>NC_073692.1:285474483-286074483 GCF_029784155.1 Uranotaenia lowii | reverse complement strand
GTATAGCGCATACTCAGTTTGATGAAATTTGCATACCCGATCAATGAAAAATTTTCTTAAAGATTTAAAAAAAGTTTTTATGATGATCATTTACAAGAAAAAAAAAAGATATCTTATCAATGGTCGATGATTAAATCTGATCAATTTGACATTCGAGCGTTTTTTTTTCTGTTTTCCAGTCCTGGTTAGGGGTTTCAGGTTATATCGTCAAAAATCAGGACACCGCGAAGAAAAAATCAGGATTTGTTAGGACACCTCTGAAATTATGGAAATAATTTGCAGCTCTGTTCCGATTCCACAAATAAAGGTGAATTGTAGGTGCAGTAAACGCCTTAATTTATGCAACAGAAGAGAACAGTTCTCTGGCCGACCTGAAGTTCATATTTAAAACACCATTAAAATATTAAAATAATCTGCATCTGCAACTATTTATTGCAGATTTATTCGAAGTTCTCATAGTTCGAGTGAAAATTTGTTTTCAATTGAGATGTTTTGCAAAAAAAATCAGGACAATTCAGGACATTTGAAAGACAAATTTTAAAAAATCAGGACGATTAGGAAATTTTCGAAAAATCAGGACGGTCAATGTCGGAAAGACCAAGTCGGTGGAAATCAACACAGAAAATCGTTCCAATTTCGTGGTAGCTGGACAACAGGTTGAGACAGTAGAGTGCTTCCAGTATCTTGGTAGCCAGATTACGCCTGATGGTGGTACCAAGAAGGACATCGAAACCCGGATCAGAAAAGCCCGATTTGCGTTTGCGTAACATCTGGCGGTCACGCCAGATCTCTCTACGAACTAAGATCCGAATCTTCAACTGAAACGTCAAATCCGAATTGCTGTACGGGTGTGAAACTTGGTGCACATATGCGGTGACGACGCGAAAACTGCAAGTTTTTGTGAATCGCTGCCTGTGGAACATCATCCGCGCTTGGTGGCCTGGCAACTGGATCTCAAACGTTGAACTTCATCGCCGGTGTCATCAAAAGGCGCTAGAAATCGAGATTCGGGAACGTAAGTGGAGGTGGATTGGGCACACGCTGCGAAGAGATGAGAACGAGATTTGCAGAGAGGCGCTTGACTGGAATCCAGATGGGCATCGAAGAAGAGGCAGGCCCAAAAGCTCGTGGCGGCGAAGTCTAGCCGCTGAAATCCGCACAGTTGACGAGAACCTTGGCTGGCAGCAAGTGAAGACGCTGGCTCCGGATCGCCAGCAGTGGAGATCTTTTATCTCAGCCCTATGCGTCGGTCAATCGGCGCCGGACCCTTAGGTAGGTAGGTAGGTAGGACGGTCTCTCAAAAATCAGGACACCTGGCACCTCTGACCCTGGTCAATAACAAAGAAAATGACAAAAATTCACATAGGGACCGATAAAATATTACGTCACACTATTTTTGATCATTTTTGACCTTCTCTCTTTGTCCCTGCTTAACATATTCATTTAAGTTTTTGAGGTTGAGTTTCATTTTTCCAAAACTGAAAAGTGTTGGTGAAAAAACTAGCATAATATCACAAACACTTCCAGTGGCCAAAAGGACTATACCCCCTTCCGCCCTTGAACGCGTTACGTAATATTTGAATGGGCCAGTAGGATCAGAGGTGTCAGGTCGTTTTGTCAAAAATCAGGGCACCATGAAGAAAAAAATCAGGATTTTCCAGGACACTACTAAATTAAGCTTGCCAGATTGCCCGGATATTTGATGCAAAATTTCGATAAATTCCGGTCCGGCCCGGTTGCCCGGATATCGTGAAAAAAGTCCGGATATTGCCCGGATTTTTTCGCAATTTTCACAAAGAAACCCAAAAAAATCAAAGTTTTAAATATTTATGTGTTCCAAAAAGTTGGAAATCTGCAATTACATTAATAAAATATTAATTTCAATTTTTTTGCATTTTTTCTTTGCTTTTATGTATAATTACACCTAAATTTTGCCCGGTTTTTGGATTTGAAAAATTGAAATCCATGCCCGGATTTTGCCAGGTTTTTTTTAAAAAAAATGCCCGGAATGGCAACCTTATACTAAATGGGTGAAAATGGGCTAATGGGCAAAAACTAAAGGTGAAATATAGGTGCTGAAGACGCCTCAAATTATGCTACTAAAGCGACAATAACCTTGGCTGGCTTGCAGTTAATATCTCAAACCACCTTTTAAATATCATTTAAACCGAAGATTATCGTTAGTTAAACTGATTAAACTATTTTATTAAAGATTTGTTTGATAATCTCATCATTTTACGATGAATTTAATTATAATTAAGATATTTAAAAAAAAATCAGAACAAATCAGGACATTTTAAAAAAATCAGGACAATAAGCCATTTCCCCACTTGTCAAGCGAACAGCTGATTTCTCATGTTTACATTTTCTCGGCATATCGTGGTAGGGTAAAAATAACGACAACACCAGATAGTAACGAAATAAAATAAGCAATGCAATAGAAGTGATTTTGCAAGCGCACCTTGGTGAGGAGAATATAAATTCATTATTTGATTAATTATAAATTCATAACAAGTTGAGAAATGAAGGTATGTTGATGATTTTAATTATTTGTTGACATTGACACAAAACGTTACCCTCCCGAATACGAAAATATTGTAACAGAACAATTCCTGTAATAGTTATAAAACGATTCGAAATAGTGTAAAAAAACGTTTAGAAAATGATATCTGGAACCATAAAAAACATTGCACTTATCTTGAATTCCAAAACGACGGTCTGTTGAATATGGCGTTAAGTTATGTTACTGTTTAAAACTGTTAAAACTCTTATATGGAAGAACTGTTCTGCAAACAGTTGAGATAACTTACGAAAACCGCTCATAGAAAGCGTATTTCGGTCATCAAACTGTTTTAGTAACAGTTATTCTTAAAGTTATCTTGTAACTGAACATTTACAGTATAAGTTGTATAACGATCCAATATGACGTTCTTCCAACGTTTTGCGTATCGTATACTGAATCGTAGGGGAATGGAACACGCACACACACAAAAGAAAATTTTCTTATTCGTGAAAAATAAAAAAAAAAACATTTTCAGATTTTGTAAAATTTATTGGTATTTATTAAACATTTGATTCACATTTATGATAGAATAACGCACTTACAACAATCATGATTTCCACTTTACCTTGCAACCAACACCGGATCTGTGGTCCAACGGAAAAGGGATCCTCCTGGAACGGCGAGTGCTTATTTAGGACCACTCCATATTTTTCCGACTGGAGGATTAAATTTGTTTTCATCAGCTCCTCCACCAGGTCTGATTTCCGACACACGGGCGGAACGTTGACGCAGCTGCTGGATCCAGAATCCTGACCTCTTTCAGCCTGACGCATTGCTCTTCCAGCAAAAATTTTGCTGAAAAAAAAACCACTTTTTAAATGTTTGTTATTGTTAATGTTTATAAATCAATTTACCTGTTGCGAACATCGCTGGAAAAAGTTCCTTTTTGTCCTCGAAATCCGATTTGTGGCTGCTGATTGCCGTCCGGAAATCCACAATCGGAGGAAACTTATTGGTGCTGATACCAGTACGGGGGTTTGACTTCGGAACGCGAAAAACGAAGACTTGTTTTTTTCGTTTTTTTGTGTTGTAGGCAGTGATGTCAACTAGGCTGTTTTTCAAAATTGTTCCAATATAGAAAAAAAAAATGTGAAAATAAAAAAGCGTTATTGGAGATTAATTGAAATGCACAAATAGATTGAAACTGATATGTATTTGTTCGGTAAAAGGGTTAAAATATGTACAATATTAGTGAATGTAATAAATGAATTAAAAAAAATATGTTTTTATTGGATGCGACGTTAAACTCAACTCAAGGTTCAACAGTATGAGTAAAATTTAGAACAGAATATCAAAATATTTTGTTGGTATTTCAAAAACTTAAAACTAGATTTTAAATCTAACATTTCACCATCATCAACTATAATTTTTTGTTCATAAAAAATAATGATATATTAAAAATCTATAGATTTTTCCTATGATGAACTTGTTATAATAATTATAACTTTTTGACACAAGATTAGATAATAGATTGTAGCATTTTTTGTCCCTAAAAAATGATGATATATCAAAAATCTAGATTTTTAAATAACAACAGATTAAATAACAACTACTTGAACGGAGGAATCATTTTTTTTCGATTATAGTCGTTTTACCATCTTTATGGCATTCGCGACTTTATCAACGTTGCAGTTGGCGGATCGTTATTGAAAAACTTATTCGGTACAACTTAATTCGATGTTTACTCTTGGGCTCGAACTCGCGGACATCGACTCAGCAGACAACAGACTTGCCAACTGAGCTATATCACAAGCCCTTGGAACCATTGTAATAATATTAAAAATGTATTGATTTTGTTTTTTTTTTTTTTGAATAAATAAAATAAATAAAATACATAAATCAATAAATAAATACATTTTCACAAATCAGAACTAAGTTTTTTTTTTCAAACCATCTGGCATCTCTGGCCCACGTTTCGATCAATTTTGACGTGATTTTGACAGATGACATGAACGTTATGCGTTAAGGTTCGAGAACAGTTTTACGATTATTTATTAAATTGAAGTAAATCGTTTAAACATTCATTCACCTTTTCAGATACCATCACTTATGTACATGAACGTTCATATTTCGTTGTTATCGTTGTCGAAGTAAAGTTTAAAATAATAGCTACGTTCACCAAAACAATCACGATATCTAGAGCCGTAGATGTATCGTATTGATTATTCAAGATATAGTTTTTTGGTATGCGGGCTACCACAATCTGTCTCAGGAAATACTCTATTCAAGCATTTTGGAAAATCAGGACAAATCCTGAAAATCAGGACACCTGACATCCCTGACACTTCTCCGAGCTGCCAGGTGTCTTGATTTTCAGGATTTGTCCTGGTTTTCGAGAGACTGTTCTGTTTTTTTTAGTTGTCCGTATTTATCCGGATTTTTTTTAGAAACGGTCTTTAAATGTACTAAATTGTCCTGATTTTAAAAAAAATTGCATTAACATTCAAATGATCAGTACATCAACCAAATCAGAAGTACAAATTAAACCCATTAACCGATGATAATTATCATCGGTTAATGGGTCTAATTGGTTTAATTATGATTTTAATGGTGATTTTACATATAAGCTGCAAGCCATGTGATGATGACTTTGCTTGCTTCAGTTGCATAAATTAAGGCATTTACAGTATTAGTGTTTCGCCTTTATTTATGCAATTTATTCAGAATACGTGATGTCCTGAATATGCATGATATTTTTTTTTCATGGTGTCCTAATTTTTGACAAAACCACCTGGCATCCCTGGTACTTCTATGTTGGTAATCCACCATGGGTGCACGGATTCACCGCAGTTTGACCAAAGTATGGTTTAATATGCATTATTTAAATATCTTAACCAATCTTCAATGCAGCGTACACCATACCCGGCACCATGGCTTCGTATGATCTGTTATGGAGTGAATGTAATTCGTGTCTATGTAAGTATATTTTGGGGGAATGATTCAATCACCTACTCAACCAGTTAAAACCTATAACATTTTCTATGTTATACATTTACTCAGGTATTCCGGCATCCGTGTATATACCTGGCCAGCTGGCAACTGATTGAACATTCTTATACACAATTTAAATAATGTTCAATGTAATCAATATAATGAAACGATCTCACCATAGTTCAGCTTCACCATTCCAATGCCTTAAAGCAGGGGTGAGCAACCTTTTGAACCAACGGGCCAATTTAAATTTGAAATTTTTTCGGCGGGCCGCACTTATAATAACTTTTTTTTTTCAATAATAAGCAGAGCTTCGTGGCATTTTTATAACCGAAAGTTTTTAGCGAAAACAAATCTGAAAAAGGAAAGATAAATCGAATTCACTTTTTTAACATCAGAAATTCAACACGACATTTTGAATACCCGATATTGAGAAGGTGTATCATTAAATCTTTGACATTTTTCAATTCTCTCGATTTTTTTAAATTACTTCTTGGCAAACATTCGTTCATAAAACATTCTTGTTAAAACCGATGGTACTATAACTCGTCATCACTTCCATTTAAAAATCTCCTGGAGCCTCCCACAGTGATAACTAAAAGTTTGAAAAATATGTATTCAAAGAAATCGCCGTCTTCTTAGCGTTGGAAGTTGAATCGCTAATTAACTTTGTAGGATTTTTTTCCACTGTTATAATTTGTCCTCAAAGCCTAGATTTTCTCCTTCAAACGGTAAAACCCCCGTTTCTTAAATTGAAACTGAACAAGGTGGTCAAAATCACAGAAAAATTTTCAATTTCACATATTTTTAAGCAATTATCTACAAAACTACATTCATAATTTTAAAATTTTTATACAGATTTTTAAATTTTTTTTATCTTATTTAGATATTATGGGGATATAATTTCTCTAGTAATATAATGAATTTGGTAATGGGGAATGCGATTGAAAAGTGAAATAACTCAATTTATCGATGTTTGTTATAAATTTTCTATCAAATTTCTTAAAAAAAACATCACAGATAATTCTCAAAGATCTTTTGGGTCGAATCACAGAATTTCTGATATCTATCGCTTTTATCAAAAACTTTGATTTTTGTCGGTAACTTTGATGCCGGATAATTCAAGTTGATAAAAAATTCAAAAACGTTCACCCAGTTATATTATTAAACTTTCGTAATTTTCGTCAATATTCAGAAATAAAAAATATTTCACAAGGTTTTGGTTTTAATTTTTTTCAGTATTTTAATGCTAACCGAACCATCCTTTTTGCCGAATTCGATAGAATAATTTAAGAATATTATCTGCTGAGCATATTTTTTATCATAAAACTTTATTTTTGCTTGAAACGAAAATAATGACTTGACTAACGGGCTTCGAAATTCCTTTGATCATGTGTAGCTTCCGATTTTAAGCTGCTCTTCCTCACTTTAATGGATTTAGCTTTTCAGTTTTGAAGGAGTTGAATTATTAGGAAAAATGTATCCCAGATTCCTGAATAATAAAAAAAAACTTCAATATTACATTATGCCAATAAACAATATTGCATTTATGCCTTGAACAGAACATAATAAATGCGTTAAAAACTAAGGAAAATGTCAACGATCTGAATGACTATTGGGAAAATGCAAATAAGCGCATATTTGACCATGTCATATTCATTTTTCCTAGTAATCCATTGAAGAAAAAAGTTTAGGCATGAACATTTGAAAAAAGCTTCGCGGGCCGCACATAAGGGTCTCGCGGGCCACATGCGGCCCGCGGGCCGCGGGTTGCTCACCCCTGCCTTAAAGAATACAGGTGCTCTCCAAGCTCTGCTGTAGAGGATGCTGCACATTAGATAGCAGCAGCGTTTTTCAAATTTCTTGCTGTCTTTTATTCAAATAACTTTCATTTCTTGTAGACATGCTTCGCGCCTCACTCAAAATAAATTCACTTAGCGAACTCAGCCCAAAACCCAACCCTTCATTACCAAAAACACAATCGCACCTCAAGCGACTTCACATTTGCACCTGGCATCCCTGGTACTTCTGTCCAAAATTACCTTGCGGGATAACACGCTAACAACTATATTTTGATAGATTCTGAAGATTTGCGAAATTTTGAGTCAATTGTTTTTACACAAATGTGTTATCAAAATAAATACCTTGTAATTTAAATAAAAACAATTACCATATGTTAAAATGAACGCGAATAAAAATTAAGCAAAATTTAAGGTAGCTATTTATAACTTAAGGTGTAAAAAGTGAGCATGTGAAAGAGGCTTTTACGCCAAGGTGATTGCATAAAACTTTCTCACCATTGATTTTGTAGGTAGTTCAAGGAATACACATGAATTATTAATTGATGAAAAACTGCTGTAAATTGTTGTTTTAAGTTAAACTTCAAATATCCGATCAAAATACCTTCATTGATTTTCGAACAAATTTCCCTCCTTTCAAGGTACTGTCCGGTAATTTGTAAACAAAACCAAATGAGATATCGATCTTTTTTTTTGCTAAGTCCTAAATTATCATAAGAATGCAACAATTGCAACTTTCGATCGAATTTGAATCAAAACCATGCTCAGAAATATGAATCGGTTTACTTTATTTGTCGCCAACAGCAGCTTAACAATTTGGTTGAAACCGACAAAATGGAAAATAGATTCAGAAATTTTAAAAATTAATCTTGTTTTTGCATGAAAAATGTTTGAAACCACATGTTTTCATGTTCAGATAAACTTGGAAAAAATGTGTTTCACTTCTTCCGAACTTTTTGACAGATTTTGGCCCTTATTCTGCGCCTCGCGTGACGTGACGATAGTAGAGTCACCCAAGTCACTCTATTCCAGCAGTCGGTTTAGGTGAGAAACGTCACTTCGGATGAACTTTGTGAGTTCTTACCCTATTCTCGTAGTCACCGTGGGTGAGAATCGTCGCATTTAGGTGACGATTTTAGGTGACAATTGTCGGTACCTTTTCAGGTGGCGACGAGATAAGAATTTAATCGGAAATTTATGTAAATCAGAATATTAGGCCCTAAATAGTTAATTACACTAATGAAAGGTAGTTTTGGAAACAAAATGAAACAAATTTATTTGCAAATATAATTTTTAAATATTTTAAAACTTTTTCATTGCTATCTAAAATATGTAATTTGATTTGCGAAACGTTTAAACCATGAAATGGCGAAAACTTTTAAAATCAAATATTAGTACTTTTCATTTTATTTTCACATTTTAATGTTAATATTCCATGCTAAGAAATACTTTTTTAAATAAAAAAAACTGTGGAATTCAAGTGAAGGATACAGGTGAGGATTACCGGTATCAATAAGCGACAAGCCAGAACATTTAAAGAAAAATGAATTTCCTGGGAGGTTCCAAAGGAAAATAAGCCGTTTATAAAAATCAATTGAATTCGCATTTTTCAGTTAGTTCAATGCTTTATAAAATAACTTTTAGAAAATCAAATTGAAATATGATGGATTCGACGCTAAAGCTGAAGCACAATTTTAAGTGTAGTTTTCAAATTCAAATCTGAAATCCATTTTTAAGGTAAATTGAAAATCGGATTCAGATTTATTCAACCGAAATCTAAAGTTTGAATCTGATGCTGCTGCTGCTATTTTGTTGGTTTCGATAAGTTCTCGGCATTCCATAATGTTCTATCTGGTAAGCCAACAATTTGCGGCATGCCACGGGGGTAGCCTCGTTTGGGGAAAATATATAAACCGGCAGCATACGCCATGACTGAAAACGAAAAAAAAACTTATTTTCTCTTGGAAGATGAAAATTTATTAAAACCATTCTGTTTCGAATAATTTCACGTACAAAACACAAATTATTTTACATACCTGATAAACCTTTTGGAATTTTTTTTTTTGAGCAGCAGCCGTCGGCTTTTGTTTTTTCGGCAGTATGACCCAGATCCGAACCCAGTTTTGATGAGCGAAATTTTCACTTACGTCGCACAAATCTTCCGTTTATCATCCTCAGGCAGCTTGCTTTACTGTACAACACAGCAAAAAATAATTAAATTCACATCAAACCCAATTCCTAATACGATATAAACATCGGCAACATAAACTGAATTTAAATCTAAATTTACATCGAAAAAACATCAAAATCGAATGTAATTAAGAAGCACTAAAGAATCAGTCTTTAAAAATGGAATTTCATGAGCAGCGTTGTAAAATTATAAGAACAAAGCAGAAATTACATCGTATCGATGTGATTCTACTCTATCCGCATTGTTTGTTTGAAAACGACAGCGGAAGGAATAAAAAAATTTACGCGTCGTTCTTTTAGACAATTCAATACGTGTGTAGCTATAGAGTGTTTTAAGCGTTCAAAGCCGTGTAAAATACTCAGATTTATGCGTAACATACTAAAATTTCATAAATCTGAAAAAAAGATGAAGTGGTAATTCGCTTTTTGCGGAATAAATTCCAAATATTTAGTAGCCTTACGAATCATCTAATATGGCGTCATCATCACTCAAACAAATTCAAGGGGCACATTTTCTGATGTGATTTCTTGGATCCCAGCTGCAATTGCCATTTATCAGAATTGAAGATCTTGCTCGATGAAGGTATGTAATTTTGTTATGAATTTCCTAACATTCGATATTCAAAGAAATCACTGTTTTGTCTTCTTAATTTTTAGGCCAACTAATCTACGAAAAATATGGTTCTAAGGGAAACGGTTGAGGTTTATGAATACTCTAATTGTTTTTAAATATTAGAGTGATGAATGTTTAATGAAGTAGATGAAGTTTGACAAAATTAGGTCCACCAACTCCATCAAAAGCAAAAACAGAGGTAAGTTGTTTATCAATTGAATTTTCTTATAACAAGGTATTAAGATGCTTGGAAAACAGATGAGTATAAACATATAGAAACCCCAGTGTTATTGACGATTTGACAAGTAGATAACAGCATTGAAAGGGAACAGTGGACATTTTTGAAGATTAATACAGAAAAAAATAATGTCAGAAATTAAAAATATATTCAGGACAATCAATTTGTAACTCCTTCATTAGTTGCCTTAACATTGTGGTTTGTATTCGTCGTTATTCTAAAACTCTGTCATTATTCATTTACATGCGTACTTTTTCATTCTAAAATTATTTCTAATTTTTGGTACTTAACTCCTAATTTCTGAATATATCGCGAACACTTATCTGCTTGATTTTCGATTTAGTCTTTAGGAAAATAAAGCAGCTTAGCTCTAAAAGAAATTCTTTTAATTCAGCGACTTCTGGGTTGTTTTTTGTTTGCTTTTCGCGAATGCTTTATGACATCGTTTCAACCTCCAGGTCCACTAATGAAATCGTACAATTGGAACATCTTCAGAGGCAATCATCCAAGAACAACTGAAAATTGGTATTTCGTCTTCTAGCACACTGAAATTTATACTCTGCATCCATTTCCAGTTGCAAGCTGTAGCTGTTGCAATAGTTCAAGAAATGACCATCGCATCGATCGAACCATAAATTCTTATTGCCCATTTTTCTGAAAATACAAACAAGTTTCTACATAGGTATCCATTCCAAAGTTACGCATGGATATAAGCTTACCTTTCAATTACAGCATCCAGAGTTCTAAACATCAGATTTTTCTGCAACACCATCGTTCAATTGCAAGTTTTTCTATAAAACGCAGTAGCTATTCGGATTCTTTAAAAAAAATGTTTCGGGAATACGGTCTTGTTGTGATTGTGTGACGGTATGACACGCACAAGGCGCTTTACGAATCTATGGTTAGGAAAAACCCAATTCGAATATGCTCAAAAATGAAACTCAGAAACATGTTTTAGCAAGGAATAATTTAATGGGCTCCTAAATATCAGTATCCGTATGATCCGTACTAAGCCGATGACATAGTGCGCGAGAACAATGCTTATACGAACGTGAAGCGAACTGCGGTTGAGCTATCAAAACTTTTTCCCATTTACTTACCATTGAAATCGTTTCGAGCTGAAAGCGGGGAATAATATACCAAGATGTTCCGCCGCTCGAGTTCGCTTTAACAATTCGCATCGCTTCGCTCTCACTTGTCATTGCCCTTAGAATGAAAAACAAACAATATTATTTTATGAACATTCGCAAGTGAATAAAAATGGGGCATTTGATTCAAAGGATTGTGTAAACATATTTCTGAGTTTTATTTTTCTGCATATTCAAATTAGGTTTTTGCAAATCAGAGTTCTGCAAACCAGCTTAAGCGTGTAGCTCTATGTCATAAATAAAAACAACATTCTCGTAACAACATTCTCGAAAACATTTCCAACAGAATCCGTAAAGTTTTTTTTGAAGATTGTGTTGCCGGAAAATCTTATGACGACAATAATTGTGGATCTTGGGTTGAAAAGGTAAGCATATGCTCAGGTGCAATTTTTGAATGATTTAAAAGAAACTTGTTTGTACTTCTAGATTAGATGAAACTGGTTCCAAAAAGACGGAAATGTTATGCAATAGTTCCAACTTAGTAAACGATGCCAGCAAACAGATTCCAGTATGATAGAAGATACTACGACGATTTTCCGGCTGTTGCTGTATGATTTCTTTCGGATGTGTTCCTGGACCCGGGTGTTTAACGGTTCATTACTAAGGTAGGTGTTGAGCGAAATACTTTTATTCATCATTCGTTACAACCGGGCAGTATACACAGGTAAAAACTAAATTATATTCATTATAGGTGCAACTCATTCGAAAAATTTGTGTTTTTTTTTTGGACATCAACAACATCTGCTATCATGTTCATTTGCAAATGCTAAGACAATGTAAACACAGGATAATCACACGAGCATGATACAGACCTTTTGTCAGTTCTCTATTTTCCATTTTTAACCAGGCAGAGCCTGCATAATTTCTGTTACTTGAACAAAGTTATGGCTTCGCAAGAATACAAAAGTGAAGCTCAGAGTGATCGAGTTGGAATGTAAATGTACTTTACAAAACAACAATTACTTATTTTTAACATTCCTTCTTCAAATAAATACATTTAAATACTAATGTATAACAACTACCACTATACGTTTTTCAATAGACTAACTGCCTTTATCATTCTTACAGGTTGTGGTGATAATGATGGTCCATTGCGTACACGAAATAAGATTGGGTTCGTTCCGAGAGGCTCATGAATTGGAACAACTCGCAGACAAATAACAGCAATTGTTAGAATACCGTTCAACCATTTTACCGACTTAATAATATTTTTGTATGCAAACGATAGCGAAAAAACAAATGAAACTTTGTTCGTTGGATAGTGTCTATAAGTATTATTCTTCTAAAAATTTCTAAAAACAATATAAGTTATAAAAATTTATACTTATATATTTAATATATTTAATTAATAAAATATGTCAAATTGAATTCACCTGAAGTTATTATTTAAATATAAAATCCATATTCTGAATAAAATTATCACTCTTTCCAGAAATGACTTACTAAAACGATTTAAAATATTTTTTTGTTTTTTTTTTCACCTAACACATAGTTTTACATTGATTTTTGAGTTAGATAAGTTTTATTTTTAACTAAGAATCATTTGCCTTCAGCATAAACGAAATAAAAAAAAAACAAGCTTCCATTCTGTATCATTTAAATTCAATGTAGTTTGAACACATAAAAAATTACTCTAGACTAATTTTAAATGGTTGACGATGTAAAATTAAGCTTCACGCATTACATTGGTCGATGTGTTTTTACATTTAGCAATCATTTCCATCGATTGTAATTTTGCTAGCCACGATGTAATTTCGGATTGAAACATAAATTTGTGTCTTAAGCGATGGTCCAATAATTTGCATCGCTTTCGATGTAAAATTCACTGATTCAGTTTTTGCTGTGAATCCGATGATGGCCATTTTCGAACCGAAATTCTAACCCGTTACATAAAAAATTAATTCGGAAAATTCGAACCGAGAGCAAAATCAAAACAGCACCAGCTAAATTCTTCCATTTTGACAGAAGTGTTCATTCGGTCACTCACCTAGAATGAATCTCTGTCACTTTACCCGCAACGACTTCGGGAATAAGGTGACAAATCTCACGGTGACTCCGAGGTGAGGTGACAATCATCACGTCACGCGCGGCGCAGAATAAGAGCCTTTATTTATTTTCATTGTGAACATTGTGTAGTTTCCAAGTCGTTTTGATCCAATATTTTGTTATCTTTTTAAGTAGATATTTTTCGGTGATTGTCGAGACAATTTTGAACGTTTCGGCCTACTGGATGATTTCAGCCAACTTCAGAAAAAAAAATTGTACGCCGCGTGCTTCCGTTAGAGCAAGTTCACTGATGTTGGGAAAAAGTGGTAGAAATGTTGACACTTTTAGCGCATTTTGAAAATGTTGCCATGCAAAAACATTTTCATGATCTGTCGCCTTCAAGGTTTTTACAACACGTGTTGTATTTTCGCATGCTGTGATGCAAAAATAGCAATATTTCAATCACATACGGCTGAAATAGAAACAGTGCTGATAAAAAAAAATACATCGCCCAAAGATCTTGAAAACATTTTTGCATGGTAAATTTTCAAAATGTGCTACAAGTGTTAAAATTTTTACCACTTTTTCCTTACACGCGTGAACTTGCTCTTACGGCTGTCTTATTTCATTAATTGAATTAAATTATAACAACAACTGGCAGTGATCAAAACTCGTAAACATTCAATGTTTTGGAGCATCACTTGCCTACACAAGGGCGTTTTACATCCAATGCACAGTGGTGCAGAACATCAATCTAGCTGTTCGAAATTAATAGTGCCTAGAGATGAAGAGGAATTTCATGTCTCCAGAAACATTGTTCAGATTAACATGGAGCATTTTCTAGTATCAAAATTTTAAAAATGCTTTTTTTTTTGTTTTTCAAATTAGAGCTTTGATGTCTTCGACAAAGTTATTTTTCTGATCAAAATACATAAGTATGTTCAATATGTCAAAGTTCTATCACATCACCCTCAGGAGTTACAGTCAAAGTAAAAAAAAATCTCTAGAAAAAAAAACAGTTTTTTGAACCTGACACGTTGTAGATTGGATAAAATGGTTCGCTGTCTTTGAAACAAAGCTGTAACAAGCCACGATCTACAATTGTCTCATACATTATGATGGGTTTAGAAGTTGCTGAAGCCCTATAGAAAGCATTTAGTGTATTTTATTGGCAATTTTTGAAGGCTCGTCCATCGAAAAGTGCACATTTTCGCAAACCCCCTTTTTTGTGATTATTTTTTATGATAAGCAGAACTATTTCCATGTGAAATTAGCGGGGAAATCGGTGGAACTAGTAGAGTTTTGAGTGATTGAAAAAACATTTTTTGTATAAAAATTACCCATTTTACTAACGTTAAATACATTTAATTTATAAAAAAGTGTTGCAGTTTTCTTTTATATAAAAACCCCCCGTTCACATGGCCTTTTCCCAACCCCCCCCCTCCCCCCTTGGATGGGTCCACACGGGCCTGTCTCCATCTCCTCTATTGCCTTTGAATATCGATGCTTGAAGTTTTAAGTTGATGAAAACGTCACTAGTAAGACGACTTTGCCAGTGCAGCTTATCAACTTCACTTTTCTCTAATCCACGATGACTTTAGGCATACTTCCAACATTTTCCTAGTTAGCTTGGATTGCCAAAAACTTTAAAATCACACGAACAACTGCCATCTGTCACTGGGTTGCATTTTTATCCCCTCTTAGTTCAAAATAAAAATCGAAAAACTTCATGAAGAGCCTCACCTCGACATAAAAACTTGATTGAACTTAACCGCCTGAGCCTTGCATTGATCGTTTTATTATTGTCCCGGTTTTCCTACCGCGAACCACAATATTCACCCCCACACCAATCAGGTGCATCGCAAGAAACGGGAGCAAAGTTTTCCCTATTCAATTTCAGAACGCGCCCCTGGCTTGGTATTTCGCTGCCCTGTTTGGGGACCTTCCGATTTTTCAGAAAGGTTCTAGGCGGGTGTGACTGGGTCGCGAAGCATAGAAAAAGTTTCTTTGATGAGTGCCCTCGCTTGGTACCAAGGAAAACCTTGACGTGAAAAGATGTGCCGCCACACCGTTCGGTGAAAAATGTCATCACCCGACGACAATATGACATAATGAGAGTACTTGAAACTTTTTATAAAATTACGCGTCGAAAATGAATGGCCCTCCCGCTAAACCTGAAAAGATGAAACTTGCCCTCCTGTGCAGTAGTGAGGTATGGAAACGACCTGTGTTTGGGCGGAAAACAACTTGAAAATTATGAGCTCATAATTGGAATTGTTTAACTAGCACCTTGTTCGGGAGGTTTTTTTCTCCTCTGCGCTTCGAAGGTGGAATATCGATATTTCAACGTTGGCATCCGGAACAAAGCCTTCATTCATTGGCATTTTCAAACTTTTGCTCAGGTCGGTGTGCCGAGAACTCGGATTTCAGTAGGGCAAAAATGTGTCTCCTTGATTGAAGAACTTTTCATCTATAAGGATTTTTATTCGCTCTTTAGGGAGGGAAAACCGTCGCTGAATAAATTTACCGTGTCAAGGAAAGTTTTGTTGTTTTTTTGACATTAACGAGGTTGGCCTAAAAGAATGTCCACGGATTCGATAAATATCTTTCAATTTTTGGAACAGATTTTAAGGGAATCGACACAATTCAGTTAACATAATCCATTCCCTTAGTTAACAACTCGATCAACTCCGACATAATGGCATTTTATCGTGCATGTTGCCAACTTAAACTAATTGACAGCACAAGCTTGGCCGAGCGAGAGTGTTTGCCAAGCTAAGCGAGACAAACTCAAAGGGAAAAAAAAGAAACTTTTTCAACTTGTGACACCTTTCATTTCCCATGAATATGGAAATTGAATAATCCGTCCGTCCTCAGGAATGCCAACGGCTTGAAGAAGTCAACTTTTTATTTTGCTTCGCATCTGTGCTGTTTTTTTTCTGTTGTGCTCCTCCAGCTTTTCTCCGGACTTGCGGAGTTTGCGAATGCATTTTCTGATGAGGAAAGTCGGTGTGCAAGATTTATGAAAGATCGTTTTTCCCGGAGGGGAAACTTTGTGATGTGTGGCAGGCAGTACTGCATCTTTTGGGCTTGTGTGTGTATTGTGTTGCCACTTCCGGTTTAACGGAAGACTTTTCCACTTGATACCGACCGAAGTGAGTGGGTCCCTGGAGGGGTTCAGGAAGAGTGGCGACAAAAGTGCTTGAAATAGTTTTCTTATTGAATAAGAAATAGGCAAACAGGATCAACGAACGCAAGCAAATACGTCTTTTCTTCTCCGTTTGATGTTGTTAGATATTTTCCTCCGGATTGCAAAACTGCCGCAGTGAGATGACGAAATGCAACGTTCCGGGAACAAGCCACAACATTTCCGGAAACGAAGCAAAACAGCCTTTCTATAGAGATGTTTTGCTCTCGCGGAGAAGGTAAGCTAAATAGGAAGAAAAGCAATAACTTTATTATGTCGACTGGTGGAGCTTTTCCAGACGCAGTCGTTTTCTTTGCCTGGAGCAAAATTTTCTTTGAATGGCTTTTCCTCTTTTAAAGACTTGAATCTGACTGGTGGTAGTAAAAAAATAACAGAATCAATTGATATTTATTACAACCCCCAGGATACAAAACAATCTTGCCGAATCGTAATTACAGTGACACTACAATTAAGTGTTACACAAAAACTCACAAAAAACAGAAACATCTGTTCCCGGCAACAAACTTTAGCCTCCTTGCATTCTCGTTACGTGAATGAGAAATTTCTTCAGTTTTCCGGAAGATGACCGAAAACTTCTTCCTCGTTTTCGCCCGCTCTGAAGAAGATGGCATAGGTACATAAAAATGTTTTTTGGGTCCTTCAACTTTGTCAAGTGTTTTGGTCGCTCTACTTTCATTTTTGTTTCGAAGGAACATTACGACGCTTTGCCTTCTTCATGTTTTCTGAATGTTCCCGTAGTTTTCGGCTTATCTTACTTGCTTTTTCATCTTCATTATCTTCATACCTAGGATTTTATCAGATTTGCAGTTACTGATGGAATGTAAAGTTTTGGTGCAGATTTTCTTCAGGTTTCTATGCCATGTTGGAAACATGAAACAGTGGTAAACTATGACGGAGTAGTAGACAATATGTATGTAGGTCTCTGATGTATTGTAATATAAGAGAAAACATTGTTAGACTCAATTCGAACTTATAGATTAGATCATGTTAAACTCGTATCTGGACTACACAAATTCGTGCTATTTCATATAAAAATCTGGCAAAATCCGGGAATTTGATTTCAAATTTTTCAACCAAAAATCTAGGCAATATACGGGAAAATTTGGTTAAAACCCTAAGCGCGGATTAACAGATGTACAAGCTCGAACAAAATATCTTATGAAACTTGTGCAAAATTTCAAATTCTCTCTTTTAAAGAAGTATGTATGTATGTATGTATGAAAACCCACCAGTGGTTGATAGGTCTTTCGACCCGAGGTGGTACGGGAAGTCTCGATCGTATATTCAAATATTGTTCATGCTTAACTCATCAACAATATTGCAGCACAACCAAGGGGTCCGTTACCACTGGCTTGGGACAGGTTTGACTCATCTCACTCCCTTCCAACTGTTCGAAACAAATAAAGAATTCTGAAAAGGTTCTTAAGTAACCTTCTCATGATTCTAAATTTGTCGAGATACTCCGGCTGGCTTGAACCCACAATCCATTGTATATCAGTCTTCTGATCATTTGATGTCCTGTCCAACCCCGCGCTGAACCCCATAATAGAGTTAAGCTATTTTGAACATATGAAAAAAACACTTTTTACATCTTACCTCTTTTTCATTTAAAAAGGATACATGTTGAAAGGGATAATTTCCGGGAGTATTTAAAAGACAGGAATGGGCAAGCCTGCAGCCAAATCCGCCAGTTGCCAACAATCGCACTTCTTGCACTTACCGGGGGTTGACCAACGTGTGAACACCCACCTTGCGAGCAACAGCAATCGTTCAGCAACATTTGGGACCCGTAAAATTTCAACGAGTTCCGAAATTGAAGGTTCGGCACCAGCATTGCCACCCGGTTCACCACGTACGATCTTCGAGCCCCAAGACATCCCGCTGTAGCATTTCTTGTTGGCCGACCACCTCTTCGGGTACACACTACACGGTATTTTGGATTTCTTGATTAGTGTCACCCCCTCGTCAAAGCTGACCCGAGGTTCTTCGTAATTGTGCTCTGCTAGCCAACCAAAAAAGGCCGCATGAGGCACATCCTCACCAGAATCCCCGTGGCTTGATCAGGAATTCGAGGGCCCTTTTGGTCAGCTAATAATAAACTGGCCTGTTGCGAAGCGTTGATGTTACTTCCCGAAGCATTGCTGATACTGATTGCATTGGTTGCAGAGGACACTACTGTCTACTGTTAACGTCGTGGTAATCGTTCCGGGCGTTCTTGAAAATAGATTGAGAATCTCCAACATTTGAACAAATTTTCAGCACAAAAGACAAAAAAAGTTGAATTATTCTGCAGCAGTTAAAATTGGCAGCGAAAAAAAATCACACCCGTCGTTCACGGCCGCAGCCTACTCTCCAAATTCTCTCTTTTAAAGAAGTCATTAAAAATTAGCTTAGCTTAGCTTGATTGACTACTCACATCCACCTTGAATCATTGAATCCGAAATGCACCTTAAAAAGTCTTTTAATTTTAAAGTATTCTAGTAAACTCTGTGATTGATTTCTAAACTTTGTTTAAATACATTCAATACATTTCGTATTCCAAGATCGCAGGAGTGGCTCAGTAGAGCAAGTTCCACATCGCCAATGGTTGCTACTCCGTGATTGACCGAGGCCATCAATTTTGTTCAAAGGTCAAATCAACGGAACCTGGGATTGGCTACACATTCACAATTCACAAAACTGACGCACTCTCTTAAAACATCAATAACGGCGCCGGCCACGTCCTAGTAGTCAATAGATAGGTTAGGAAACATGAGAAAGGGATTAAAGAACAACTTTATGCCTAAGGACCGAGGTCACCTCTGCACCTTGCAAAAAATTTTGGTTGGGAATGTGGGGGAAAGGAGTTAATTGGGAAACACTTTTGACTAGTGTTATGCTGATAGCCTTTTCTCCTGAAATATATTTTTAATTTATTTAAACATTTTAGCGAAATAAGAAACAACAATTTTGAAAGGTGATTATGACTAAAACACATTCGGAGTCAATCGTATAAACTTGATTTCCATCTTCATCTGAATCTGTTATAGTTGTTGCCCACATATGTAGCTCAAAGTTCGATATGATATTCGAACTGATGGTATTAATCATATTTATGTAGGAATTTGAAAACGTATAAAAAGTGTAAAAGTTCAAATATTTTGGAAAAAAATTGAGAAATAGATTGAAAAAAAAAGTGAATTCTATTATTGGAGAAATCAAGGCCGAATAGAACGTTTTACTCTTTTTTTTTTCAAACAGAAATGAAGAGAATTAAAACTATGTTAATTTTTTCAGGAAATTTTCTTCAAAGAAGTCGTATAAAATTGACGAAAAACTAACTATTACTTATTTTTTAACATTTCAATGGCACAATAGATGGCATTATTTTTTTATAGCTCTTATAAAAGTAACAATTTTTCGGAAGAGTGCAATTGATTGTTCGGTTCAATAGATTGTGCAACTTCAAACTGTTGAATGTTCGATATGATTTGAATAGTTTTTAGCAGAGAAAAATTCCGTTATAATATTTTTTTCACAATGCCGAAATATCATAAACCTTTGAATAAATTTTTGCAACGTTCATATCATCGAAGAAAAATCCAATTTTAGAAATATTCCGCGATATCACAGATTTTTTATTATTTCAATGTAGGGGAGATGAGGGCATAACGAGCACCCAGGGCATAATGAGCACTCCCTTTTTCTACATAAGTACGTATTTTCTTAAACAAATTTTCATAAGGATTTGTTGCGTACTATCTATAATATTAATTTTTCACCAAAAAAGAAATATCCTTTTCATATTTACCGAATTATTAAATAATAACCAGGTACGTTCTCAAGTGACGAAAATATTATAATTTTTGAGCATCACCAAATAAGCTTTTATGATCTTTAAATCATCTTGATCTGAAATGTACGCACTGCAACATGATCTACACATTGATTCTCAATTTTCAACATCATAAAATTTTTGATTTTTCAGTTTAATCAATTTTAAAACGCTTTTTTACTTTAATTTGTTCACTAGAGGCGAACAGAGCACTTTCAATGAAGGCATAATGAG
Organism: Uranotaenia lowii; assembly: GCF_029784155.1. Classification (NCBI taxonomy): domain Eukaryota; kingdom Metazoa; phylum Arthropoda; class Insecta; order Diptera; family Culicidae; genus Uranotaenia; species Uranotaenia lowii. Next base: position 286,053,759 of record NC_073692.1, on the reverse strand, counting down.
CATTTTCTGCCGGGGAATCTAGCAGCGAATTAAACTCGATGAAGTCAACTGAATAATAGAGCTACAGCTTGGCTTGTTTCGTCTGTCGATTTCGCCTATTGGTAAGGTGTCGGAGAGGTAATCAGTAGACTCGAGTTCGATTCCTGTTCCAGGGGATTTTTTTTTGCACATACCATTCATGATTGATTGTTTTTATTGTTACATTATACGGCTAATAGCATCAAAGCATCATCCGTCAAACAAAACACCAGTAACATAATGTATGAGCATGTGTTCATTCTTTGAACTCTACAAACAGACCTAGATTATTTCGTTATTGCTTTGTTTGGTGAATCTACGCCTCACCGTTTAGTGCAATCATGATCATGAATGATAAATGAAAAAAAAATCACCTCGACCAGGAATCGAACTCGAGCCTACTGATTACCTCTCCGACATCTTACCAATAGGCCAAATCGTCAGACGATACAAGTCAAGCTGTAGCTCTATTACTCAGTTAACTTCATCGAGTCGAATTTGCTGCTAGAATTCCCGGCAGAAAACGCTCATTATGCCTTCATTAATGGTGCTCATACTGCCTCGGGGGGGTTTCTCATTATGCCTCTACAGCGACTGGTTTTCAGCTTTCGGCAAAATTTTTTAAAATGCATTTTTAAACGTTTTTATCTTCTTTTTCAAGTTTCATCCAATTAGGCAATAGACTATTTGAGTGTCTGAACACGAAACAATGATGTAATTTACGTATTACAGCTGTTCTCTATGGTTAAATAAGCGTTTTCCTTAAGGTGGCCATTATGCCCCCATCTCCCCTATTTGCAAAAGAATATTTTTCTCTGCAAAATTTTTTTTTATTTCTTTCTTTGTCTTGGAAAAATATGATAAGATTGGTAACTTTTATTGATATTTCGCATGTAGATTGTAAAAAAAAACAATTTTCATAACTTTCAATTAAATAAATGCTATTTCCTTCACAGAAAACCGTCACAGAGTTTTTGGATTCGATCACAGAAAATCTTATTATTTCTTAGCACAAAAACACAGAATTTTCCTCAGTAACCTTGCATACGACCCGTTCAAAACTGACAAGGTGTTTGCATTTGTTTTTGTTTACACTTAGTTTTTTCTTTTACAGTGCTTTTCGGTGTTTTTGAAGACATTTGGTGGCTCAACTAAAACACATAAAATTGATTTAAAACGGTTGTTAGGACTTTATACACTTTTCAAAGCTTAGCTTGTACATCTGTTAATCTGTCCTTAGGAGGCTCTCAACGAAAAACAAGAAAAATCCTTTAAAAAATATTTTTCATTCAAACTTATTAGTAGATTTTAAATCGTGTTTTAAGTTCCAAAAAACCTTCTATGATTGTTTCGATAAAACTAGCTCAAAAATTTGTTTTAATAATCAATGAAAAAATTTGTAACGAATTGTTTTTTTAAGTTTCTTTTTACGAACATCACCACCATGTACTGCCGAAAACGGTCGACATTTGACAACGTGTATGGAAAATGACGTTTAACTCAAGATGCTCACCGGTGTCGTTTAAGGCGGCATCCTTTAATTACGTAACGCAAAAAATGCACTTTTTTTGCCCTCTCCCCCCCCCCCTATGGCACAAATCGTAACGCTTTGACGTACCCCCTATAAAAATTACGTAACGCTGATAATAAAACCATCTTATTTAATGTTATGTTCTCATTGAGAAGACATTTCAAGATTATTGAGTTTAAAGATGGAGAGAAGAAGATAAGATGAAAGTTAAAGGTATATAGGTGGACTCAATACTATTGGATTCTTACATTACAAAATAGTTTCAAAGGATGAATATGCTTTTTAAAGTTTCTTCCTGTTCAATTTCAACACCTGTAATTTTCTGCAAATCTTATTCCACCCAGGTAAAATTTTCTAATCTTGAAATGTTGTTATTGTGTGAACATAACAATTATTTATATGGGATTAGAACTAACATGGTAATTCATCCTCTTATTCAGAGAATTTTAACCTTCCAAAGCCGATCGCAAAATATCCGTTACGGGGAAATTTGAGTTGTAGTTTGAGGGCGTTCCCCTGGCTGTAAATGTTAACCGACTTTGATCATATTATATTCATTTCAATTTTAAAATTTAAGGCCGGAACAAATTTCAAATCCTTCTTTTGTCACTCGGAGTTGGAACATCGCGAGTGGGGAGGGGACAATAAAAAATAATCCGAAAAACAAATACATTGGAATAAATTGCACGAAAGCTTGTATGAAACAAAGTTGCATAGAATATCATTGCACAAAACCTAAAAAACAAGTCATTTTTTATCGAAAAATAAAATAAAATCAAGAATACAAAAGGTGGAATAACTTCCATCTTTCAAAATATGTTTTTTTTCGACTTGTAATCTTTTGGATTCTTGAATTTTTTTTTCGAAATTTACATTAAATACTTAAAACTTTATTTATTATCCCCTTCGGGTATTTGAAAATTTCAAAGGGAGGGGGGGGGGGTGATAAAAGAAGAAATTGATATTTGTTCCAGCCTAATTAATTTTAAATTTTTAATTTAATTTATTTTTATTACTCAACATTTCGAAATGAAGTCGATATGTATAACCAGGTTATCAGAAACTTGTTCAGAAAGTAAAAAGTAGGAAAAATCAATTTTATTTTTATAATACCCATAATTTCTGTCAGCTTTTCTGTATGATGTTTAAAATCGCCAAGAATCCATCTATTTGACAATGAATAGTTTTTTTTTTCAGGGAGTTTAACTGACAGGGTCATTCTTCCCTAAAAGAATTTATAGATATGATGGGGTTCTATAAAAGTTTTGACTGCTATCTCAGATCTTCTTGTATAAAAATATAACTTTTAAAAACGACATCCAATTTTTGCTTTGCTTAACTGTATTTCTTTTCCCAATGAACTGATTTTCAAAATTCAAATTTTAATTTTTTGTCGTTAATTTGAGCATCATTTTCATAGAACATACTTGATCTGTCAAAATTCCCAGTTCTTCAGTATATTGGAAAGATGATAAAGATGTTTGAAATGTGCGCTTCGGGTCATATTGACCCGAACAGGTTTGGAGGGTTAAAGTCATCTGAATTGATTTCACGATTACTATCGAATGTCAAAAGTCAACTTTTATTGAAACTACCGTTTTACAGACCTATTTGAAAATATTTTTAAGTATTTACCTAGCTTTCGTTTATTAATTATATTTTTAACTTCAATTTGAATTTATAAATCGTAACGCCTTTTCAAATAGTGATTTTTGATCAAATAGTAATGGCGAACCCGGCTGAAAGATATGTCCTTTTTTCAGCTAGTTAAAGGTCATTAATTAATTCAGACAAAGGATTTCCGTTGCAAAAAAACATCATCGTGGATGGTAATCACAAAGTATTCAAATTACACAGGTCATTAGACGCCGCGACATTTGGCTCTGGCTACGTGCTATCAGAACATGCCCATAATTACCCGCCAAAGCGGAGAAGAATAAAACCCTGGAAAAACTTAATGCCAAAAGCCAACGTATTTATGTTCATCCCTCCCCGGGCCACGAGAGAGCAACTTTGATGGCTTATTATTCCGTTCCACCTGGACGCGAATGCCCTGAGACTGGGCTCAAGGTGGCCAACAAATCTAGCAGTTTTACAAGCAAAAAACTTTCGGAACAAGGCATTATTACGCGTAGTCCTTGGCGAGAAAGCGTGAGAAGAAGCCACAATTCAACCAACTATTTCAACCTCCTTTCTCCTATTTCGTGTGGTAGTTTGAGTGAAGCAAAATGGAAAATCGCCTCTCAAGTAGAACACCACCAAATATGTAACACAATTACATTGGCTCATTTTCGTCGGCATTTATATTCTCCTTTAATTTCCCTCAGTTTTACATGAATTAATTAGTCCAGTCGTTAGGTTTCATACTTTATCATCCTCGGTTCCGGGGCAAACCACTGAAATGGAACCCTTCCTATTGTTACCCCTGCAAGTTAATTTTCTTGGTCGAAAAAAAGCAGACCGCCCAAACTTCCGTAAGAAAATCCGAAAGGCTCCAACCATTCATTGCGCGAAGCGAGACGAAAAAATTGGTAGTTATAAAAAAAACCGTAAGCCCCCTCGTAATACAACCTCACTTAATTTGCTTCCGCGAGTGATAATATGAAAACTTCCTCCTTCTCCTTCATTGCGATTCCGCAAATTGCTTCCCTTTGGGATACCTGACGTGGCCCTGGGTTCATCCCCCCTTTCCATCGAGTGGTCTTGTTCGTGATGCTTCTCAGATATGATTTCGCTGAAAAGCTGCTGCTGCTGTGGAGGAATCTTTCCAGTTTGAAGATTCTGGAAATGATGATCTCGGATGGATTTTTTTTTCTATCTCTTCAACCAAAATTTCTTCGCGTACAGTTTTAGGATGATTACATGAAGCAGCTAATTTGCCGCGCCAAATTCGTGAGATCATTTGCCAGGGAACTCTCGCAGGACTTTTGAAGTGGGTAGTTTGCCCTGTAGCATTTGCGGCTCCACGAGAACTTTGGTTGTTAGTTGCTAGATTTTTTTTTGTTTTTAGTTAACTTTGCTAACTTTGCATTCTGTCGGCAATTAGGGAAAGCCATTTTTATAAACTCAATGCAATGCCAAATAGTTAAATATTTATGCAACATGTTGCAAAAGGGTTTCATTTTTTCAGCCCGAGTGGTAAATTTATCAAACGAGGCTTGCCCAGTTGAATAATAATGTCGAGTGCTGAAAACATTGAGTTTTGCGACGAGTTACATACAAAATTTTATGCCAATTCAAAAAAAATCCCTTGAAAATCCAATAGATAATTACCCTACATGATGCCCATCTCAACAAATAACCATATGTGAACGAACGTTCTAATGACTTTTTAATGTCATGATCAAGTAGGTCGTTGAATAAACTTTTCGGCACTGAAAAGTAGCACTTTTATATACTGTTTTCAGTGTCAAATATTTACTTTTCAACTCTGAATTGCATAAAAGCTTTTAATTTCTTGATATGCTTCCAGTAGCCTCTTAGTAAGTTGTCCCACATCGTTCAAGTTTGTATGGTATTTTTTCACAACTTGTTGTAGGGAACTTAGAATAAGGTTGCCAAATTTTTTTCAGCACGTATCCGGGCCGGGCAGATCAGGGCTATTTTCAAATTGTCAAAATCTTCACATTTGATTTTGTTCAGGATTGCCCCTGATGGCATGGATCGATAGCATCAGATTTTTCTTTACCGAATAAATACGCACTTATTCCGAAACATTACAAACTTAGTGAACTGTATTTTTACTCCGATAGACTAGGACATTTTACAACAATTAATTTCTCACAAAATGGTCCCTTTTGAACCTCCGACACTGGCCTCTCAGGCCTCTGACGCTCAGGCTTTTGACTTAGGCCCCACGGGCCGCTGACTTGTTACCGTTTCTGATCTGTCTCCGATGATTGTTGGGTGCGAAAAGAGACCGACTGAAGGATCGACGGTATCTCGATCCATCGGAAAAACTTCTTCGTGTCCGAGGAAAACCGACGATTTTGGCGCGCATTACCGCCGATAATGCGTGCAGCATCGCACACAGGGGTAAATGCACCTAGTAAGCGATCAAAATTATTTGCGGACAAACGGTAAACGATAGACATTTGATATCTTCGCAACATTTTTATATTTTTTGATGATCTATCAAATTCTTGAAAGAAAAAAGTGAGATTTCCATCTGGAAGGGAAATAAAAAAAATATTTCTGGAAATAATTAGTTTAGAGACTTGATGTCTTCACAAAAGTTGTAGATCTTATTATTTTAAGCAACTTTGTTGAAGACATCATAAAGATCGCATGAAAATCATAAAAGTTACGAGCATTTTAAAAATAACGAGAATTTTAACAAGTAATTTTGAGTTTTTATTTAATATCTTTTTCAGTATACGATTTACAAACTTGGTATATTTGAGAAAGTTGTTCAAATTGTTAGAACACACAATTTTGTAGAACATTTTAAATACATATTTCTACTAAGTAAGGAGATATACTACAAAATATCCAAAATAATGCCATTTTTCAGTAAGTTATAACCTTAAAAGTTCGGACGAGTTCGGATAATTTTTTGAGTGGATTTTGTTGGTTAAGTTATTGGCTTTCCTTTGATATATAAATTAAACATTAGTTTTGAATAGATTTTTTACAAACAAGCAATCAAAAATGAGCTTTTTCCTCTAAAAACAGGAAAAATTGAGGGTTTTTTTCTTCGAATTTTAAGTGTTTCTAAAGGAAAAAGCTCATTTTTGATTGCTTGTTTGTAAAAAATCTATTCAAAACTAATGTTTAATTTATATATCAATGGAAAGCCAATAACTTGACCAACAAAATCCACTCAAAAAATTATCCGAACTCGTCCGAACTTTTAAGGTTATGACTTACTGAAAAATGTCATTATTTTGGATATTTTGTAGTATATCTTCTTTCTTAGTTGAAATATGTATTTAAAATGTTCTACAAAATTGTGTGTTCTAACAATTTGAACAACTTTCTCAAATATACCAAGTTTGTAAATCGTATACTAAAAAAGATATTAAATAAAAACTCAATTTACTTGTTAAAATTCTCGTTGTTTTTAAAATGCTCGTAACTTTTATGATTTTCATGCGATCTTTATGATGTCTTCAACAAAGTTGCTTAAAATAATAAGATCTACAACTTTTGTGAAGACATCAAGTCTCTAAACTAATTATTTCCAGAAATATTTTTTTTATTTCCCTTCCAGATGGAAATCTCACTTTTTTCTTTCAAGAATTTGATAGATCATCAAAAAATATAAAAATGTTGCGAAGACATCAAATGTCTATCGTTTACCGTTTGTCCGCAAATAATTTTGATCGCTTATTAGGTGCATTTACCCCTGTGTGCATCGCCACGTTGGTACTGGGCCTTTTCTGGTGTTAGGGTGGTTCAATTGAGCTCGTTCGTTCCAGAACAGATTTAAAAAATGACGACCAAGAATCCGGCCATATATGGGCAAATCTGGTCAAAATCCAAAAGTTTCCCAACAAAATTGAATAAATTTTTTTTTATCAAAACTCCTTGGAAGATTTTAAATATTTAATTAGCTTCCAAAAATCCTTTCATGATGAATTTTAAAAACTTGCGTTTTGTAGGCAGAAATAGAAAAAAATTACAACACAATTTGTTTTTTTCTGTGTGATTTGCCAAATAAAGCGAATAAATCCGGTAAAAAAACCCACATTTTAAATTAAATTAGGGCAACCGGCCCAAGTAACACCGATTTTTTTGTAAGACTCTTCAAGCCTCTTATGAAACCTAAACTTGGTTTAGTAGCCTGCTATAAAACTTGAAATGTTACTCAGGGGGCCGGGGAGGACTTTTTCCAAATTTCTTATTAAGTATACGGGCAAACGCGGATATTTGTTCAAGTGGACCTTTTCACAGACTTGACAGATGTAATTCCAAATATTGCCTGGATTTTGGGTTGAAAATTTTGAAATCAAATGCCCGGATTTTTCCAGGTTGATAGATAGAATATCCCGGATGTTGTGGAAAGAGAGGTGATGAGAAAAAAAAACGTTGCAAAGGTGGTGGTAAAGTTTTTTTCTTCGTAAACATAGTTAACATGACAAAAGTAACGCCACTTCTGAAAGTTTTTGCCACTTATAAAATTTAGGATTAAGGAAGATCCCTGACAATGACACGTCGCGATGCAGCCTAAGTTTATGTTTATTTTCATTTATTCAATTGGACGTGCAAGAATGTGTGTCCACTTGCCCCACCTTAGTAAAAGTGTGCCTCATTGGTGAGGTTGCCAGAATTTTTTCAGCACGTATCTGGGCCGGACAAACCAGGCCATTTTTATATAAAAACCTGGCAAAATCCAGGCATTCGATTTCAAGTTGACGGCCATAAATCAAGGCAAAATCCGGGCAAATTTTGTCAAAACTCAGAAATGCCTCAACAAAAATCAAGAAAATAATATGAAAAAAATTTTTTTTTCATCTGAATTCATCGATTGATTTTGAACCGTATTTGAGGCTCCCAAAAAACCTTTCATGATTATTTTTATAAAGTTTGCTCAAAAAATTTCGTTTTGAATGTGTTTGTTATTTTTTTTTTGTGTTTAATTTGCAAATAAAGTGAAAAAATCCGGGAAAATCTGGGCATTTTTCAATAAAATCCTGGCAACCGGGCTGGGCCGGACTGTTCCTAAATTAAGTATTAAATATCCGGGCAAACCCAGATAAAACCAGGAAACCTTACTCATTGATAGTATATGGCAGAGATGAGCAAAGCGCGGCCCACGAGACGTCCTTCTGCGGCCGGCGAAACATTTTTAAAATTTATTTTATTTTTACTTTTTTTCGATAGACCATACAAAAAAAAATGACATGTCAGTTACTTGCCCGCAGTCCTTCAGCATTTAACTTTTTTCTGGTTTTTCTTGCGTTCTTTAAAAGGCAAAAGTGCAATAGTATTATTAGGCGAACACAATATTTGAGATTTTTTTTATTGAGATGACATTTTTCCCTGTTATCAAGCTATCCTTTAAAAATTTGGAAAAACATGCAAGGGCCCGCGAGAACAAACAAAACATCGATGGGCTACATATCATCACGGGCGTTTCTACATCCGTTGCTCAAATACTGACAAAAAACTGGCCAAGAGCACTATTTTTGTTCTTGAAAATTGAGAACTTGGCCGACATGGGATTCTACTCAACATGACTCATAATCAAAAGCAAAATGTGGGTTGACTGAAGATTTTTGGGATGATTATTTTCAGAAATTTTATAGTGAAATCATGCCAAACATTGATAAATTTTGTTATTTTACTTTAAAATAAGCAATCCACATTATCTAAGTAAGTAGCTTTAAAAACCCGATCCCAGTGGTATCTGAGTTTATAAAGAAAATCCATAAAATCTGTCAAATTTTATCTAGAATCATTTATGTCACCTGTTATTTGGTGAAATTTTTTGTAAAATCTGTTAAGTAATGAATTTGTCTGAAAAAACTTTTTTTGAAATTCTCAATGCAATGATTTTACATGGAACTTCGGATAAAAATAACAGGTTTCAAATCCGTTTCTAGGAAAATTGGCGCTTTGTAGAAAAATGTCTCGAAGATACGAACAGAAATGAAATTTATGTACATAAATTTAATAACTTCCAATACGAAGGAGACAGTGATTTCTCTTAAAACTCAAAATATCGTTATTTAACAAATCAAAAAATATTATGATGAAAAGAACCATCTGTAGGATAAAAGAAGAACTTGTATCGAATAACCGGTTCAACTGAAATGCTTAAAGTTTGCCTGGGATTCCAGAAATTAAGATTAAGAACTGAAACCTGGACGAAATTCGCTTAAAAATCAGTGAATTTGCACAACGTCAAATTTAAACGGAATTTTGAATTAAAAATAGGATCTTCACCGCTTGTAGTAAAAAATTATGTCTTCAGGAAAATTCCAAAAATGAAAAAAAATTTAGTCAATTATTTCGATAAGATTACCGCCAATGCTTGAAACAGAGTGATTTCCAAAAGAAAAATATGTTTCCAGATGACTTTGAAGTGATGAGAAGTAGTACAATTTGAATTATTGTTTTATGAAAACAGTTTAAAATTTTTTTTTAAATTACAAAGGGCAAGACGATTTTTCGTTTTTGAAAAAAAGCGAATCAACACATTTTTCTGTTTAGAAGAACAGATGTTTTAAAAAAAATCAAATCGATCAACAAATTTCTATAAAAACTAATTAATATTTGGTGTTGTACCTTATCAACTCCAGTTGTCTATTGTCTGCTTCATATTTGAAAAACATTTTCATTTCCAAAAATTTCAAATAGATGATACGCGAGTTCGTTCTTTCTCTTCTTTTTCAGTTTTAATTCGTAAAACATTTGTTATCATAAAATAATCACGTTTAATTTTCATACTTCTTTCTATAACTATCCATGAAGCTTTACAAATTGTAAGTAAGTGATAACTTGAGTGCGGCCCGCCGAAAGGATTTTAAATTCAAATTGGCCCGTTGGTTCAAAAGGTTGCTCACCCCTGGTCTAAATATAATGTCTGGCCTTTCAATAATAAAAAAGTGAACTTTTCGTGACTGAAAACGAGTGCTCCCTTCTCGATGCCTTAAGCCGTTGTCTCAGATGCCTCTACTCTAGTTGAGTAAAATTGTTATTTATCACCTCGAATTGCTCAAATTACATGTATTAAATCCAACTAAACTTTCCTAAATCATGATGAAATACCACCAAATTTTGATGGAAAGTTTGAAGATAGTTGGTTAGCCTAACAGACTAAAAGTTGGAGGCCGAGCGCTCAGAGCGCCTCATAGCGGTCAGTCCGATTTTTTTTCAAATTAATATGATTTATCTTCAAAAATCAGGAATTTTTTATGGTGGACACATTTTCCGCAAACCAAAAATCCACTAGTGTTCATAGTTTTGAAATTCGATTAGGAATAAAACAAAAAAGCGAAAAATTTGTCATCCTGTTTGAGTTATTAGGGTGTGAGTTTATCAGTCCTGTCCAGAGATAGTGAAATATGAAACAAATAGATTTGTAATGATCCAAAATTAATGAAAAGTCATATTATTCGAATTTAAAAAGTGTAGTATGTATCCTACTGTATTCAAATAAGCTTGAAATGAAGTTGGTCTTTGATTTTTGGAATTGACTATTTTTAACTTTCATTTTCTGCTATTGCTTGTTCAGACTTATTATGGATTTTCTTAACTCTTCCTTAAGAAGAAGAAGCACTACCGCAAACGTCAAACATAGAAACTGAAAAAATCTTCAGAACACTTTCATGCGGTTTTTTACTTAGACAAACATCATGTTTCATAATCAATCATGACATTTCAGCAACATTTCAACCCATATAAAATGAATAATTAAATTGCACAGGGTTTCGAATTTTATTTCCACTAACCTTTTGATTGGAACATTGTTTACCTGAAGCACTTTGGTAAACCTGATTTTAAAAGAATGCAGAGTAAATTCCGAATTGTTTTTTTCCGTATTTGTATTTATAAAATTACAGGATTGATATATTTTTCAAAATTCATTTTTTTTTTCAAACTTCTTATCTTTTTGCCAAATTTTCGTGTTCGGAACAAATAGTCAAAAACTAATGCCAGAGTATAGTTTTGATAATAATGTCAAAAAGGAATTAATTCAACGACTTCTTTTATATTTATTTTGCCAGTTTCTCTAAGTTGCAGATTTACCAAAGTAAATTTCGATATGATAAGTTGAAGATACGTGTCAGTAGTTACAGTTCGAACTCAAACTTAAAGATTGTCCGACTTTCAAAGTTCAATTTAGTGCTGGCACGATAGATATATTTAAAAGAAACTAAATTTGAAATCCTATATTCAAATGAATTGAGTTTACACAACCATTTAAATTATTACATCATATACAGTACAAAGAATGTTTCAATTTATATAGTCATAGATTTCTTAAAGTAACCAACTCTGATGGATATCTTAAATAATTAACAAAACTCGCCCAAAAGTAGATTTATTCTTTCAAATAATAATTTTTAAAAACGATATATATTTTATATGATAATTTGCTTCAGTGTTGCTCGGCTACACTGACGAAAATGCAACCTATCAGCAGAGCTGTCAAATTACGGTTGTCAAATTTCGGGTCTAACTACTGTTGCGTAAATCCAATTTTTCTCTAAATACGCAATAACATGACAAGCAGCTACTCATTTCACGAATAGAGTACAAGTATTAAAAAATAAAAAATCTCAATCTATTAAAAAGAAATTTAAAATGGCAGGCTTCGCTTGCAAAATCTTTTAATTATTCATGAAATATTATTGCAAAGGTTTTGTTAAGTGGGGGGGAGGAAGGGTCTAACGGGTGAAAAAACACCATTTTCACGATTTTTTTCTAGAGCTATCGTTCAAACAAATGTATTCAATTTTTTTGCATTATACAAAGCATTGTTAAAACAACATTTAGTAATTTTTTCGTAGAAAAATATTGAAAAATGAGCTGGTGACGGAGCAGTTTAGAGGATGCCTTTTAGAAAACAGGATTTGCGGTGGATACTGTATCTCAGCACAGAATCATCTGAAGTAAAAAAATCAGAGCAAAATATTTTTAATAGAAGTTTTTCTGGACCCCAACGTTTAGATTTTACTTAAAAAAAATTTTGTGAAATTTTTGTGGCTGTTTGAAGTAAAAACTACGATTTTTCACGAAAAAATCCGCCATTTTTATCTGTAAAATCTCCCCAAAGTAAAAAAATAAAAAAGAAAAACGTTGGGGTCTGGTATTTTATATGTAGAAAATATGTTTCAAATTTGAAAAGAATCGAATAAGTGGTTTTCAAATGACGATGTCCACGGACTTTAAAAATGTGCTTTCGAGAAAAACGCGTTTGAAGTTTCTGCTCTTGCTTTCTTGCAGTATTAGATAGGAGGAGATAAAGGCTTACAATTTTTTCAGTTTTGCTTCAATTGACTTGAAAATTTGACACAACATTCTTGAAATGTTTTACAATAAGAAAATAAAAAAATTAAAAAAAAAACGATTTTTTGAAAGTGTTATGAAGTTATGAACAGAGTGTTTGATTTTTTTTAATTTTTCTCATATCTTTTTGGGAAAATTTAGCAACTTGCCGTTTTTTGCATTACCTGACAGCGTGTAATTTCAAGTTTATATGCTCCAAAAGTTAGAACGAAACATAAATTCGTAGATGAACAAGAAGCATTTTTGTGAGACTAAAAAAAATTATGATATTTTGAAGGTACAGGAGACTTGATCCTTAATTCAGGGTACCCTGACCCTCGGCAATAATCTAGTTAAATCCGAAGATAAAAGGTTCGTCGACTATTTATTTTTTCATATTAGTTCTCATTTCACAGTTTGCAAGTGTCAGACAAAGAGAGTTCTAAAGGTTTGACTTCAACCCCTTTCTACACAGTAAATGAAAATTACCGAGTTTGGTAATTTTTTACCGAAATCCTAACATGTGTAAATCGTTAAACTGTTCGGTAATTTTTTCGGTAAAAAATAAACGAACTTCGGTAAATGAAGAATCGATTTATCGATATTCGTTTATTTTTTACCGAAAAAAATACTGAACAGTTTAACGATTTACACATGTTAGGATTTCGGTAAAAAGAATTACCGAACTCAGTAATTTTTGTTTACTGTGAACCCTAGAGTCGTTGCATACTTAAAGGCGCAATTTTCTTAGTTCAAGAGATAATAAGTTCTTTGACTTCTTTTCAACAGATTCTTACTGGATTTACATTAGTTATTGGACAGATATTAGTAATTCCATGATAACCAATGACGACGATCCATTCAAAAGAAAAATATATCTTTTTGGACTTTAGGGATCAATTAGGGGGAAGTCGTCTACTACCGGACACTTAAGGTTTCTAAGCAATAACTTCAAAAATAGATTTTTGTAAATATTGGTTCATCTTCTGATTTGAAGAGTATCAATATTATGATCACTTAATTATATTAGAAAAAAATTAATTTACAACATATTCATGTGGTAAGAGAAATCATTTCATGTTAGTTTTTACTCATTTCCAAAAGTGTTGTCTATGGCCGGACACTACGCTTTACTTCACCAAAGTTGTCACCAATGGCACAAAAACGTAGCAAAATGACTGAAATCACTTGCGCAGATCTTGTGAGTATGTGTTTTCCAATACTAAACGTTCTATGTACCCAGGCATAAAAGTTTTTTTGACAAACCAGAATGGAACATTTGTTTCGAAAAAACTAGAGAAAAATTCTCTATGACCGGACAGCAAAAACTAAAGTTTCTCAGAGGACCAAAATAGTTTCGTTATTGAATCCTTATCTTCTGCTAACCATTTGAGGGTGCTATAGAGATGAAAAAATGAAAGTTTCAAGTTGAAATTATCTATAATTTTGAATATTTTCTCGTCCGGTCATAGACAACAACTTGGTGTCCGGTCATAGACAAATCGCATTTTTTTAAATTTTCCTAATATTTCGTTTCAACTTCCGTTTTGTTATTTCATATCTAATGTAGTCGAAAGATAACCAATCAACGATGTCGTTCATGTGCAGTTCAAATTTTACAAACCAAAAAAACTGACCACAATACAAATGCAAAGTTTAGGCGATCCTCTCCGTACTACTAAGCAAAAGCTTTAGATGCCTATCATTGGTTTGCCTTTTCAGATTGGATTACCATATTTCTAACACCATATCAGGCTACTATTTATTTTATTTTCATGGTGTTAAAACATTATTAGGATATTGTGATTTCGAAAAATCTATGTTGTCCGCTCATAGACGATGTCCGGCCATAGACGACTTCCCCCTATATTCATAACATACGTTTTGGAAAACTTCTTCTTAAAAATTGAGAGTTTACTATTGCTTTGAAAATTTGGCAATATGAAGTTCATATATTATACTCTAATGATTGACATATTGGAATAAATATTTTTAAGTTTATCGTGTGAAAAACATTTTAAAGTGATAAAAACAGAGCTTCAAATCACATTTTGTTACATTATTCAAATAAAGGTCAAAAACTCGATATTTAATATTTGAAAGACATTCCTGTTTTGAGCTATAGTGAAGGAATCAAGTATCCTCATTCTCCCCTAAAGTTTGATTCAAGACTCTCAGTTTTAATCATGTATGAGAAGGTTACATTTATATTTTTTTCATATTTGTTCATTACAATATTGATAGGTTATTATAGAATATAGATGCTGTAAAAGCACTCAAGCAGACGCACATTTCTGCTTTCAAATGTCATAAGTACCTTCTATAATCCGTAAGCCAAGAAGCTTGATTCAATTATCTAGCTAGGCTCACTTCATTTTGGAATCCTCCGTTGACTGTGTACATTCCCCTTGAAAATCCTCAATCCATTCGAGAAAGTCCATCATTCGTCGTAATAGGGCCTCGGACCTGGACTGACTGATTGAGTTGGCGACAAAACAGCTCAAAGAGCCATGGTGCACAGTTGACTTTTCAAACAATTAGTGGGTCAAAATTTTCCAAAACTACTACAGTTGTTTGGTTTGTTGTGGAATTATCAATATTGTGTAAATATTTGAATTTGATGTGTCAATTCGATATGCAATTTTTTTTTATTTGAATTCTAAAACATTCTACAACTGTATGGAAAACTTAATGAGTTTCATCGAACTACTTCGCTCGTAATCGTTCGAACGGTGGAAAATCGCCCACCAACTCCATGGAACCAATCCTGGACCCAAGAGAGATGGCCAGTGGTTTTCCGAACAATGTCGATCCGACATATTTGTAATAGCTGGGGCCAATTCTATCGCATTTTGATGGGTGAGTCTATGGAGAGCCCGCTGTCTGCTCAATGGTGCATTATCACACTAGATAGGAATTTAACTATTCACCACACACAGCATTGTTCCCTCTCGCTTTCTCTCTCTCATGGGGTTGGCCGCAGGAATCGAACCCCGTTCAATGAATTACCCGCAGCGTTGATGTATCCTATGCAAATTTTACATCCACATAAGTTGCGGGACGAATGGAATGATCTGGCTCAAGCAGCATCCCAGGAACCGGAAGCCGTCCCAGTCATCGCAAAACCGCAGCTACCGATCTAATCGATGTGTCTCGACGGTCTCCGGAGATGCGTGTGGCCAAGGTTGGGTTGAGGGCCAAACTGGGATGGCTGCAAAGTTGGACAGGACTTGTTAGGATAATGCAGTGCAATGACGGACGATGATGATGTAGGTAGTCTCTGGAGTTGTAATTGATGAAGATAATTCACTGCCGTGGGGTTCTGTTTGCTGACGCATCGAAGCCTTCCGACCAATTGTTAATTGATTCCAGTTATCATCGCACGTTTTCTGATATCAGTTATCTGACATTGGAGTTGAAATAATTTTAATTTTTAATTTTAATAGTTTTTCCATTTGCTTTCCATAAATAAATTCCTTTCCCTAAAATAATCTTACTAATTGGCAAACTTGTCACTATGGCAGCATCTCATCTTGTGTATTCCCACCAAACTGATTGAGAATGGTTGCAAAGTAGGTCTACGTGGTCACATTTTCCCCCTTGTTCCAGTAGGGAAAACCATAGATACATACATTCTATCTAGAACGGACTGGTGCCGAAGGGACATCATATCATTAGGGGTTTCCTGCATCGTCCGTCGAAGGCAGGAACGTTTGTTAAAGAGTAGGTAACGGTGTATAGGTAGTGGCCATTCATTGTTGGACGAAGGAAGGCCTCTGGACAGGTAAATTGCGTGTAGCAAATGACAGATACACGACACGCTTTTGTGCTCAATTTAGCCCTACTCCCTTACTAGTGGTATTTAACTGCTCGACCCGGTAAGTGTGGTTACATGTTATCGGATGGAAAATGGGATATAAATTGCTACAAACCGATTTGATTGACACGTTTTAATTTAAGGCCGCCTCTGAATGGGGCCGTATCAGTGGTTCAGCTCCTATCCGATGCTGCTGAAATAGGTGATAATTCAAGCAGATCGGAATCAATCCCGGTGATACATTAAATTTTTACGCCAATTTGTTCCTGATATGGTGGATAAAATATTTAAATTATTTGGAGATTATTTAACCCCTTAACTCTCCTAGCCGAAACATTAATGTCCTGGAAGCAGTATTTCATCCTATTTGCAGGAGTTTCACAAAAGTAACAATTTATGTTGTTTGAAACCCTGCAAAGCAATATAAAATCTTCGTTTAAATTTTCACACGGACCCCTGTCTCCAGTCATTGAACTTAAAGTTCAATTTAAAAATTTTATAACTGTTTCAATAAATAGGGGAGAGTGGGGATACTTGATCCCCTTTTCTTATTTTCACCATATCTTTTTGGAACAATTTAGCAACTCGCCGTCTTTGACAATTTCTGACAGCTTGTAACTTCAAGTTTCTATGCTCCAAAAATTAGAACGATACTTGAACCCGTTGATGAACTAGAAGCATTTTCGTGGGAGTAAAAAAATTGCGACTTTTCTGAAGTTAGGGGAGACTTGATCCCCTATTGAAGGAGACTTGATCTTTTATTCAGGAAGCCCTAATCCTTGTATGAAAATCAAACAAAACCCCAAGATAGAATGTTAATTGACTATTTTGGTCATGTTTGTTCTCATTTTACAATTTATAGCAGACATAAGAAGAAAATTCTAAAACTTTGTCTCAACGTTATTAGATTGCATACTTAAAGGCGCTATTTTTTATAATTAAGAGAAAATGAATTATTTTTGCTCTTTTCTTCAGACAATTGTTTGATAAATATTAGTTTTTGGATAAATATTAGTAATTTCGTAATCAGCAATCATACCGATCAATTCAGAAGAAGAATATGCCGTTTGGAAAGGGGGATCAATTGTACCCAACTCTAGGGGATCAATTGTACCCATAATTAACATTTTAGAAAACTTTTTCTGAAAAAAGTTGAGAGTTTTCCATTGCTTTGAAAATATGGCATTATGAAGGTCATTTTACGCTCGAACGATTGATACATTGGAACACATATTTTTTTCATAATTTTCCCATGTACGGAACATTTTAAAGTGATGAAAAAAGATCTTCAAGTTACATTTTGTAAAATTTTTCAAACAAAGTTCAATTACTCAAACAATTATTTTGTTAAAAAATTTTAAACTACAAGCATTGTTATTTTGCTCATTTTGGCACATTTTTCTAGAACATTTGATCTTTGTAAGACATTCCAGTTTCGAGATATAGCAAAGGAATCAAGTATCCCCAGGGATCAAGTATCCTCATTCTCCCCTACACATGCACCCATAGAGAAGAGGTTGCAAAAGTCCAATGCCTATTCAGCAAATGTATGTGCCGAAAATGCGCTGAAAAGTTTATTGTAGGGGAAAAGTTCATATAACGCCCCATGTGGCTAATACGCGCCACTCTTGTTTTGAAGAATCTGAAACATTTTAAGCCTGCAAAATATTACCAATGCTGTAATTGGTCATGGCAAGTATGAATTTTTCCTTAAAATGCCCCTGTGTCGTGATAATCTCACAATTTAGGTTTTTCTTCATTTCGATCTAAATTTTAAAACACTTTTAACCAGTTGTCACCAAGCAGAGAAAAACGAATAAGACAATATTTTCTGACACATCGATAGAGGAGAATCTAAATTATGATTTTATGCTAAAAAATCATACTGAACTAGCAAAGGTATGCTTTTCATGGGTATGTTCTATCACGGCCCATGCACTCTTTATAACGCGCCAATCGTAGTAGGCTGAAAATAGTAAAATTTTTCAAAAAGGCCAATTTTCATTGAAAATGAACCAAAAGTCTAAAACCATATTTTGAGCGTTAATTCAGCCCAAAAAATCTATTTTTCATATTTTGTTAAATTTTGATTAGTCCATCTTGATTTTCTTTTTAGTCTTTTTAGTCAAAGTGTATGTAAGTATTGGTGTGTTTTCGGTCTTTGGCTGCCCTCGGGTGTGTTCAGCTGCTAGGCGCGTATTGAATACACAGCGGCGCGTATTCGCAACACAGTTTTGTTCTGTGGCTTTGAATATGGTTTTTATAATCAAGTTTTTGAAGAAACTATATCAATTTGCGTAATGAAAAATCATAGGAATTTGTAGAAAACACTTTTCGTCAACGATTACACCCATTTTTAACACAATTTGTACGTGGAATAGGTACATAGAAAATCAGCGATTCGCTTAGGTGGCGCATAATAGGGCATGTTCCTCTACTGTACCTGTTCAGTTCGACCAGTCCACAGAATTTGGAGAGAGCGACGAAGAAAATACACGAGAGTACCGCACTGAGAGAGCAAGACAACTGCTCTCGCTGAAAGCCTCTAGAAGTACCTACTAGGCGGTTCCATCTGGTGCAAGCACGTGCTTGTGTGCTTACTCGTAAGCCTATTTAAGGGCGCATCCTACATGCGGCTAGAGAGTCGATATCAAAACGCCAGACCGGCAAGATGGGACGGTAGTGTAAATAGTAGTTTGTAAATTAGTAATAAGTTAGAGAAAATAAATAGATAGTAACCGAGAAATAAGTGCCTTATTTCTTCTGGTGCTTCGCTCCAAGCCTTGCTCCTGGGTCCAGCTGCCACAATCGGCTCTTTTCAGACCCCTTCCAGTCAGAAAGAGTTTTGGATCTCGGTCAATCAGGCGATCGAGATCCCTCCGAGCCTTGACTGCCAGGCAGCGTCATGAGGACTGATGGTGGTCTCTTGAGGTCTAATCCTACGAGGGGAGCGGATCATCAGTGGTAGTTTCCCTAGCGCTCACTTCGACCTTGGCCTTCAGGCAGACAGTTTTTGGACCTGCTTCCACTGTTTGGTAACCACCAGGGGTTGTCAAAGCCCAATCCCAGAAGAGGGAAGGGCAAGCAATAGTAGTTTTGCCAAGTGCCCTCCCGTACAGTCCAATGGTTGTTCATGGGCCAACAGTACCAAAGATGATATGATTGGAAAAGCGTTACTGGCAAAAAGACTCGAGCTCTCAAGCAAAATTATACATGTCCACTGCAAAATTATGCATTCAAGCAAAACAAGAAAAGCATTTTTTGGGATTGTCATTCTATTGGATAACTCAGTCCAAAAAATATAGTGAGAATCGAACTCACTGCCATATCTCATCTCGGCCTAACAGTCCGGTATCTTACCCTATGTACCAACTGAGTCGGTTAGCAAACGAAAATTTATTTACATAGTTCTTCTGTCAACACCGATGATAAAAAAAAACGCATTGCATTGGCTGTCTGCCGTTTGTTCGGTGGGGTTTTTTCATCCTCCTTTGTCTTTGATGGGAAGGGGATGCAAATATGGAGGGAAAAGGAAACTAGAAACTGTTTTCTACTGCCGGTCGGTTTACATGCATACACAGCGCTCGGGTCATCATTCAACAATATCATTGCTGGCTGATTGTTTCATTTTTGCTTTGTCTAGTGACAGGTTGTGGGATATGTTTTTTTTGGATTTTTCAGACATATGCAATGCGGTTGCGCTGGAAGGACAATGCCAGTTATGAGAAAGCTTGTTAATGCCAATCTGGCATAGAATCTTATACGGATAATTCCACCTCCAAGGAAGTTCATTATCGGAATAGAGTTTGATTCATGGGTGTAGCAACTAATAAACTGCATTTAAAGAATTTAAATTTTCAATTTGTTGACCTTGATTTGAGTTTAATTTTTTTTTTTAACAAAAATATTAGGTGTTCATGGGAACATTGCCATTTTTTTTAACTTATCAATGGCACAGAGAACAGATGTACAAGTTAGCCTACGAAACTTGTGTTAAATTCCTAACGACCGTTTTGAACAAATTTTTGTTTTTTGGCTGGGCCACCAGATGTCTCCAAACACACCAAAGAGAACTGTCAAAACTAATCTGAGAAAAAAACAAAATTTTGATCAGTTTTGAACAGGTCGTATGAACTGTTTGGCATGTTTAACGAAAATTTCTGTTGAAGTTTCTTGACACTTTCGTCACGTTGCATTATGGAAAAATATCTTGAAAGTTAATCGCTGTTTTCTTTAAGCAAGAATAAGTGCTAAATTTTGAACAATAGAATGCAAAAGCGATACTCGAAAGTAACCCGCATTGAGATGTCTAGAATCAGTTCTGATGGGTAAGACTGATCATCAAGAACGTTCCTAATTGACTGGATATAGCCGATTCGTCCTCTAACGATAATCGTCTAAGAAGTGCAAAAACTTATTCCAAAACTGTTAGTTATTTTGATTGCCTCAGTAGTGCTAATATAAAGGAAGGGAAATTCTGTTTTATCCGACCGTGGCCTAGAGGATAGCGTTCAAGTCTTCTAAGCCAGAGGTCATGAGATCGAGTCTCGGTCACGGCACACATAGTACTCTTTCTGTGGACTGGTGGTGTTAGCATCAGTACAATGCTAGCCATTAAACCCTTGAAAGATGTACGCTTTAGTCTTAAGTAGAACTTAGATCTCTTCAAAGAAACATGAAGTTTCACTGAGATCCTATATGTGTATGTTCGTTTAAAAAAAAAACATTTAAAAAAATTAACTGGATATAACCGATTCATCCTCTAACGATAACCGTCCAAAAAGTGCCAAAACTGTTAGTAGTGCAAAAATAAAAGAAGTGAAATTCTGTCTAGCCAAAGGTAACTCTTATTGCATTTGTCTAGCAATACACTGAACCCCTCTATTTAAGAGCAACTTTTGTTTAATTACACTAGTTTACAGCATTTTTGAACTCAGTAAACTGAAGGTCATTTCCAATGTGAAATCGGGCGCTGAATCCGAAAATGAAATTCAAAAAAATCTCAGTAGAACCGTTTTTGAGTTATGCTCCAAATATGAAATTTCGAAAAAATTAAAAAAGTTCTTGTACTTAGATTAAAATATCTCGGACGGCTTAACAGTAATTTGAAATCCCTCTTTTGCATATTGAAGGTTAATAAGTTTTCTATCGGTCATCTGAACACTGTTTTTGCGTTTGACCAACAGTATTGCTGATATTAGTGACTTTATGAGAAAAAAAAATTATAAAAAACGCATTTTTTTAAGAAAATTCTGTTTCAACGAAAGTTTTAGACTCGATGATAGCATTTAAAAAATCTGATTTTCTTTTGCGCTTAAATGGTAATTTAAAACAAAGATTTCAAGTGGTTATTTATCAAAATCGGTTGAAAATTGAAAAAGTTATGGCTATTTTACCATAACTGAAATTTTTGGAGTTTTTAATAATTTAACGAACCGCAGTACACTTATCATAGTATAGGAAGAATGAAACATAATAAATCTCACTCGCTCCAAGTCAAAATTATTTATAAGCTTACCAGAAGGTCACATGCCAATTTTCTGGAAGATCTGACCAAAGGGAGGGGTTGCTTAAGTCTCAAACGTGAATACAATTTTGAGGTATTTTGCCCGGAAGGAACGAAAAATACTGGTTTTTCATCAATAACTTTTTTCATCACTAGCTGATTGTTTTTTATGGTTGATTTTTTTAAAGCCTAAGTTGAGACAAATATTTCACCCGAAGACTGTAACTCGATTGGATTTGAAACAGAAAAGTTACTGTGGTTCAAAGGCTGCAAATTTTGTCCAACACACAATGAGTACTTTTTACGCATTGCGTTTTATACGACAATTTTCGACCAAAATACAATCTTTGAACCGCAATAACTTTTCTGTTTCAAATCCAATCGAGTTACAGTCTTCGGGTGAAATATTTGTCTCAAGTTAGGCTTTAAGAAAATTAACCATAAAAAACAATCAGCTAGTGATGAAAAAAGTTATTGATGAAAAACCAGTATTTTTCGTTCCTTCCGGGCAAAATACCTCAAAATTGTATTCACGTTTGAGACTTAAGCAACCCCTCCCTTTGGTCAGATCTTCCAGAAACTTGGCATGTGACCTTCTGGTAAGCTTATAAATAATTTTGACTTGGAGCGAGTGAGATTTATTATGTTTCATTCTTCCTACACTATGATAAGTGTACTGCGGTTCGTTAAATTATTAAAAACTCCAAAAATTTCAGTTATGGTAAAATAGCCATAACTTTTTCAATTTTCAACCGATTTTGATAAATAACCACTTGAAATCTTTGTTTTAAATTACCATTCAAGCGCAAAAGAAAATCAGATTTTTTAAATGCTACCATCGAGTCTAAAACTTTCGTTGAAACAGAATTTTCTCTAAAAAAAATGCGTTTTTTATAATTTTTTTTCTCATAAAGTCACTAATATCAGCAATACTGTTGGTCAAACGCAAAAACAGTGTTCAGATGACCGATAGAAAACTTATTCACCTTCAATATGCAAAAGCGGGATTTCAAATCACTGTTAAGCCGTCCGAGATATTTTAATCTAAGTACAAGAACTTTTTTTTATTTTTTCGAAATTTCATATTTGGAGCATAACTCAAAAACGGTTCTACTGAGATTTTTTTGAATTTCATTTTCGGATTCAGCGCCCGATTTTACATTAAAAATGTTGGTCAGTTAATCAAGTTCACGATTTTTTTTAAATTTTGTAAACTAGTGTTATTATTAACGATTACGCCTTTTCGAAAACTAAGCACACGAAAATTATATTTTCAACTTTTGAACGGTTGATATCAGCATTTGAAATTTTACACACTTTTTTGAAGATTTTTTGTTCGATCTTGTTCGTCTGTTCTCTGTGCTTGAAGTGAGTTTAAAGTTTTTTTTTTCAACAAAAATGTTAGGTTTACATGGGAACATTGCCATTTTTTTAAACTTATCAATGGTTGTATAATCCATCAAAATGTGAAATAATACATTTTTTAAAGCGTTTAATCATACTACTCAGAAAGTTTGTCCTATAGGAGTTATTTAAAAATTTAGATGATCAGAACGCGAGCGCGTGGAATTCATGTTGATGTAATATTTTAATCTGTTGAAATCTCGTTAGGGTGAGTGCTTTTTAAACTGCAAGTGTTCCTTAAATATTTTGCCATACCATGTGATTTGAACTTGTTTTGACATAACTCCCCACTTTTCACAACAACAAATTTTGTTCAATGTATAAAAACATGTGAAAATCAATCCAATACACAGTTTAATTCCTTATCTCCGAAGTTTTCTATGAAATTCCGAATATTTCATAGAATGTCCAAATTGACCTAAATTTTTAGCATTTTTTTTTCTTCATTATAGAGACTTTCAGCCCTGGGCTGGAGCATTTTTCTTCAAAAACTCCGTTTGAAAATGAGAAGCCAATTTATAAATAAGGAGAAAAATTCGTTCACTGGGCAAGCGAAATGCAAGTAAGGAGTTTTCCGGTTGGAGAATCCCCAAGCCATTTGCACAGACTTGGTAAAGTGTAATAAAATTCACAATTTCTATCTTAAGTGATACAAATTTGCCATTTTGAAGCTATTGAAGCTTTTTCGATCCCACAGCAGAACGAAAAACCTCCTAATTTTCGAACATATTCCCTGTTCTTCAAACTTTCCAGTAAAGAAATCATGATAGGAAAAAAAAAGATGAAAGAATCACTAAAAAATATAGAAAAAGAATCAGATAGAACAAAAATTTAACTTTTAAAGCCAAATAAAATGAATAAAATACTGCAAATAATGCAAAAAAAGGAACAATCATCCCTATGTTTTTTAATACATTATTGTAAACTTCTCTGTTTTTTTGGCATCAAATAAAAGAAATATAAGGTGTTCGGGGGGTACCTTGGATCTTATTTCCTTCCGGTGGACATCCGCGGATTTTGTTCTGGAATCCAGTTACGTGATGGCATGCAGCAGGGGGGCACGTTCATAGCATCGTCATCGGTTGACGATAGGTTCCCTTTGTTGAGCAGTTTCTCGTGATTTTAACGCGCAAAAATAACAACACCAACACGATTTAGCGAAACACAATTTACAGGAAAAGACTTTATTCTTAACTAACAATTTGAACTTATTTATTAAACATGCTAATTACTAAAATTACAAATGTATTTTAAACCGAGGGTCAAAAAGCCCTTACGTGCACACGGTGTGCCAAAATACGTTATTAAAAAGAAAAAATGACCACCAAAATGGCACTCGGCATTTGAAAGATATAGTATTTAGGCATCCATCCTGAAAATTTGGAAATATTTCATCGGGCTTTTTTGAAATTAGAGCGATTTTAAATTTTTAAGTCAATTTGTATTAGATTCCCTATGGGGTTTTTCGACCTAATGTTCTATGACCATGGATTTTTCTGACTACATATTTTGTGACAATCACCCAGTTCAATGATTTTATAGAAAATTTCATGCCCGACAACTTTGTCGAAGACTGGAAAAAGATTTGAGTTGATCCTGAAAAGTTACTTGCAATTTTCTAAAACATTAGTAGACTGATTGAAATGTTTCCATGTTTCTTAAGTTTTTTTCTCAATTTAGCTTCACTAAAAAGCGAATATCTTCCCAGGCGTAGTTTGAATCGGTTTTGGGTCTTCAACCATTTTTTTCGTGCTTTAAATGTGCTTAGTCGAACAAGGTAACCAGCGTAATATTGGCTTTAAAAAAGTCATTTTTGATTACCTTCTTGGATTCAAAAATAAACGATATTTTTTATTTAAAATTAAAAACCAACACAGATGACCACTGTTATAGTCCACCACAGTATATAAGAGATGATCATAGTACAATTTCAATTAATCGGGGGTTTGATATCGTTTCCACGTTTCTGAAAAATCATGATGAACACTTTCCGAGGCAATAATCTTTTACATGGAATCGTAGAATGTGGAATTTGGAAGAGTTTGGCAGTTTAAGATTCTCCCACACTAATATTTATCGTTCAAAATTGCATGCAGCGTATTGATTGCAATTCGACAAGTATTGCAAAGAACATCAGGGTAATATGCTTCACGACTTTTAAAACTACTTATGAAAATAGCACTGATGACCTCCTTTTGACTTTCTGTTATCTTTCGCATACAACTTTGTTTCGAAAAGCCTAATGCACATACGACGCACACAAGAGTATTTCACCCAAAAATCTGGCCAAATTTCAAAATTTAAATCTTTTTTTTTTATGTCAATGTTTATTTGATTCTTGAATAAATTTAGCACCATGTACCGGTCAGTTTTTTGACAATTGATTTGTTTATAAGCTGTAGCAACTGTCGAAACTTTAGTATTTTTATGAGACAGAAATTTTCTACAAATCGTTGAATCAGCGAATGGAGGGATGTTAAATAATTTTAAGTATAATAGATAAAATTCGATGATTATAGAAACAGTCCGCAGTGCTTTGTAAATTATTTTATTGATTTGTTGTTTTTAAAGTTCATTTTTTACAGATTTGTGTTTTTGTTTGTGTTCCCAGCAAGTCCCGGCAAAATGTTTGATATCATTTGAATACTGATAACTGCTAAAATCATGTGCATAAGAAAAAAATCGCGCAAACTCGAGCAATTTTTATATTTTTTAGTTTGAAGTTTAAAAATATTGATATTTTTTTCTCCACAAAAAAGTCACCAATATTTCACTTTAAAAAAAAATAAAAGAAAATTAGGTTTTTTGAGTTTTATAGCATTTTTAACCTAGATCTTTCATGTCAAATAAATGTAAGAAAATTGACGAAAACGATAAAAAATATATTAAATGATATAAAGAACGCTTAATAAGTCAAAATAAACACTTTAATTGACTTCAAACCTAAAACATCATTTTTGGCCATATTTTCCTTCTATGTACTCCTGTGTGCGACGTGGCGATTAGCGTTATGCGATCTATATAAAGTTTGTGAACACATTTTCACCTCACCCTGATGCGTCTGCCGAAGATATAAAAAAAATGCACTTTCAATAATGTCAGGCAACAGTTTCTAGTCCCTAAGTTAACAACAACAAAAAATACAACTAACCCAGCTGTCAAAAACTGTTCTCTTTTTGTTAAACTCACGAAGGTATCTGTGACAGTAGAAGCTTGCTCGTATGATGACTATTACCCATACATTAAGAATTACATACACATTTGTGCTGAAAATTCTATCCCAAACAACTTTATCGAAGACCTAAAAACGATTCAAACTACGCCTGGAAAGATATTCGCTTTTTAGTGAAGCGGAATTGAAAAAAAAACTTAAGAAACATGGAAACATTTCAATCAGTCTACTAATGTTTTAGAAAATTGCAAATAACTTTTCAGGATCAACTCAAATTTTTTTCCAGTCTTCGACAAAGTTGTCGGGCATGAAATTTTCTATAAAATCATTGAACTGGGTGATTGTCACAAAATATGTAGTCAGAAAAATCCATGGTCATAGAACATTAGGTCGAAAAACCCCATAGGGAATCTAATGCAAATTGACTTAAAAATTTAAAATCGCTCTAATTTCAAAAAAGCCCGATGAAACATTTCCAAATTTTCAGGATGGATGCCTTAATACTATATCTTTCGAATGCCAATTGCCGTTTTGGTGGTCATTTTTTCTTTTTAATAACGTATTTTGGAACACCGTGTGCAACAACCTTATTCACCGGAGATCCGATACCAACTAACTCCTCGACAATTTGATCTTCGGCTTTACCTTCAGAGCATTTCTTGCGATGTTATCAGTGAAGAGATCTCTTATCACGTCTCGCTATCAGTGATGACCATTTACTTATCAGTGAGGCTGCACTCATCAACGATGATCCCGCGGGAATGTATCAGCTATCACGGACCAGCTCTGCACCTATCACACTCTTGCAGATCTCTCCTGAGTTTCGTCGGGGTTTGAATTGTTATCTAGGTTTAGTTCTGGTGCGATTGTTGATATGCATGCATCACTCTCGTACATTCTCACCCACCCAGAAATTAGTTGCTCGGCTACATTTCTGAAAATATACAAAGCTTCGACCTTGACCTAGACGATTTCCCTTTTCTATTGTTCGTGTGAAGATTCATCTATTGACATCGAGTTTTGGTTTTAGGCGACTGGCATCAGGCATATCTTCTCAACAGGGCGTGTCAACGTACCATCAGCTGTCTTTAAAGTTACCACACGTACAACTCCATCAGCGCCTGGATGCACCTCTTCAATGCGGCCCATTTTCCAGCGACAAGGCGACAGGTTCTGTTCAACAATAACAACCAGCTGGCCAACTTGGATTGGCAAAGCTGGTTTCCACCGTTTGGATCGTGCTTGGAGTTGGCATAGGTACTCCGTTTTCCATCTTTTCCAAATGGATTGAAGATGTTTCTGCATCAGCTGCATTTCGCTCAACCGGTAGTCCTTAACATCTTCGAAGTCCTGTTCGGGCAAAGCTTCAAACGATTCCCCGATGATGAAATGTGCCGGTGTTAACGGTTCGAGGTCGTTTGGATCGTCTGACAGGGCTGTGATTGGGCGGGAATTTAGACATGCTTCTACCTGGGACAGCAACGTTGCAAAACTCTCCGGTGAAACAGTTGTTTCGCCAATGGTTCTAAGAAGGTGTTTCTTCGTCGACTTAACCGCGGCCTCCCACAAGCCCCCAAAATGCGGTGCTCCGGGAGGGTTGAAGTGCCACTGGATACCTGATCTACTGCATTCTCTGGTTATGTCATCACGGTGTTTCTGATCCTTTAGTAGAGCGAACAATTCTCTCAGTTTATTCCGCGCGCCGACGAAATTTGTTCCGTTGTCGGAATAAACGTCGCTGCACTTCCCCCGTCTGGCAACAAATCGACGAAAAGCCTGAAGGAATCGTTCCGTCGAGAGGTCGGAGACTAACTCCAGGTGCACGGCTTTGGTACACAGGCAAATAAAAACCGCGACATACGCCTTAACAGCAGCGCGACGTGGAGCAGGACGAACGTAGACGGGGCCAAAGTAGTCCACTCCAACTTTCTTGAATGGTCTGGCGATCCTAATTCTATCCGCAGGAAGTTCTCCCATAAACTGTTGTACAGGTGTTGGTCGTGCTCTAAAACAGGTCGTACATTGGTGAATGATGTGTCTGGCCAAATTTCTCCCGCCAAGGGGCCAGAACCGAAGCCGAACTGTAGCTAAAAGAAGTTGTAACCCAGCGTGCAGCAAACGTTGATGGAAATACTCGAAAATTAACTTGGTTAAATGATGACGCGCTGGGAGTACAATTGGGTGTTTAGTGTTCCAGTGTACAGCTGAATTCCTAATCCGTCCTCCGACTCTGATGATCCCATTTTGGTCCAGGAAAGGGTTAAACCATCTTAACGGTGATCTTCTGGGTACATTTTCTCCTTCCGAAAGTGCTTGAATTTCATCCGGAAAACATTCTAATTGAACGCAGCGAGCGACTGCGCTTTCTGCTTCAAATAATTCAGCTGTCGAGAGAAAAGAATCAAATTTTACTGCTTTCCGTAGGCGCAGAAACCTCCGCAACCGCATCAAATAGGCCGTGTGCCGGATAAGCACATTGTAGTTTGAATATCGCTCCAAAAACCATGAATTAAATTCCGTGTTTTTGGAAATTCCAACGGCCACCACCTTCGTCTTGCGCCTCTCTTCATCTCCCGTTCCGTCGTTACAATTCTCGAAGCAATCCGGCCACTTGGATTCCTCGAATTGCAGCCAAGTAGGTCCCTGCCACCACAATCGATTATTTCCAATTTCTTCCGGCGAAATCCCACGGGAAATAAGATCCGCAGGGTTTTCGATTCCAGGGACGTGCCTCCAGTTGTATCCCTCGGTGAGATTCTGAATCTTGCTGACCCGGTTCGCTACGTATGTTGACCAAGTAGATGGAACAGCTTGCAACCAACGCCAAACGCAGGTGGAATCCGTCCAAAAATACACCTGACCTTCGAATCTCATCGATCCTTTCACCATCTCAAACAGCTCCGACGTTAAGAGAGCGCCGTTGAGCTCAAGCCTTGGAATTGATTGGCTTTTTAGGGGTGCAACTCTAGATTTAGAGGAAACAAGACCAATTCGAACCTCGCCACGCTTGCCAATACTTTTGATGTAGATGCACCCGCCGTACGCCTTTTCAGATGCATCGGAGAAACAATGCAGCTCCATACGAACTGCTTCCGGTAAAATGACACAACGATCAACTTTTATCTCGTTCAACAGAGGTAATTTTGCATAATATTGGCACCAGATCTCACCCACCGTCGAAGGCAATAGGTGATCCCAATCGATTTTTTCTCCCTTGTCGTCCTGCAGCGTCCAAAGCAACTGCATAAAAATTTTTGCAGTGGTTACAGTTGCACCTAACAAGCCGAGTGGGTCGAACAGCGAGGCAATTACAGACAGAATTTGTCGTTTGGTCCACTTTTCCGGTTTTTCAAAGGATGGAATGTTGAACTGGAACATCAAGGAGTCGGATATCGGCAACCAAGTTAAACCCAGAATTTTCACCGATGAATTTGATTCTAAATCAATCGCTGAATTCCTGATAGCTACATTTTCCTCGGGCATGCCTTCCAAAACTCGCCGAGAATTGGAAGCAAATTTTCGAAGTCGAAATCCTCCTGCTGCAGCAGCATTTTCCAGCTGAATCCTCAGCTCGAGTGCTGCTTCTGTGTCCTTTTCGCCAGTTATCACGTCGTCCATATAGGTATCCTCTGTGAACGCCTTGGCCGCCAGTGGAAACCTATGTCGCTCATCGTTCGCGAGTTGCTGCAATGTGCGGGTTGCCAAAAACGGAGCCGGTTTTGTCCCGTAAGTGACGGTGTTGAGCTCGTAAACGTTGACTTCCCTCGAAGTTGGCGGTCGCCAAAGTATTGGATGAAGCGGTCGATCTGATTCTTGAAGCCTTATCTGTCGGAACATCTTTTCCACGTCTGCCACGATCATGACTTGCTTGAACCGACTTCGCAAGATGATGGAGCGCAAGTCCTCCTGAATTACTGGCCCAACCAGTAATCCGTCGTTGAGTGAGATTCCTGTAGACGTCTTACAGGAAGCGTCAAACACCACGCGAACCTTGGTAGTGGTGCTTCCCTCCTTAATGACCGGGTGATGCGGCAGAAAGCATCTCTGGACTGTGTCATCCCCCCTTACCAATCGCATATGGTCGAGCAGCAAATATTCCTCCATGAAAGTGTTGTATTCCTTGCGAAGATCTGAATCCCTGTCCAGCCTTCGTTCCGTTCCAGCCAGTCGTCGAAGGGCAATCTCCCTTGAGTTGCCAAGTTTCGAAAGGATGTCCTCGTTTTTGGGTAAGCTCACCGTATACCGACCATCGGAGCTACGCTGAACCGTCGAACTAAACTGCTGCTCACACCGTTTTTCTTCCTTGGTGAATGTTTTCGCCGAACCAATTTCCTCGCACTCCCAGAACCGAGATACGAGTTGCTCTAAGGATTCATTCACCGACATATTGCATCGCACGTTGAATGCTGAACCGGAAGTTGCCGCTCCTCCACAGACCACCCAGCCAAATACGGATTCCGTTAAAGTAGGAAGCTGCTTGCCCAGCGGAATTCTTCTACCACTAACAAAGAATTCGAAAAAGGATTCGATCCCGAGAACTAAGTCCACCTTGCTGGATTCAAAGAACGCCGGATCCGCTAGCTCGATATCTTCAGGGACCGCCCATGTTTCCGTGTTGATAGTCGAGGTGGGAAGATTGGAAGTAACCTTTGGAAGTACGAGAAACTTGAGTTCTCGAGAGAAATTAGTAGTCCTGGAACACAGGTTCGCTGTAACGCTGAATTTGACGCTTGTAGCCGCTTGACCGATTCCCAATATGGAAATGTCCTCCTTTTTCCTGGATAGCGCCATCCGCTGACATAACCGCTCAGTTATAAAATTACTTTCGGAACCGGAGTCGAGCAATGCTCGAGCGGGGAACCGAATACCCATATCGTTTTCCAATTGCACAACAGCTGTTGCCAATAGCACGTGAGAAGTTTTGGAGTTGATTGCCCTGGAAGTTTGACAAGTTGTGGCCGCCGTATTAGCCACCTTGGATTCCGATTCCGTGGTGGCCGGAAGAAGTTCTCTAGTGTGTGAAGAATGAGCCGTAGAATTGACACCCCTTTCGCTGATCGCCATTCGATCCCCTCTCTCTGACCGGAAACAAACCATGGAATGATGTCGACCTTGGCAATGGCGACAGGAGAATTTGGACTGGCAATCCCTAGCCATATGACCCGACCGAAAACAGTTCCGACAAAGATTGTGCGTCTTCAGTATGGCGTCCCGTTCCATCACCGTTAGTTTTTGGAATTTTGGACACAAATGCAATAAGTGTCGCTCCTTGCAGGCTGCGCAGACAATCCCGGAAGACTGAACCGCTGAATGTCCAGTTCTGGTAACCTTGGGCTTAGTTGAAACTTGTTGAACGTTTTTAGAATCGGATGGTTTGGGAGGAAGTGATTCTAAAACCCTAATTCGCCGGTGGAGGAATTCCGTTAGTTCCTGCAAGGTGTCCTGTTCTGAAGCCGCTGAACTCTCTTCCCACGCTCTATGTGTTATGGGATCCAAACGCGAAACCAAGAAATTAACCAGCAAAAGATCCTTGTAATCGGAGGATTGAACAACCTGGTCTAAAGTGTTCACGATGCGTTCAAAACCTTCAACCAGAACATGCAGTTCGCCGACCGATTCCTTGGTGAGAGTGGGCAGTTTGAAAAGCGATTGGATTTGGCGCTTTTTTAACTGCTTGCTATTGTTATAGCGTTTCAAAAGCATTTCCCAAGCCACCTGGTAATTGGCTTTCGTAATTTTCAGAGGGTCGATCATGGCCTTCGGCTCCCCCAATAAACAACCTTTTAAGTAGTGAAACTTCTCTACATCCGGAAGTTCCTGTTTCCAGTGGATGAGAGAAGTGTAGAGGTCCCGGAAGCTTAACCAGTCATCGATGTTTCCGTCGAGGCTCTGAAGCTTGATCTGCGGCAAGCGGACGTGATCTAAACCACCTTGAGCTGATAAATCTGCAACGCGACTCGAGTTGTCCAGAACCGTAGAATCATTCGAAGCCTTAACCCTGTCCAGCAAGAAAGATTTCGCAAAATAATAGCGATTGCTGAACTCCTTCCGTTCGTTGTCGAAACCCGTTTCATCGCCAGCAAAGTCGTCGTGGGATTTGATCTCGACCAGTACCTCGCAGAATTTTTCCCAAAGTTCATCGATAGCGGACAACCTAACTTCCACCATAGCTGCAGTAGTATTATCTGTGAAACCCTCTACAAACTCCCAGATGTCATTGAAGGAAGCTTGGATTTCCCTCAACCGGACCGTCCAGTACCTCAGCGTCGGAACCTTGGTGTCTTCGATGGGCTCCTTGATGGTTTTCTTCGCAGGCATGTTGATGACGTCACAGCTCACAGGCAACCGAGAAGTGCGGGGGAAAGTGGTGGTGTAGTTGCTGATAGTAGA
This sequence comes from Uranotaenia lowii, assembly GCF_029784155.1. Lineage (NCBI taxonomy): Eukaryota > Metazoa > Arthropoda > Insecta > Diptera > Culicidae > Uranotaenia > Uranotaenia lowii. The sequence goes on along the minus strand of NC_073692.1, from coordinate 286,020,983 downwards.
TCCAAGTTCGGCTGGACATATACTGTCCTAAGTATATTTACCCACAGAAAAATTATTCGCGCCAACCAATGAATAGTGTGAGGGGCCAAACTTCAGGATTCCGATGGGGACCAAAACCAGGGTTGAATTCGCGAACTTGAGTCAGTTTGTTCTAACGAACAGTTGTGCTCAGGGAATTGCGTCGCAAGTAAGTCGAAGAGGATGATTTATTTAAAAAGTGTATTTCTGCTGTCCACTTCGGCAGAACATATACAAGAAGCACTATTCTTCTAACTCACCTACGAAAACTAAAACTGCGCCACCTCTTCTCTGCGATGATGCCGACTCGAGCAGGCTGGCCCAAGAAATTCCACGTATCGAATGACTACAGCCGAGCAGTCAATCAGTGCGAGAACCAATTTCTCCACTGTACCAGATGATGTTGTAGTGTGGACCAGTAAACCAGGGCACGGTTTCCATCGATTGCGGAACTGTTTGACGCAATCTTCACCTTCGGAATAGCCAACCGGATGAGGCTTAACACGATGACAAGGATCCAGTTACCCGCACCAGTTGCGGACGGATGACGATTCGACGACTTCAATTAATCCGAATATCCAATTCACACCTGCAGCATGCACCAGGATGAGTGTGGATGGATATCCAGGCTCGCACCAGCTGCGAGGGCACCGAAAGCGTCGTCTATGCCACCCAGATGTGGCTCAAGAATTTCGGATATGCTCAGAATTCCAGATTTTCCGAGCGGAATGTTGATCTCCGGCGATATGGTTTTGGAAGAAACGTCGAATTGTGGGTATTAGAAATTTGAAGTCCAATGGCTTCGGCCGAACATACACTGAAGTTAAGTATATTTACCTTACAAAACAGGATTTGCGGCTGCTTCAGTGTTCCGATGTTCCCGAACCATTAACTCGATCGGTTTCCCAAAAATTCTCCAGCTATGAATTGCTCCACTATACTGGTGATAGTAGTCCCAATTCACTCCAGCGTACGGTCGAATCGGAATTGGTTGTAGAATATAGTGTTAGCATGAATCCATTTACAAAAGAAGCTTCGACTGACATATGTAATATGGGTTCAACTTACATGTGAAACCCTTTTTGGGCGCAAATGTCCAGTCCAGCGAGAATACAATTAAATGATGCTAAATAGCGCGCGCTTTTCCTCCAACAATGGCTCTCCTTAAGGACTATTGTTACATGCAAAGCCCAATGGCGATTTATCGATGGCCGATAAGAAGCGTCCAAATCTCGAATTTGCTTCCCAAATGTCTACCGCACATCCGGCTCGAAGGACCAATGTTCGGGGGGTACCTTGGATCTTATTTCCTTCCGGTGGACATCCGCGGATTTTGTTCTGGAATCCAGTTACGTGATGGCATGCAGCAGGGGGCACGTTCATAGCATCGTCATCGGTTGACGATAGGTTCCCTTTGTTGAGCAGTTTCTCGTGATTTTAACGCGCAAAAATAACAACACCAACACGATTTAGCGAAACACAATTTACAGGAAAAGACTTTATTCTTAACTAACAATTTGAACTTATTTATTAAACATGCTAATTACTAAAATTACAAATGTATTTTAAACCGAGGGTCAAAAAGCCCTTACGTGCAACAACCTTATTCACCGGAGATCCGATACCAACTAACTCCTCGACAATTTGATCTTCGGCTTTACCTTCAGAGCATTTCTTGCGATGTTATCAGTGAAGAGATCTCTTATCACGTCTCGCTATCAGTGATGACCATTTACTTATCAGTGAGGCTGCACTCATCAACGATGATCCCGCGGGAATGTATCAGCTATCACGGACCAGCTCTGCACCTATCACACTCTTGCAGATCTCTCCTGAGTTTCGTCGGGGTTTGAATTGTTATCTAGGTTTAGTTCTGGTGCGATTGTTGATATGCATGCATCACTCTCGTACATAAGGAAAGAAAAACCAAATTAGAAAATGTGAAAAAAATTTAACAGTATTCAATGGAAAAGGTAAAGTTTTATTTCTTACAAGCTTCACACCAACCACTTTCTTAAAAACTAACATGACCTTACTTCGTTTATAATTTTTAAACTATCTGGCCTTGTTGCTTTTCCTGACAAAAAAATGTTCAATGTCCAATTTTTCAATTTTTTTCGTTCCAACAAAATCCGGAACTATTCCATCAGAAAAATTAGAAACACCTGGTGCAATATAAGATACACCGACACACTTTATAAATAATATTTTTTTTTTTGTAAATAAAACTATAAATGGGTAAAATAGCTTAAAATTCAAATTGCACCTTGAAATTAAAATTGATTTTTTTGAGTTTTTTTTATAATTGTATTCGATTTTGATCTTAAAAATCTTAAACAATACTGTGCGTAAAGGTTTTAAGTCTTTAAAACTTTGAGTTCAAACTTAACAATTTGAATTATTCATAAAGAGTGCAGTGATGTGTAAATAAACATACTAAAGTTGGGGAAGTTTCTCAAGCTTTGTTTTTGTAAACACCATTCGAGTAAACATGTGTTCTGAGGTGTACATTTTCTCAATATTTATCAAACATTTTCTCAAAATCTCATCTTTGAACTCGTGAACATCCAAGTTAAAATAAAATCCTTATCAGTTGAATATCAGCATGCCAGCTTGCCTGGATTTTTCCGAGTTTGACCAGGTATCAAAAATAATTAATATAAAGATTCCCGATTCTCACGGAAACCGGGAGACAAAAATTATAAACGCCACCATCGAATATGACGAATTATCACACGGTGGAAAACATGTACTAAACAGAGAGTTTTTAAGAGCAGCAATCGAAACCCCCGTTGAAAATAACTCATTTTGGCACTCAAAATTTTTTTTGTACTAGAAATGATTGTGTTTTTATTTCATACGTAGCGCACAAAATGGAACTGCAAACTTCAGATCTGTGGATTGTGAAATTTGTGCAACAAATAAAAACAAAGTAAAATTTAATTCTGTGAACTCAAAGTTAACATATTGTGGACCAAATACGAGATGTTCATTTCGTATTTCGCTTATCGCCTATTGCCGCCCCAAAGTTTACCTATTGAACTATGATATAATCTTCTTCAAAATCAATTCGGCACTTGAAGTAAATTGAAATACCAAATAAGAAGCGTTTTGCTCAGTAGTTTCTATCATATCGCGCTTTGAATTTCGGATTTTTTGTAACTTACTTATTGCGATCCTTAATATTTTAAGCTTCAGTTTTTAATTTTTGTTTTACGTATTGAACTGCTATGAACAAATTTAAAAGAGTTTATATCGAAAAGTTTTTCCATGAAGGAGTTGTGATTTCTAATTTCTCATATAAATTTACGTAAATTATGAATTTCCAAAAAAGTATAAGATTTTTGTCTTTGTTGAGATTAATTATTAACTTGATAACTTTTTGAACGTAATTGTTTCTATCACTGTATTTACTGATTAAATTTAATTTTTTTCACAATCGAGGAATCTGACTGCGAGTAACTCAATTTTACGCGACGTTTGCATACCTATGTTTCTTCAAAATTGAATCAAATTATTTCAGAGTGCATTTGCATAGTTTTTAATTTAAAATAATTAATATAAAGTGATGATTTTGTACTGCAGTGTGATTGGTATGATAAGAATCTGTATGGATCTGTTTAAGATAATCGACTTAATAAAACCGAACAAATTAAAAAAAAACATAATCTAGCTACTTGTACGAAGAATTTACTTACAAGTTAAAAAAAACAGCAAACTGTCGAAAACTGGATACCTTACCCTAATATTGTTTTTAATTAAAAACTCAAAATTTCAACCTCTATTGAGGACCAATTACGAATTTTCTCATTTTTTGCTGGTTTCGAATGTGCTACTCTTGGAAGTATAGTTTAAATGTTATAAATCTAATATTGAAAAACACTTTTGGTAATTTAGAAGTACATAATATGTAAATAATTTAAATCGATGCGATGGTTGAAAAGTTCAATTACCGTATATGATTTAATCCAAATTACTACTGAAAGCCATAAAACTTTAATTACCCGCTGGAGTGATTCCGAACAAATTACATTGTTAAGAACAGCATTTGAATAATGCCCAACACGTCATCCTTTTTTTTTTTTTAAACTGTGGGGTTGCTCTAAAGAAACGCAAAAAATTTCTTCAAAAGCAGGAAAAAGTCAAACAAGAAAGAAAGTCGCAAGAGTGCAGTTTTGCGCTAACTCTTTCTCGACACTTTTCCTCGCTGAATCAGCAGCAAGCCAGATCTCAAGTGTAGCAGTATGTGTGCCCACGTAATCTTATTCACACGAACCACCAGCTCACCGTTACAGCTTCGCCCATATAATTTTATATTTATTTTTACAAATGAGTTAAGTTCGTTTGCCGGGATTTAGAGCAAATTTGAGCTGCTAATTCAGAAAGAGATCTCCTCTGATGTTCAGTCTCACTAACCGGCACAAAAAAACAAAATCGTAACGGAAAAGTAAAAACCTTTGAAGAAAGTTTTCTCCCAAGGCACGCGGAGCACCTTCTGCTGAGTAGAAAACCAAACATGGGCTAGGGCATCACGCAGCCGGGAAACTTTGACGCCAAATTTCAACTTGGAAAAACGAAAAACTTTTCCGCTCATCCCGAGAAAGGCGGAAAACTGAGCGAGCAAATAGTGATGTCTTTTTATTAGTGCCGAGTTTTTCCGCCGAGCAGTCAGCCGGTTTGATTATTGTTGGTAAAACATGGGGAAAATCGGCTCCATTTTTGGATTCGAGTTTCGACCTTTTTTTTTTACCTCGATTCAGATCTGTGGTAAGTTTTTAGCCCGTTTTTCCCCTCTCCCCTTATCTGATGAAACTGCAAGATGAATGGGAATGGTCGAATCAAATTTTAATTAGACTTTCGGTGCTTTTTCCAACCATTTGCCACTCGGCTGCCGAGAATCGCACTTTGAACTCGTGATTTTTCCAAGTTTTCAAGCCAGTAAAGTAGGAAAGTTGATGGGGTTCATTATTTGAATTGGTTCATTTTGTTTTCAGGGAAAACAGAAGAAGTCTTAATTGAAAGCTTGATGGATGTGCTTTTTGTGCGTCTACATTAAACATTTTATTTTAGTGGGAGATTTGTTCACGGAATGAATTAAGTGATTGATGAGGGTTTCGGCAAAGTAAATGGAAAAAGTTTTGGTGAACAGCCTTTTAAGGTATGGCGAAAATTATGCGATTGGCTTGCATCGGAATATTAAGGAAGTTACAATTGGGGAATAGTTTTCTGTAAGAAAACTATTAATCGATATAATTTAAGAATACCCTTGAGACTTATACACATCTATAGTTGTCATTGGAATGATAACTAAAAGAACGTTTCGTTTTTGTTAAAAAAAAAACTTTTTCTTTAAGATTTACTCTGCTATCAGTAATAACAGAAGTGCAGAGTTTTAAGCGTACAACCAACTTCTTTATTAGAGTAAGAGCAAAGTAATATTTGGTAAGTGGTTATTTTTTTAAATAAATTTTGACATCACATATTTAAGTATAGCTTACAGTATTAAATGCAATGATTTTTAGACGCAATTGTTTCGCCTTTGCCATGGATCTTTGTGTTTTTACTGGTGAATAATATATTAAGTTCGTTCTTTTAAAAATTTTGTTTCATTTTGAGATATTTTTATTGGCAACATAAAATTTCGTGTAAACTACTATGCGTACCTTACACAGCAAGAAAAATTCGTGTAAATTTAGATCGAAAACGATGCACGAAAACGGATCATCGATTTTGATGTAAAATTCTATCACGGTTTTTTTTTCTCATTGCTGTAATTTTTGAGGCGTGTAAATTTAGATTGAAATCAATGCACGAGATCGAATCACAAAAACCGTCATGTAAAAATACACAGGGATGTAAATTTTAAAATTTATTATCGTAAATATTGATATTTTTGTTAATTATTCAGGTTTTTGTATTGTCTTTGAATGTATCATGTATCATTTTTAAATCACATTTATTTCCAAAACTGAACATTAAAAAAACCATCACGGAAAGTGTTGGGCTGGAATTGTTGTTGATTCCCAGCACGGGGATGTTTTTCGGATCAGCATCCTCGAATGGTTCCGGGACATTATAATTTTTCTGTCAGCATCACCTGTACACTGAATTGTTCTGACAAAACTTTCTCCGGATAATCGCAGTCCGGATATCAGCCACTGCGACAAATCTGACCTTGCTGTAATGGAGAGGAAATTTATCAGTTTCAACAGAATTCTTCATTTCACGTCTCATAAACTTACTACTTTAAAAGACTCTTAAAGTGCTCCTGTAGCTACCGCCTTTGAACGACTCGTTTCCGAATAATTTTCCGACTTGTTTACTTTGTGGTCGATGCGCAAACCAACTTGAGATATAAAAAGGCACGAGTTAAATATTTGCATTCAATTTTAAATCAAACGATATAATTTTACACTGTTTGTGATATAAATTTCATTGAACGGTTGGTTTTTGCATGACGCAATGTAAAATTAAATCGCAACAGTTTATTTTTATTCAATTTTGGAAAAAAAGACTAATATTACATCGAAAGAAGTTTAAAATTACAACTTTTTGTAATTACACTCCAGAAAAAATAGATCAACCGTGTTTTAGATTCCGTATACTTTTAGAAATTTTTTGCTGTGTATGACTGAGTTTTGTTTACAAAACGTCTATGATTTTCAATGTAAAACAAAGTTTTCCTGGGTCAATAAAAAAAATATGGTCTTTTACACAGCAAAAATTATTTTCTGTAAATTTACGCAAATGTCCTGTATCTAAAAGGAGTAGGACATTAACCGTAATTTTACAGGTCGAAACACAAATTACGTGACATTTAATTTTCAGTGTACAACTTTTTTACAGGACGTTTGCTGTAATAATAAATTAATCTTCGTTAACTTTCAAGTTTCAAGGAAAACTATTTAAAATTACAGGTTTCGTTAATTACAGGTTGATTTATATTATTATAGACAAAATTTTTTTCTGTGTAGAAACTTTTGGACCTTTCTTACACCACATAGGCTTTTTTTGAAGTGGGAAGGACATTTTATTCTTAGGATATTTTTTTTACATTAAATTTGCTTTTTCTGTACGAATTTCTCGTCTTACTCCCGCGTTTTTCCATCAACGTAAAATTTTATACTTGATTTTTTTGTCAGTTTTCCAACACACTTCAACGATTAGTCGTATTTTAAAACAGTCTGTTTAATACAGTTTCTTGAAAATGTTTATACTCGTCAATAGGTTGCAGAACATTTTAAATCCGTTTTAGAAAAGAGAGCGTTTGCTCATCTCTTTTATAATATTCGGCAGTCTGAAGCCTTGTGCTTTTCTAGTATAGTATATGTGAATGTCGATTCCGTATTGCAGGCAGTCCATGAAAGAAAATGGTAATATTTTCATCTTATATATAAATTGTTGTTTAATGTAACATGAAATTCTCTGTTTCACTGACAACCATTGGAGAAAATCGAGCATTAAAACACTGGGAGTGTATCGATTGCATCGTATCACTACAATTATTGTTTGTTTTCCAATATTGGAAAAAAACCCTCAAACATTAACTAGTCCTATAGATAAAGGAACAAAAATATGAGATTTTCTTTAACGTGTGACAAAATTTGAAATGGGAAGCGTTTAAATACTAAAAATTTAAAATTTGCAACGAATTCTCGATGTTGAAAAAAGAATTTCTTGGCCAAGGTTTCATATCGTCTACACTTAAAGATGGCAGATTTAAAAGTTAAAAACAGCTGGTACATTGCAAAGACCATAATCAGAATATCCCAACATCTTCACAATTATTGATTTGGTGCAATTTAGAAAAGAGGCTCAAAATATCAAAAACAGTAATTTTTAAGGGGTGAAAATTGTTAACGTGCATTGTTTATTAAATTATTAGCTACCAGAATTAAATGAAATTCTACCATCATACAATTTCTTGGCCCTCTCCCTATTCCCTTTCCCTTTTTTCTTCAAACTTTACCATTTGATAGGGGTTCTCCACCAATTTCTTCTATATAAGCTTACTCTTGGAAAATTTCACTATTTTATAAGTTTAAAAAAATTTCCACAGAATACCAATAAAAATAACATTTTAGGAGAGCATATGGACACTACGTCAATCGTTAGAGTATAGTATGAACTTCATTATGAAAAATTTTGAAAACAATAATCAATTTCAAAAATTTATTTTAAGAAAAGTTTTCCAAAATGCATGTTATGGGTTTCATTGATCCCCAGAGTCTAAAAAGATCAACTTTTCTTCTGAATGGATCGTTATCATCGCTTATTTAGCACGAAATTACTAATATTTTTCCAAAAATCAACATGTATCCAGTATTTACCTGATAAAAAGACTCAAAAAACTGTTTTTATCTAAAAATTATAAAATTGCGACAACTTTTAGAATTCTTTTTGACTGACACTTACAAACTGTGCATTGAGAACTAACATGACAAAAATAGTAAATTGACCTTTAATCTTTTGATTTTGCTTGATTTTGGTCAAGGCTTAGGGCTCCTTGAATAAATGATCAAGTCTCCTTTAACTTAAAAAATACCCCAATTATTTTCGTCGCTCGTAATTTGCTGTCAGAAAATGCATAAGACGGCAAGTTGCAAATTTTCTGTATATAGATATGATGAAAATAAGAAATGAGGATCAAGTATTCCCATTCTCCCCTGCACGTACAATAGACTGGCCCATAACCAAAAAAGTCCTTATATTCCACGCGGCACCCTTTAGATTGGTGCCTTTAGGTGAAAAAATGACTTTCTGAAAGTTTCAGGTCATTTGGCCGAAGCACGAGCTGGCGCAAAGGACTAAAAATTTGTATGGAGATGTTTGGCAAAATGTATGAAAAATCGACATACTTTCACTCTTTGTATTCTAAAATATGTTTCTAGAATGCTAAAAAGCTCAGAATTTCAGAAATTGTAGTTCAAACATTGACAAACAAGTTTGTAGAAAATTGTGACGCGATACGAGTTGACTGAGATGAGTTATCCGCAATTGAATGTGTGCTCCTTTTCGCATTTCTTTGATATATCGTGAACGAACGCGTTGAAAAAAATGTCGTAAAATTCATCCCATACAAATTTGGGCCAGTCTAATGTACAACAGAAAAAAAGTTGATCCTTCATTAAAAACAACTCGATTGCTTCTTATTGCTTTGATTCAATCAGGAGAGGTTTTACATTATTAAAGGTAAATATATTCAAACTGGAATAAATAAGTAAGGGATCAATAATGCAATGCGTGTATGAACCGCGATGAAATTCAATATCTTCCCTTCTCACGAACCATATCTTTGTAAATCTACTGCCCTTTATTGAAAATGTCAGTAGGATCGATTGAACATAGTTTCAAACGCCGCACGCGCTTAAAATCAGAGATATTGACCCTCTTTAACCCTAACTTCCCTATTTTTTGTGAACAATCTGCAAAAACACAGATTTGGATTCAAAAAAAAATTTTGAACCCAACCAGATCTATTTTGTGTGATTTTTTTCCGAGCCATCGAATGAAGGCTATTTGATCCAACGCACACTCCGTAAAATAAAACAATAAAAGTCTCATTTGGTTAAAAAATTTCAAGTCTGATCGTTTTTTTTTTCTGAATCAATTGAAAAAATGTTGGGGAATTGAGGGTAAAACAGCCACTGCTCCATTTTCCGAAACGTACAGTGGATCTTACGGTCTTCATTCGATTTATGAGAAAAAAAAGTACACAAAAAAGTTCTCATTAGGATTTAAATTTTCAAATCAGAACATGCTTTTTCTGAAAGATTTAAAGAATGTAGGAGATTTGCGTTTAAATCAGTCAAAAGTTTTTTTTTCCTTTGCGTGCGGTTGCTCAGCCTTCATTCGATTTTTCAGAAAACATCATATTAAATAAGTCACAATCGCTCCAAAATTTTCCAATCCGAACAAGACTTTTCTGAACTATATTAAAAGGTTGGGAAATTGGGGGTAAAACGGTCACTACTCTAGTTTTTGATGCGTGCGGTGGCTCAAATAGCCTTCATTTCATTCCTCGTAAAAAAAATTCTCGTAAAGTAGGTTTCATTTGGTCCTAAATGTTCAAGTCCGATCATGCTTTTTCTGAGCTATATTGAAATTTTAAGGGAATTGAGAAATCAGCAATAACTTCATTTTCCGATGCGTGTGGTAGCTCACATAGCTATCTCACTTTGTAAGCTTGTGCGGCGTCTTAAACTTTGACCAATCGATTTTCCGGACATTTTCAATAAAGGAAACTATATTTTCATAAATTTGGTTCTTGAAGGAGGAAAGGTATTGAAATTCTTCGCGGTTTATACCCTTTTTCCCATTGTGCATTTTTTTCCTTAGGTGTACAAAATGTGTTAATTTTCAACACTACTTTCTGAAAACAAATGAATTTCAAATTTGTGAATTTTGTCAAGAACTTTTCAAGAATATTCGAAATATAATACCCAAAGACGCTTGTATCAAAAAATCTACTTGCCAGGCATAGGGTCAACTAACAATTTAGAGTTCTGAAATAGAATCGAATATTAGATAATTTTTTCAAACACCAACAACAAGTTTAATCTTCTTCTTCTTCTTCTTCTTCATGTAACATTAACATGGCCAAAACTTATAGGCAGCCTAGAAAATGAAAACCATGCGTTCCTCATTTTTCTTTTCAACATTGTATTTGATACATAGCATAGAAGAAGCAAATAATATAAAATATATAATATATATAATATTATAAAATTTATAATTTCTTATGAATATCGTTCCCATCATGGCTCCAAAAAAAGGAGATAAATAAAGGTTTAAAAAGATATGAGAATACCAATTCTTTTAAATGCAATAGAATTTGTAAAATCAAAAGGATTGAAGATTCTGAACCCTAAAAAAGGCTCCTATTAAAAATTTGGAAAATTAAATAAGAAGTGAGAAGAACGAAAAATAGCTCCACGTCTTTGAGCACACAAATCCTGAAAATTTATCCACAGACAATGTCCCAAAATTGCATAACTTCTGGGAATCTGGGGGCTCACGGATGTGGATGTGCAGAACAAACTTTTGTATGGGGCCGACTAAAAAAAAATCATGTTTAGAGGTTCCGCAAGCGTGATCTTTGAAAAAAGTACACTTTCAAAAGATTTTATTTTAAATTAATTCTGGGTCCAAAAATTTTCATAAAATTTATATATTTTATATTTTTTAAATTTCGTTTGGGTTAAATACTACACGCAAAAAATGAAAAATGGACCAAATTTGTTTTAAAATGTAAAACAAGCAAGCTATTTCAAAGAAAAAATTGTTTTGGTCCAAAACTTTTGTATTCAACTGACCAAAACGTATACCAAGCGCGAAATATTTCTGATACCAATGCCATCAAAAGATGCGTATTTTTGTGCACTTAAACTTTGCTGAACAAAACATGTACGCAATGAGTAAAATGTACTCATTGTGTGTTAAACGACAATTACCAAAATACAATCTTTGAACAGCCATAACTGTCTTGTTTTAAGTCCAATCGAGTTGCAGTCTTCAGGTGAAATATTAGTCCTAATTTAAATTTTAATAAAATCTACATAATCAAGCAATCGATTAGTAAAGAAAAAATGTATGATGAAAAACCAGTTTTTTATGCTTTTTAGAACACTATGACTCAGAATCCTCTTCACATTTAAGATTCAGTGCAACCCCTTCTTGTTGTCCGATTCCGCTCAAATTTAGCATATGGCCTTCTGATGACTCCCTAAAACCATCCAAGTCTTTCTTGAAAGTTTTTTTATTTAAAGTAGGTAGTCATGAAGACAACATGAAAAATTAAATAAAAAAATATCCTAATTTGTGATTTTTATTAAAGATTAAATCGTGAATAGCTCTTCACACGATGATACAAACAACATGTTTTATTCAACAAAGTTTAAATGCACAAAAATCCACTTCTTTTGATGGCATTGGTATCAAAAACATTTTACACTTGGTACACAGTTTGGTCAGTTGAAAACAAAATTTTTCACCAAAAAAATTTTTTTCTTGGAAATAGCTTGCTTGTTTTACATTCTGATGCAAATTTAGCTCATTTCTCATTTTTTACGTGTAGTGTTAACCCCAAACAAAATTTGGAAAATATAAATTATATATATAAATGAAAAATTTTTGACCCAGGATTAATTTAAAATAAAATCTTTTGAAAGTTGGCTTGCGGAACCTCTAAAAATGATGTTTTTTAGTCGGCCCCATACAAAAGTTTGTTTTGCACATCCTAATCTACCATTTGGAGGGTGAGCCCCCAGATTCCCAGAAGTTATGCAATTTTGGGACACCCTTTTGCTCATACCCAAATAGCTTCAAATTCCGTTGATTTCAGATTTTTTAAATTCTTATTGCTGTGTTGCTTCAGAGGTAAAAGAAGTTTACAACTGATATTAAATAAAATATGACCAGTTGGTTTTCCATTATGAGCATTGTATACTAAGGTTGCTAGATTTCCCGGTTTAATCCTGGTTTGCCCGGATATTTAATGCAAAATTTGGGAATAGTCCGGCCTGGCTCGGTTACTCGAATATCACTAAAAAGCCCGGATTTTGCCCGGATTTACTCACTTTTTTTGGCAAACCCAAAAAAAATAAAAGTATTGCAATTTTTTATTTTATAATTTATGCCTTTAAATCGATTTTTTTTAAATAAGTTTTATGAAAATTATCATCAAAACCTAAAATTGGATTGGATTGGATATGGAAGCCTAAAATACAATTATAAACTGTTTATAAAATTTGATGAAACAATTTTTTTTTTCATTTTCTTTTCTTGATTTTGAAATATTGCCCGGATTTTTGGTCGTCAATTTTTAAATCAATTGCACGGATTTTGTAGGTTTTTATATAAAATCTGCCGGATTATACCGGCTTGATACGTGCTGAAAAAATTCTGGCTACCTTATTATGTACGGTTAGAATGAAAACAAAATTGGATGTGTATTTTAGTAATCGAGGATTGGGAAATGAACAGCATTTGTCGTCCTTAAATTTTTCATTTCTTACGAGTCTTCTTTTGGGAAATGGGATTCTTAATTTAAATAAAATTTTCCAGATGTTCCAAAACATTTCAGATTTGAAATTCGTATTTTAAAACAAAATTTAGATCACAAATAAAGTCTTAAGTCTCAAATAGAGTAGTGCAAAGGCAACCTGTATATTTGATATATAAGGTTGAGTCCACCAATCATATTTTTGTGAAACATCGCAGCGTAAATATTATAACTCAACTAGAATTGGTATGAAATAACCTTTTCAACGAATGTAATTTGATTGCAAAAAAAAAACAACGTTTTCATTAAGTATGTGCAAAGTAAATCTATATACAGTAATACCTCGATATAAAGCAACGAAATTTTTTTTTTCGTTGCTTTATATCGAAATTACGTTATATCGAAACACTACTTAAAATGGTCCTTCGGAGCATCGATAGTGATCGTAAATGTGAAAAAGTTGATTCTAAATCCTGTTTGTACGGATTAAAAGCGGGCTACAGACTACACAACATTTGTACAAATGCGATGAAATGCGATATATAGAAATGTAATACTTTTTACCTTTAAAAATCTTGGCTTCAATGCTCTAATCGCTCCTGCTTTGCCCAAAAGCGCCATCTGCAGACAGTTTTGTTTTTTTAGCTATTAATTCAATGCATTCCTTGACGTTTAATAATTGTGATAAATGTCACCAAATAATGACATTCTGATATGATAGGCGATTAAAACCAGTAAAAATCTGATTCAGTTAACCGTCCTTGAAGATATTTCAATCTATACAATGTAAACATGGCAAAAAAAAACTTTGCAAAAAACCTCAGTGTACTTCCTTTGAACCACTATGGCTGATGGTAAATCACGTATAATTTTTGCTTTACTATTAAGCTTTTTAAAGAGTTTTTCTAATGTTCCGCTTTTTTTGGCTATGTCTCGCTTTTTTTCGTGAAATGTTCCGCTTTTTTCTGAAAGTATCTGGTACCCCAACCTCACTTCAGCTTAAGGGGGGGGGGGGGGGGGTTAGGGTCTAACGGGTATAAAAAAACACCATTTTCACGATTTTTTTCTAGAGCTATCGTTCAAACAAATGTATTCAAATTTTTTGCATTATACAAAGCATTGTTAAAAGAACATTTAATATTTTTTTCGTAGAAAAATATTGAAACATGAGCCATTTTCGAGGATGCCTTTTAGAAAACAGGATTTGCGGTGGACACTGTATCTCAGCACAGAATCATCTGAAGTCAAAAAATCAGAGCAAAATATTTTTAATAGATGTTTTTCTGGACCCCAACGATTTTATTTAACTTCAAAATATTTTTATGAAATTTTTGTGGCTGTTTGAAGTAAAAACTACGATTTTTCACTTAAAAATCCGCCGTTTTTCACCTCTAAAATCTCCCCAAAGTAAAAAAAATCAAAAAAGAAAAACGTTGGGGTCTGGTATTTTATATGTAGAGAATATGTTCCAAATTTGAAAAGAATCGGATAAGTAGTTTTCAAATGACGATGTCCACGGACTTTAAAAATGTGCTTTCGAGAAAAACGCGTTTGAAGTTTCTGCTCTTGCTTTCTTGCAGTATTAGATAGGAGGAGATAAAGGCCTATAATTTCTACAGTTTTGCTTCAATTGACTTGAAAATTTGACACAACATTCTTGAAATGTTTTACAATAAGAAAATAAAAAAATAAAAAAATCGATTTTTTGAAAGTGTTAGACCCTACCCCCCCCTTAAGCAACTTATCTGTAGGTGCAAATATAGTCATTAAGTTTTGAAATGGAGATACATGCTCTAGGCTGGATTTTCAAAAGCACAAAAGCGACTATCACAATACTGAAAGTTACATTTTCAACGCTTGCGCTCATTCGCTCTTTATGCCTCTGAGAATATACCGCATGGCTCATAAACAACATTATTATATTTTTATGATAAAAAAGTATTGAAATTAAACATATTCATTCAAATTAGAAACATTTTTAAAAG
Source organism: Uranotaenia lowii (assembly GCF_029784155.1). Taxonomy (NCBI): domain Eukaryota; kingdom Metazoa; phylum Arthropoda; class Insecta; order Diptera; family Culicidae; genus Uranotaenia; species Uranotaenia lowii. Next base: position 286,005,977 of record NC_073692.1, on the reverse strand, counting down.
TTACGTTATATAGAGGCAAAAGTTGCTTTATATTGGGTTACGTTATATCGAAGTTGCTTTAAAAAGAGATTGCTTTATATCGAGGTATTACTGTATATAAAAAGCAATTATCTGTATGTTTGTTTGTTTGTTTGTTTGTTTGTTTGTCCTCTATAGACTCAGCCGTCTTAAGAGCTAGAGATCTGAAATTTGGCATGGATGCTCATTAGGACCAGGAATGATGAAAAATGTTTTTAGATTTTTGGACGACCCCTTCTGAAGGGGGTCGTCCATACAAGACAAATATTGTTTTCACGTTATTGACGTTATTTTCCGTCGGATTGTGATGAAAATTTGCACATGAGTGTTTTGAGGGACGAACAATCGATTACAGTTATCAAATTTAGGGTCAGGGGTCGGCCAAAGGGGTCGTCCATATTCACCGATTAATGTTTTTGCGATATTGGCGTTATTATACATCGGATTGTGATGAAAATTTGCACATGAGTGTTTTGAGGGACGAGCAATCGATAACAGTTATCAAATTTTGGGTTAAGGGTCGGCAAAAGGGGTCGTCCATATCCACTGATTAATGTTTTTGCGATATTGGCTTTATTTTACATTGGATTGTGATGAAAATTTGCACGGGAGTGTTTTGAGAGACGAGCAATCGATTACAGTTATCAAACCAAGGGTCAGGGGTCGGCAAAAGGGGTCGTCCATATTTACTGATTAATGTTTTGGCGATATTGGCGTTATTATACACCGGATTGTGATGAAAATTTGCACATGAGTGTTTTGAGAGACGTACAATCAGTTACAGTTATCAAATTTAGGGTCAGGGGTCGTCCATATCCACTGATTAATGTTTTTGCGATATTGGAGTTATTAAACATCGGATTGTGATGAAAATTTGCACATCAGTGTTTTGAGAGACGAGCAATCGATTACAGTTAACAAATTTAGGGTCAGGGGTCGGCCAAAGGGGTCGTCCATATTCACCGATTAATGTTTTTGCGATATTGGCGTTATTATACATCGGATTGTGATGAAAATTTGCACATGAGTGTTTTGAGGGACGAGCAATCGATTACAGTTATCAAATTTTGGGTTAAGGGTCGGCAAAAGGGGTTGTCCATATCCACTGATTAATGTTTTTGCGATATTGGCGTTATTATACATCGGATTGTGATGAAAATTTGCACATGAGTGTTTTGAGAGACAAGCAATCGATTACAGTTATCAAATTTAGGGTCAGGGGTCGGCCAAAGGGGTCGTCCATATCCACTGATTAATGGTTTTGCGAAATTGGCGTTATTATAGATCGTATTGTGATGAAAATTAGCACATGAGTGTTTTGAGGGACCAGCAATCGATTTCAAATTTTGAATTGCGGGTCAGAAGTTGGCTGAAGGAGTCGTCCATACCCAACTTTAATGTTTTTGCGATTTTGACGTTATTCTACATTGGATTGAGATGAAAATTTCCGCATAGGAGTTTTGAGGGACGTTCTTTTGCTTTCAGGTTTCAAATCTTGACTCAGGGGTCGGCAAAAGGGGTTATTATCTGTTCACTGATTTTACGATATTCTCTTGATTGAGCATAGAATTGTAATGAAAATTGACACATGGGAGGTTAACAGAAAAGATAATTGATTTCAGGTGTCAAGTTTTGAATCGTGGTCAAAAAAAGGCCGTCCATGTTAATTGCTCACTGTTTTCGTGATATTGTCGTGATCATGCATCGGTTTGAGATGAAAATGTTCAGATGAGGATTATAAACTATGAGCAATTGCCTCCAGGTAGCATGTTCCGTGTCAAGGGTCGGCGAAAGGAGCGTCTATATTCACTGTTCACTGTTTTCAAGTTCCTGACGTTATTTTACAGATAAATTGAAAAGAAAATATGGCAAAAGAGAGTTTTGAGGAACTAAAAATTGGTTTCAATTATCGAATTTCGGGCCATGGGACAGAAAAAGAGGGTTTCATTGAAAGTTCAGTGTTTTGTGCAATAATTTTGTTGGAGGCAGTTAATTGATACCAATTTAAGTGTGAAGGTCAAGCAAAAGAGTCGTGCACATAAACAAATAGTACACACTCTCACATAAATTTTAATAAAAAGCCAATCAACCGTTTAATTTGAATTTCAAGTAATAGTAACAGTAGCGACTTTAAACACTACACTGTTGAATTTTTTCCCCAAAATTTTCGAAAGAATGTTTCGAATTCATTTTCTAAACTCATTTTGACGTACCAATGATTTAAAGCGAAACGAAGTTCGTACGGGATCAGCTAGTTTAGAATAATTACAAAAAAAATCATATTAGCAAAAAGTTCAAAAACCACCTCCCTGTGAAAATTCGTCGAACAACTGTGCTTTGTATTTTGAGATTCTAATGAAGAAAAAAAATGTGTAAAATTACTTCAATTTTCTTACTCTCTGTTCAGATTTTTTTTTTTCAGTGACTGAAACAAATCTGAAACGGTTCCTACATCTATTTTTATACCTTTTATGTAACATAATCTTTAAAAATAAAAAAACACTCATTTGTTCAACATACAGTTCTAAACATCAGATTTCCTAGTCACTAAGTGATTTTTTTTTGTATTTGATACGTAATCTAGAGCTTTTTCCGAAGCTGTTTTGAAGATGCTTCAACCTTGAATAACATAAAAAGAGTGATTGTTGCTGAAAATTGTACAAGTATAATATTTTAGTTACTTTACAAGGTTTTCAAATTTATAAATTGTATATTATTTGTCAGATTGAGAAACAAGCGAAATACATATAGCGATTTAAGGTGAAGAGTGTTAAATTGACACTCTGGACCGCTAAAGGGTGTTTTTGTCGGGGCTCTCAAGGAGCGTTTCAAGAATTTGTAGGAGATTATAAAAGTATTTTTGTTATTTGGGTGCGTCTGTAGAAAGTTACTAGCCTCCAAACTTGCAAGAGTGTCATATTGATAATCTATGACGGATAAGGATTATAAATTGAAACATATTGATGAGACATATAGTTTTTTACGAAAATTGCTAAATCAGGTAAAATCAGCCTTATTTTCAAAAAACAGGAAAAAACGGAAGCATATCAGTTTATCAGGATAGGCCTCAAAAAATCAGGCAAATCTTGAAAAATCAAGCAACATCATGCAAATCGAATTAATATTTGCGTTTGCTCTATGAATCAAGAGAGTTATTTGTTCTTGAATGATACATAGATACATTATTTGTCCTTATTTTGTTGTTCCGATTCCTCCTATTTTACAGTATCTCAAAAATTAATAAAAAAATTAATATTTAAAATTAATTTAAATATTTTGATGTGCGGTTTTTATCTGTTTTTTTTTTCTTTATTACTGATACTTTCTTTGCTATTGTTATCGCATAAACCAATTGTCCATAGGCAGCGTTAACAAAATTCAAATAAATTCAGATGAATTTAACGTCTGTTTATTCAAATTCCAAATGCCGGAACGGTTATTCAATTTACTGTATCCGGATTACTCCCATTGTTGCGTAGCAAAAAAAAAACGAAGATTATATCCTTTGCGTTTTCAGGTCCAGTCTATCAAGGGAAATGCTGCTGCATTCAGAAGAGGCGTCCGACTGTGGCCACTTTCTTTGACCACACATGCATGGACCGGCGCTATCTAGCCCATTCAAAATCCGAGATCCCATCATTTCTATTCCGGAATCCATTCATCACCTATCAAATTATGTACACAACAATCCCATCATTCTCGTCGGGTTGCTTGCCAGTTCACAAATGGGAGCTGCTGAACGATTGCCCTGGCTTACGAGGCGAGAAGGGTGACTGGCCTATTGTGCCATTCGAGAGAACCGCTTTTGGCATAGTGTGTTAAAAGATGTATTACAAATTTAAGAAAGCCGAAAACTGTAAAAAACACACAAACTTGAACAAACATTGAGGCTTAAACTTATTTTAGGATGTCTGTTTCGAAGAACAATGAAACATAAATTTTATTGGTGTGTTAAAAGTCTTAAAACTTTCCGAAAATTTCAACTTTGAGGTAAATTTTGGTCTACTGTTTGATGTCTTGTTGAAAAAAGAACATTTCCTTAAGATTCATTCACTGTTCCACGTTCACTGGACTGAATCCATTCAAAATAGCAATCCATCGTCCGAAACACAATTCCACTTTTACGTAAGCCGAGCAACGAAAAGATCCGTCGGTGTTCCGGATATCGAACGATTTCACCCTTCACTGACCTCTCGCCTTAATTTCAATAAGCATCTTCAACAACCCACCCCCTCTCAGTGTTACATTGTGGGTTAAAGATATGGCTTGGAAAAACACTTTGATGGAAAAAAGGAAAAAGATAGAGTTTAGAAAGTCCGTCTCGGGATGATAGAGAGTGAAATGGTGAAATGTTTGTTTGAGCATTCGTTTTTTTTGCAGTCCTACTTCCTTTTCCTTACATTCGATATTGTCCTTTTCCCGAAAAAAGATCTGCCCAAGAGGTGAACCAACGGATTTGCATATCACTTCAAATAAAAGCTGATCTGGCCAAGATGAGGGGGCTTTCTGGTGGATGCCTTTTTTCCAGCGGCTAGAAATAGAGAGTTACTGTCATTTTCACTTTTTATGTTTGCAATACAGAATCTACAGTACTACGCATCCAACTGATACTTTCAGTTCAGTATTGTTAACTATAAAACATTGAAATTGACTCTTATAAGACTAGTTGAAAGTTATCAATCTTTTATAAAACCTTCATTTCGGCATTTGCACTCGCATGAACAGTCGCCTAAAGCTTTGGTTGGTGCTACTCCTCACTTCTCTGTTTTATGAATTCACAGTCTTTGACAGTCTTTGGAAATTCCACCACGTTCTTTTCTAGACGGTGTACCATGTAACCTTGGAATAACTTAGATTTAAACATTTGAATTGTTGTTGTTGTTGAAAAGAATAAATCGCTATTTTCCGGTAACCCTATCGGAGGGACATGACTAAGTGTTGCACATAAGAAAATAAAAATAGCCATCAGCGCGTCGCCGTATCGTCGAAGTTTTGTGCAGCCTCAGAAAGCTTGAGCCAAAATAAACAAACAAACAAACAAACGGACTAAAGGACGACGACGACGGTCGGACTAAGATCAAATCTCCATATCCCGGGAAAATCGTTCCGCCCTCCGTCGTTTTTCAATGGACCGAACAAACTTTTTTCAAAAGAGCAGTTCCAGATAGGCAGCAACAAAAACGATTTCGGTTGGAAAAGTGAGATATTGCCCAAGGTAGGTAAGCATTCGCTCGGAATACAACTGTGTCGTGGAAGTGTATGAAAATGCAAACAAATGATGGTTTTAAATTCGATTTTTTTGTGCACTCCCATTTCAACCTTGGCAAAGAATCCGTCTTTGCAAGAAAGCTCAACTAATATGCCAGTCCCGGCAAAACCGAGAGACATCACTTCGCAAACCACACGGAAGGAGGTTTGTTTCTATGGTCGCACCCCCCACTCAGGACGAAAACAGGAAACCTCAAACGGCCAAAGGGCTAACCCTTGCACCAGAGTTTTTTCCCCGCCTATTTCAGTTTGCGCCTGATGGGCAGAACATGATGTTAATGATAGAAAAACATCGTCATTCCCAGACTTGTCGGATTTCTTGGGCTCGGTCACTGGGGGAGATGAAAAAAAGTGGAGCTGAAAAAGATTCATTGGGAAAAAACACTGAGCAAAAGGGAGACAGATACATCTTTTCCTGGACTGTCATTCGTTTCTGTGGTCGCAAATCGCTCGATGGGAAGATGGAAAATGTTAACTTTGTTTCCTGGAATTCTTGATTAAGAACTTTCTCTACGAAAATATTTGTTCTTAAAAGCTCTAGGTTGGGAGCTCATTATGATTTGTTAATAAGGTCAGAGAAATGGTTTTAATCCCGGAATCAGTATCTTTGAAACATAATTAATTATGCGAAGTTTCAACTCGTTTGACAGTTTCCACTGGGAATTGTTGAGTCAAACCACTGCACTTTCAAAATTCCAATAAAATGTTTCTAAAAGTTTTCCCGGATCATCGACATAAGTATCACCTGGGAACTTTTACAGTTAATAAAAAACACATTTTCTCAATTTATATTCAAGATCACAATTTTTGATGTTTTCGATGGGTTTTTTAAATTATCTTAACAACCATTTTTATGAAATACATAGATTCAACAGTTGAAGTGTTGATACGATATTCTACGATGGAAAAGCCCACAATTTTATGTTTTATTCTTAAAAAATATTCTGTGGAATTTAAACAGCCAGCTGATCCAAAGGTAAAAGAAGTGGGATTTGAAAACTATAAAGATTTCAATGAAACAAGATTTTGTCGAGCTATTAGAGAAGCAGAAAAATTTGATTTGCGAAGAGATAAAGGTAGTTAAAATTGAGAAGAACAAAAATTGGATAAACAATCCGTTGCTAGCAACCCTTGAAGTTGGTTATCAAAATTTAACTACATTCAAATAACGTGTAAAAGTTGATGTAGAATGGAAGTGTTGCAAAATGTATACGGCCATCATTGTTTTTTGATGTTACAAATGTAGGAGAAACTGATACCTAAGTGCTCGCTTAATTTGAAAAGTGTGTACTATCTTTGACAGCACAATAATATCGGACTCTGAGAAAATAGTAGATATTTGATATTCAGCTTGAAGCTATGATTGTGAGATTTACAGACGCAAAATTTCGAACGCAAAAAAAACAGCATTGACAATGGCTTGATCATCCCTAGTAAAGGGTGATACGGTCAAAATTTGGTCAATATCAATTTGACGTATTGCTTTCAATTTTGCATTTAAAAAACCTGAACACCCCTCATTTTGAAGGTGTGTGTGTGTGTGTGTGTGTGTGTGTGTGTGTGTGTGTGTGTGTGTATGTGTGTGTGTGTGTGTGTGTGTGTGTGTGTGTGTGTGTGTGTGTGTGTGTGTGTGTGTGTGTGTGTGTGTGTGTGTGTGTGTGTGTGTGTGTGTGTGTGTGTGTGTGTGTGTGTGTGTGTGTGTGTGTGTGTGTGTGTGTGTGTGTGTGTGTGTGTGTGTGTGTGTGTGTGTGTGTGTGTGTGTGTGTGTGTGTGTGTGTGTGTGTGTGTGTGTGTGTGTGTGTGTGTGTGTGTGTGTGTGTGTGTGTGTGTGTGTGTGTGTGTGTGTGTGTGTGTGTGTGTGTGTGTGTGTGTGTGTGTGTGTGTGTGTGTGTGTGTGTGTGTGTGTGTGTGTGTGTGTGTGTGTGTGTGTGTGTGTGTGTGTGTGTGTGTGTGTATGTGTGTGTGTGTGTGTGTGTGTGTGTGTGTGTGTGTGTGTGTGTGTGTGAGTGTGTGTGTGTGTGTGTGTGTGTGTGTGTGTGTGTGTGTGTGTGTGTGTGTGTGTGTGTAGAATGTTGCTCCTATTTTGATTTTGGAATTCAAGAACAGTAGCTTATCAAAATTTTGCTCGCGCATCGCGAACATCCGAGCTACTCGCACGCAAAGCTGGCAAAATCGCTAAAAGTTGCCAAATCAACCGTTACAAATGTAATCAAAGTGTTTGGGAACGTTTGTCGACAGCTAGGAAGTCTGGATCGGGGGGGAATCGAAAACCGGAAGCCGCTGAGACGACAAAGAGAGTTGCCGGTAGTTTCAAGCGAAACCCTAACCTCTCTCTCCGAGATGCCGCAAATAAGCTGGGCGTATCGTTTACAACCGTGCATCGAGCCAAACAACGAGCCGGACTATCGACCTTACAAAAAGGTAGTGACTCCAAATCGCGATGATAAATAAAATACGACGGCCAAAGCGCAATCCCGGAGGCTGTACACGACGATGCTGATGAAGTTTGACTGCGTGGTAATGGACGACGAAACCTACGTCAAAGCTGACTACAAGCAGCTTCCGGGACAGGAGTTTTATACGGCAAAAGGAAGGGGAAAGGTAGCAGATATTTTCAAGCACATGAAACTGTCAAAGTTCGTGAAGAAATATCTGGTTTGGCAAGCCATCTGTACCTGTGGCTTGAACAGCAGCATTTTCATAGCTTCCGGGACTGATAAGTCAACCAAGAAATTTACGTGAAAAAGTGTTTGAATAAACGTCTGCTGCTTTTCCTGAAGAAACACGGTTGATCCGTACTGTTTTGGCCGGATTTGGCATCTGGCCATTACGGTTAAAAGGCCATGGAGTGGTACGCCGCCAACAACATGCAGGTGGTTCCCAAGAACAAGAACCCTCCCAACGCGCCAGAGCTCCACCCAATTGAGAAATACTGGGCTATTGTCAAGCGGAACCTAAAGAAGACTAAAAAAACTGCTAAGGACGAGCAGCAGTTCAAGGCAAACTGGCTTTCTGCGGCGAAGAAGGTGGACAAGGTGGCTGTACAAAATCTGATGGCAGAGGTTAAGCGCAATTCGGGCAATTCGGATTTGAAAAAGCGGAAGCCTAACTGAATATTTTTCCTGAATTTTGTACTAATTAAACTTGAAAAAGAATTTTTTAAATAAACGATTTGACCGATTTACACGCGTTTTCTCTTGACCAAATTTTGACTGTATCACCCTTTAATAAATATCGATCAATAGTTTATGCATGCATGTATGTATGCTGCTTTTCCGCCATGGGTGCACGGGTTCACTGCAGTTTCTGCATAAGCACAAAAATGTGTTATTTAATTTTGAGAACCAACAGCCCAACCAATTTTATACGATCTTTTCAGTTGAAATTGCGATTCGCAACAACATTGTAAACGACTTAAGTTATCATTTCTTATACGATTTCATGTTTGATGGGTAGCCCATGGCCAATGGTTAAAAAATAAGAGCCGGGTTCAGCCCATGGCGATAAAAAATTTGATTATTTACGATAAAAAGGAAGCAATTATTGAAAACGGGAAGAATGTGGCATCTTGATAAAAGTTGTCTGTGCGTTCCCACCATATAGACAATATATGAGAGCCAAATTATCCAACGATGTTGAGCAATGGCAAGCTCAACTGGTCTTTGCAGAATCTAGCGAACCATCAAGTCAGTTGTGCGACAGTCTGGATTTGGACCTCAATAGGGTAATGACCCGGGACTCCACATTGACGATCCATGTCAGTGTAATTTTTGCACAACCCCTCAGGTGGGAGTTCGAAATGGGATCAGTGCTTGTGGATTACCCAAACACTGATCGTATAAATCCGTAAGGGCAATGAGGGTTTCGACGGTCGACGGTCCATTCGCGAAATTCGTTATCAGGCAAATAGGTTTCGATCGCCAATAACAGCAATGCCTTTTAAGGCAGAGAGGTTCCGACTGCTCATTTGAGCAATGCCTTATAACGCAAAGAGGGTTCGACCGCCCAATAGGGCAAAGGGATATTTAGCCGCACATTAGGGTGAATAGGGATTTGCCTTGAATGGCCTGTAGTGAGTGTAATTATTAGAGATTAAAATATAAACTAAATTCAAATTCTGAATCGATAGAGGGGGGGCTTCAGCCCATGGCTGTCGAATTATTAATAGCCGGGTTTTGGCCCATGGCAACCGATAGTAATACGGGTTTTAACCAGCAAACATTTTGTAGATATATTTTTATGCTGTTTTGATATATGTCCCATATACTTAAAAGATCGCTCGTATGAATGTTGAAAAAACAGCATTTACCTACCAAAGTGGAGGAAATATACATACTTAAATTTTATTTCTTTTAAAAACGATGAAAGCTACATCAATTGGGCGCTATCCGACACCTTATTCGTACCTATCGGAAGAATGAAAGAGAGCGTAAGGTTTTGCTCTCGTAGTCTTCAAATCGTTGCCAGCAGGGTTGTTTTTGGAAAAAGTCGGGAAGATTTGGAAAAAAAATGTCTTGAAATGTCTGGATAGAAAGAGGTCAACTATTTTTTTTTTGTCGCCAGATCTCAATGTTGCCGATATAGCCACGAACGTTTATTCCTGCCACTATCAGTTTACGTGTTCTGTTTGACTCTCTATTTAACAAACATCTTCGAAGCTTTTGCCATTATCAATAGCTTTCGAACACTTCTCAATTTAAAATTCATAATTTCTTATCATATCCTGTCATATTATACCATGCACATTTTGAATTTTCGTAGTTTCTTAGAACAATTTTTTCCTGATCTTAAAGTCTGGAATTGTCTGGAAGATACGTCTGGAGTCTGGAAACCTGAAAAATCGTCTGGCAAAAGTTCGGCAGCCATCTCAAAATCGCACGAAAGTTCCTAGGTCCGTAACGAGCGGTTAAAATAAGCGAAACAATAAGTTGGTAATAAGGTTGGTTTTCATGAACGTCCCTACAGAACGTCAACATGTGCTGAGTACATAAGACGACTCATGTTGAATGACGAGTATGCAGAAAGTTGCGAAGAGTTCAGTGATCAACAAAAAAAAAATCATCCGGGCCGGATGATAATCAGAGTGGCCGATTGTTGGATCGATCATCCCTAATAATATCGATCAGTTTGCTTTAACTAACCAAGTCAGTGCTCAATAGACTATGAAGTTAATCGGTATCACGAAAAGTGCTAAATAGATCAAATTATATTAAGTAAAAGATGTTCGAATCCAAAAAACCGGAACTGGGTGGTCATCTGAGGGATTTTTAGAGTTGGAATCGTCCCGGACTCGACATCCATGCATCATATCATAAGTATTAGTCGGACACTCCTCAAAGAGATATTATTTAGCATTGATATAAAAAACTTTGATTTGTCGTTGCAGAAAAAAGAATCTCCTTCTGATACAAACATTTATTTTTTCCTGCCCAAATTAGGAAACTGTTTCGAAAGCATTTTTGGAACTTCGATGCCCTCATTCCAATGCATAATGTATGGTTCTGTGGTAGCGTGCACGCATTCCAATCTGAAGGTCGAGTTTCGAATCTTGTGGCTGGTAACTAAACTTTTCATGAATTGTACAAGTTACAAACAATGCATAAAAGTTGGAACACATATCAAGAGGCAGTTCAACATTGCATACAAGTGAAATTAGTACAAGGCAAACATGACATGAAAGCTTGTTTGACATGAATTTTTGCATTTTGGGTGGTCAATATCCTTGCTGATTGAGTTATAATTTTGGGTGGTATAATTGATTTATTCTTGCAGGGACTTTTTTTATCATTTTTATTACAAACATTTGACCATTCTTATGGCGCCTGTATTTTTTTTATATAATTTGAGATATTTTGTCATACTAAGAATAATAAATTTTGTCTCATTATGACGGCAAAATTTAATTTGTTTTCTTTTCCGATCGGGAATACATACATAAAAGATTGAGTACAAGGCAGAAGGCAATGCAAAATTGCATACAATCACTTTAAAAGTGGTAAACATTGCAGAGTTTTCATTTTGATGATTTTGTTTCACTATTCGTTCGAAGACTCAGAAGCAACCACAAGAGCTTGAAAGAGGAGTAAAACTATGTTTTCCTGTTGAGTATTTTGAAGTGTTACTTTTTGACTCAACTGAACGGTCAATAGGATCAACTCGCCGACAAACTAAGGACAACCGTCATAAGAGTCTTTCTTTTTCAAATTCTGGACGACTGCAACGGATCCAAAAAAAAAATCTTCTAAAAGACACCAACCATGGTCAGTGCAAACGACAGGCTGCTGGAGAAAAGAACGTGAAGCAGTGATATCTGCCAGAGAAAAGTGTCGAATCCTGCTGTGAGATGGCGAACATCAACTCAACGACGACGTGGTGCTTTGTAGGGAGTCCTCCGAGTTTTTTTTTAGCAATTCTAGGACCAACAACTGTGCTCCCTGTCCCGTAAGATGGGTTCTATGACATCAATTTGAGACACTAGCACCTGTCGATGTTTGGGCTAATCTTTTTATTTTGGCTCACATAGCGAACGTGTAGCTCGACCAACTTCAGCTGAATATTAAATTTGGATACATGTTTCAAATCCGTTAGAAAAGTATTCTTATTATGAATATTTATCTTTACAGAATTCAACACGCCAGTGCAATTGGAAACAATCGGAGAGACAATTTCTTGGTGCTTAATTGTGGAAGATTTACTCAGCGGAGGAAATACAAGAGGAAAAAGTAACAAAACAAGGAATCTTCAAGAGAGCTGCTCTGCAAAGGAGGTTGTAATCGGAGGCGTTGCAAAAAAAACCAGAGAGCTGGAAACTGCCCAAACCAAGTGGTGGACTACGGAGCCCCACAATTGAGATAAAGGACTTGTGGGATTGTCTTTTCCAACCATTTTTCCGAGAGCTTCGCACTTCCGGAAAAAGTATAACCAACTGAGAGAAGGATGAATGAAGCAAAAAAAAAAGTCACACTTCCCAAGTTCACTCCGTGCGGAAACAATAATGGGCACACAATAGACAATTCTTTATTGCTGACGTGCGGTTGCCGGAATTGACTCATCCTTTCTCGGTTTCTTAGAGAATTGTCGACTAGGACGAGTTGTCGGCGGGAGATAGTTGCTCTTGATGGGTGGATTAGCGATTTGTCTGGTCGGTAAATTGATTAGGGGTTTTATAGGAAGCTGTCGAGTGAATGAGGACATGTTTTATCCATTGCCCAACATAATGGTAATTCGGAATGGTGCTGAATCATTCGATGACAGCATTAATAGCTGCTGCTGCTGCTGCGTTGTCTCGTGTCGTGTCACCAGAAATGTAGACAGATGTTGAAAGGTGCTGCTGACAATGGGCAATGGTTTTCGGTAGAAACGTTTAAGCAGCTTTAATCTTTATCGATTGTGACCTTTTTTCCTCAAGTTAAACGTTGAAATCTAGCACCTTGCACCTAGCAATTTCCTTTCTGGTAAATGTAAATTTACTGCAAAAATCTCACGTGAATATTCTCAAAAACCACTACAAACTAAATTAGAGTCCAAGACAATCTGAGAAATTACAAACTGATAATATTCGTCAAAAATTCTGTGTTTTATATTTTGACAATCAAGAAAAATTAAAAAAAATTGTACCAAATAAGGTCAACTTTTCAATCTTTTTTCTAAATTTGTCTCGTTTGACTTAAACAATTTTGACGATTCATTGATTGAAAAGTACGGTTTTTACACCACTTTGAAACATTTAGTTGTGGTCATGATCCTCAAAATGTTAAAAATATATTCTTACTAGCTGATCCCGTACGAACTTCGTTTTGCTTTAAATCATTGGTAGGTACGTCAAAATGAGTTTAGAAAATGAATTCGAAACATTCTTTCGACAATTTTGGGGAAAAAATTCAACAGTGTTTAAAGTCGCTACTATTACTATTACTTGAAATTCAAATTAAACGGTTGATTGGCTTTTTATTAAAATTTATGTGAGAGTGTTTTCTTCTCGATCGGTTGCAAAAACTAGACATTATGGCAGAAACATGTACTGTTCGTTTGTGTGCACGACTCTTTTGCTTGACCTTCACACTTGAATTGGTATAAATTAACTGCCTCCAACAAAATTATTGCACAAAACACTGAACTTTCAATGAAACCCTCTTTTTCTGTCCCATCGCCCGAAATTCGATAATTGAAACCAATTTTACGTTCCTCAAAACTCCCTTGTGCCATTTTTTCTTTTAAAATTATATGTAAAATAACGTCAGGAACTTGAAAACAGTGATCAGTGAATATAGACGCCCCTTTCGCCGACCCTTGACATGGAACATGCTATCTGGAGTCAATTGCTCATAGTTTATAACCCTCATCTGAACATTTTTATCTCAATCCGATGCATGATCACGACAATATCGCGAAAACAGTGTGCAACTAACATGGGCGGCCTTTTTTTGACCACGATTCAAAACTTGACACTTGAAATCAATTATCTTTTCTGTTAAACTCCCATGTGCCAATTTTCATTACAATTCTATGCTCAATCAAGAGAATATCGTAAAAACAGTGAACAGATAATAACCCCTTTTGCCGACCCCTGAGTCAAGATTTGAAATCTGAAAGCAAAAGAACGTACCTCAAAACTCCTATGCGGACATTTTCATCTCAATCCAATGTAGAATAATGTCAAAATCGCAAAAACATTAAAGTTGGGTATGGACGACTCCTTCAGCCGACTTCTGATCCGCAATTCGAAACTTGAAATCGATTGCTCGTCTTTCAAAACACTCATGTGCTAATTTTCATCACAATAACGCCAATATCGCAAAAACATTACTCAGTGAATATGGATGACCCCTTTGGCCAACCCCTGACCTTAAATTTGATAACTGTAATCGATTGCTCGTCTCTCAAAACACTCATGTGCAAATTTTCATCACAATCCGGTGTATAATAACGCCAATATCGCAAAAACATTAATCAGTTGATATGGACGACCCCTTTGGCCGACTCTTGACCCTAAATTTCATAACTGTCATCGATTGCTCGTTTCTCAAAACACTCATGTGCAAATTTTCATCACAATCCGACGGAAAATAACGTCAATATCGTGAAAACAATATTTGTCTAAAACATTTTTAATCATTCCTGGTCCTAATGAGCATCCATGCCAAATTTCAGATCTCTAGCTCTTAAGACGGCTGAGTCTATAGAGGACAAACAAACAAACAAACAAACAAACAAACAAACAAACATACAGATAATTGCTTTTTATATATATAGATATGCAACGAACAGCTTCTAACTTCAGCTTCTTTGACACTAAGTAAAATTTTTTTTAAGCATTCCATAGCTGATCTATAGTCTTTTCAAAAGCATGTTTTTTCCGGATTTTATTTGCTAAGACTTTGAATAACGAAAAACTGAAGTGCTGTGGGTCAATAATGTCTGTAAAACATATTTGAGTTACATCACGAGGTTTTTAAAACTATAAATGTTGTAACAAATAGTTGAGAAACAAAAGAGATATACTCCCGGCCAAAAGTTTGGGATCATCCCTAAAAAACATAATAATTTTGATCGACCATATCTCAGTTATCTTATTACATATTGGAATTCTTTTCTTATTCAAGAGATTGTGATTCTTTGTATGTATCAGACAAAATGTAAGAATTGAGTTTATATGACTTTAATTTAGCTTAAAGTTGGTACATGTTTCAAAAACCGAACTTAAAATCGTCTCAGGGTGGGGTGGTCCAAATTTGAAAATTCGAGTTTAATTTGAATTCCTTCTTCATACTTATTAAAATACATTTGTTTAATTTCGTGCGAAAAATTTGCCATGTACTTAAGATATATAAAAAAGATTTTTTAGTCATCGTCCAAAAGTTGGGGATCACCCCGTAGTATGGTGCAACGGCCAAAAATGTTGGATCAGTCATCTAAAACATGCAAATTTGTTTTACATACAAAGAATAACAATCTCTTGAATGATATCAAAAGAATTCCAATATGTTATAAGATGGCTGAGGTTTGGCCGATCAAAATTATCATGATTTTGAGGGGTGATCCTAAACTTTTGGCCGACAGTGTATATATGTTTAGTCAGGAGTTTCAAAAACCAGTTACTGTAACGGGTAAAAATTTCAGGGACGGATGATAGTTAACTTCCTTTACGAATATGAAACATGTTGCTCAAGAAATCAAATACGCTTTGACCTGTACATTAGACTGAGTCGATTTGGGGTCATTTTTGAATTTCTCAAACCCTGGGGTCTTAAAAGCTTCGTTTTGGTCCAAAACTCATCCATGATTTTTTGCAAAATTTTTAACTAACGTTTACATGAGTAAATTTGAACTTTTAGGTTTGTATGGGAAAATTGAATATTTTGTACTGAAAAATCAACATTATTTTTGTTTCTTCTGTGGAACCGAGCCTGCTAATGGTTTTTGTGCCAATTTATAAATTTCTTACAGGATATTTTCCGCTGAACAACTTTGTCGAACATCATAACTTCGAATCTTTCTAGACAAAAAAGTTATTAAATGTTTAACAGGTGTATGTCTTTTTGGGTTGATAAACCATGAATTCAATTGACACCACTGCTCGTGTCCCACGAAGTATGGCATGAAAAGTGGTTTTGCAATACTTCGTTAGGCACCCAGCAGTGGTGTCAATTGAATTTCTTTTTTATCAATGCCAAAAGACATACACCTGTTAAAGAGCTAATAACTTTTTTGTCTAAAAAGATTGGAAGTTTTGATGTTCGACAAAGTTGTTCAGCGGAAAATATCCTGTAAGAAATTTATAAATTGGCACAAAAACCATTAGCAGGCTCGGTTCCACAGAAGAAACAAAAATAATGTTGATTTTTCAGTACAAAATATTCAATTTTCTCATACAAACCTGAAAGTTCAAATTTACTCATGTAAACGTTAGTTTAAAATTCTGCAAAAAATCATGGATGAGTTTTGGACCAAAACGAAGCTTTTAAGACCCCAGGGTTTGAGAAATTCAAAAATGACCCCAAATCGACTCAGTCTACTGTACATCCTAATTTTTAAAAAGAATGGCTTATTTACAGAATCACTTGAGGAGGGTTCATGTGGCGTTAGTCGTTAGGCAGAAGGACATTGGGTCGATAGTCGTTATACCAAAGAGGATATCAGTCGACAAAACCACTAATTTGTCATACGGCTGAAGGTTACTCAGCTGAAGACTGTTGAAGAGACCGAGAGCTGAATATTTGGTTCACTGGGTTGCTGATCTAATTATTTGGCAGAATAGGTCAAATATTTATTTTTAAAGTTTATAAAATAACATTTTGTCAAAATTTTAAAATAATTTTAGATAAATTATTCGAATTCGAAATCCAAATTTAGTAAGAAATAACAAAAATACCAAAAAAGCACAATAAATCCGGTCGAATATTAAAAAAATATTCATAATTATGTTTCTATTCCTGAACAAGTAATTTGGTTGATTTTAAAACTTCGGAATCAGTGCACAGCAATAGAATACAAAAATACAACACCAAATTTCAAAATATATTAAATCAGAATCCTTAAATGAACTTTAGATCTGATCAACATTTAACCATGTTTATTTTTATTCATCTAAATTTACATTTTCTTTTATTATTTTTTATTAAAGAGTTGATGGAAAAATTTCACTTTGATATCTTGAATTTGAAAAACATAAAATCATGATTTTTAATGTGAATTCTCGAGGGAAAAAAATCCATTTTTAGCAAAAGTATTTATACGAAACACATAGTTGATGATTGAATTGTTTAATAAAAATTAAAAATTTATTTCGACAGAATCATGTTTAAAATTAAAATTCTTCCATGATTTTTAAATTTCACAATAAGAACTTTTTATAATAATACGGCAGATGTTTAATTTTTTTTATTATAGTGACAAAGTTCAGGATGGAAAATGGGTGATTTTTTTCGGTAAATTTATTTGGAATTTTCATAAAACTATACTTTAAAGCTCGGTGATTTTATTAAAAAATACAATCAAAACATGGAAATCAAAAGATAAGCTTCTTTTATTTCAGATTACATTTTTCAATAAAAAAACTTTTTCCTTTAATAAAAAAATTATTTATGAAATTTAATTGATAACTCAATAATTCGGCATTTTGGTAGATTGTGGCGTCCTGAACAAGTATTGGGTTATGTAGAATTTATAAGTTCAAAATTTTATCAATGTTGAGTGAAATCAATCATTTATAACTAAAGAACTAACATATAAACAATTTAAAAAAAATCTGATTTTGAATTTGTTTATAATACTTTATTAATTATGGAAAATATTTTAATAATGATAATGATGATGATGAAATAGTTTAATTTTTAAGTTTTTAAAAATTGTGAAGATATCATAACAAGTTATCTGAAACTGAATCAAGTTTTCAAAAAGGTTCTATTTAATTGAAACTGTGTTTAAATAACCGAAATGCTTTGTTTTTAGCTTTGAAAAATGTATCGAATTTTCCGTTTGGGATGATACTTCTATTAAAAGCGTTGAAATTTCCAAATTTTACAGAATGAGAAAAGGTAAAAAATAGGAACTTGTCTGATTTTTTTTCGCAGAAGTGAAAATTACTGGAGTCTTAAGAAAATTTTATTATTAATTTGAAACCTTGATTTGCCAAAGAAATGTTTTTAATGGTGTTTACCTAGAAACTAATCGCATATTTGGATTCAGAACACCTCAAACAAATGTGGATTTTGTAGCCTTGTGTCAATAAGAACAAAATGTCATAAGAACAATAAACACTAAATAAAATTGAGTCTAGAATTGGTTCCTTGAATTTTGTTTTATATTTATCAAAAAATTTTTAATTAGATCTTAAATTTGTAATATGTTGGCATCAGTTTCTGAACTTTTTGGTTACACTTCGTAATAAAACCCATTTATCTGAAGCGGCTGGGTTTTTGTGTCAAGATTTGAGTTCCAATACGAAAAGTTTATAGAAAAAAAAATGTATCAATGTGAAAACGTCATATAATTGACCGCACGCAAGCAGCTATGAATTTAATAGTTGTTTCAACTGTGATGGTAAAATTGATTCAATTATTTATATGATTGATTGAACTAGAATGTTATGATTTATTTAATGCATTCAACTATAAATATGATAGACTCAACTATACACTCCTGGTTGAACTCTCACATCTAGCTGTAAATAGTCAGAGATTCAAGATTCAAATGTAATGGTATCATTGACAAAACTGTAACTATTTTAAATTCTACTACAATTGTATGATTTATTTCATGTATTCAACTTGAAATATAATAGATTCAACTACACATTTATGGTTGACTTCTAACATTTAAAAATAAATATGATATATTCAATTGTAGCGGTATAATTGATTCAACCGTGAATATGATATATTCAAATATAAATGGATGATTGATTCTTTGATTCTAGGTATTGAACTATAAACATAATGAATTCAACTATATTTTTATGGCTGATAGTGTGATAATTAATTAAATACATACATACATACACACCCAAACACTACATGTGTTTACATAAGTGTAGTTAGTGTGTCAGCAGCAGGCAGCTCGTGTTTTCCGATGGTAAAAACAAAAGCTAATTAGCAAAGGTATAAATCAATACCATACATTGGCTTGTCTTAATGAACTTATGAAAAATATTTTACTCCCTTTACAGCAATTCGAGCCAGTTGTGGTAGCACCTCAATTCTATGCGAAGGAATCGATGCCGCTGGAGGAATTCTTGGACAACCCGGTTGGTGGCAATTTAGCGTTTCATCGGAAAACAGAAATGGCTGGACGATGTCAAAACCGTTGATGTGCTGATATGCTCCAAATTTGAAATTTCGGAAAAATTAAAAAAGTTCTTGTACTTAGATTAAAATATCTCGGACGGCACAACAGTAATTTGAAATCCCTCTTTTGCATATTGAAGGTGAATAAATTTTCTTTCGATCATCTGAACGCTGTTTTTGCGTTTGACCAACAGTATTGTTGATATAAGTGACTTAATGAGAGACAAAATTATAAAAAAAACGCATTTTTTTAGAGAAAATTTTGTTTTAACGAAAGTTTTAGACTCAATAATATGATTCAAAAAATCTGATCTTCTTTTGTTCTTAATTGCCAATTTAAAAGAAACACTTCAAGTGGTTGTTTATCAAAATCGGTTGAAAATTGAAGAAGTTATGGCTACTTTACCATTACTGTAATTTTTGCAGTTTTTAATAATTTAACGAAACGCAGTACACTTATAAAAGTATAGGAAGAATAACGCATGGTAAATCTCACTCGCTCCAAGACAAAATTATTTATTAGCTTACCAGAAGGTCACATGCCAAGTTTCAGGAAGATCTGACCATAGGAAGGGGTTGCTTGAGTCTCAAACGTGAATAAAATTTTAAAGTTTTCTGCCCGGGAGGAACAAAAAATACTGGTTTTTCATCAATAACTTTTTTCATCACTAGCCGATTTATCATAAATCAGTTCACTCTTATCGTAAATGTCGAATTATCATGTTCTCAACTATTTGGAGACATATTTACGAATTGACCAAACTACAATCCGATTTAACTTTTTTTAAGCAAAGCTTGTTGTAAATGAATGATAGAAAATCAAATTATTGAAAATGTCTTAATATTCGATTTGGATTATCATTTCTATTACGATGGCATGTTAGCTGGGTATTCAGATTATTTACAATATACAAATAAAAAAAAACTCAAAAATCTCTTCAAAAATTTGAAAGTTTTGTGACTTTGGATTCTGATGACCGTTCGCCCTATAGTCCTTCCGACCTGATGACCATTCAGTCTATGGTTTATTCGGCCTGATGACTATTCAATCTAGCATCCGTTCGGTAAAATAACCTTTATGATTCGGGATCAATTTTCACTGTACTTTATTTTTGGTTTTAAAATACTAAAAAACATTTCCAGAAATTATCTCGAAATTGAAATAAGTTCGTTGGAAGAAATTTCTACGATCATTTTTGAAATTTAAAAGTTTAAAACATCACAAGTTTCTCTTTTATGATTTCATTTTCTCCAGCAATCAAGACGTTCAACAACAAAAAACTGACTCCGGGCAATGCAGTTTCGCTAGACAAACGTCTTTTATCGTCAGTTCCACCAACTACTTTAAGCGATGCTCCAGATGTGCATATAACACTCTTAAAAGTTGCAAAGGAATGTTTTTAATCCCTTGGGGGATTTTTCTTCTTCCGTTGTTGGTTGTCATTTTTTCCCTTCAAATCCTCGCATTTTCTCAAATCTGGAAGCAGACGTCCTACAAAAGAAAATTTTCTTATCTCTGCAACTACTGGTGGGAAGAAAGAAGGGAAAAAAAGGAAATCCAAGACCAAACCATCTCATAAGTATTTCTCTGGCACCTTTCATGAATAACTTGCCCGGCATGTTTGGTGTTGGCTTCTGTTGGGAATACAGAGAACCGACATCTTCCCTCTGCCTCGAGAGTTTTTCACATTTTTTGGTTGTTCTTCGCGTAACCACGGTGGGATCATTTGTGCTGTTTACTTTTCTTTTACTTGTCGATTCCCTGCAAATCTAACCACAAAATGCCGAATGTTTTTGTTCCAGTGAAAACAATCTCACATAAAATCCGGGCACCATTCTGCCATACCAATCCACTGATTTTGGATCGAGTGAAGTGCAAACAATAACAATCACCGAGAAGTATTGATGTGAACATTTCGCAAACAAAATCGGAAAGAATTCTTAATATTTAAAATTTGAGATTTTTATTTTTAGAGCAATATACGAAAAAAAAAATTTAAAAAATTGTAACAAGTTAAACTTGGCATAACTTGTGGCTTTAGTAGAAGAACGTAAGCGAAGCAGCTCTTTGCAAAGAAGCTTTAAGGTACCGTATAATCCATCCGAAGTCGACCCGTCTCCAGAGAGGGAATTCCGAGAAGACAGATTCCGCTGCTCCCGGATACCAGACACTTGAATCCCATTGATTTGCATTTAGATTGTAAATATATGGATTGATTCGGTAACGAAATGCAATCATAGCTCCGACTCACCGGCTCGCTTCTCGTCTATGGGAGTTTTTCCATCTCGGTTTTTGTTGACAAATCTTGGCTATAGATGCTTCCGGGGGAAAAGGTGTTTCTTACGATTCTTCGAATGGACTCCCATTTCATTCGTCAATGGATCCGTAAATGGAGAACCGGAAGCATTCTGAGAAAACGCTCCCGTTCTGGTGTATGGGAAAGAAAATTCCTGGAAGCTTATCGGTTTCTGAATGTAGACAGTCATGTACTGTTTTTGCCAGTTTGGGACTGTACTTTGAAGTTGAAGTTCGTTTTCAATGGCGGCGTAGGAAAGCAGCTGCTTGATGGACGATGACTGACCATTATTGACCTATTGACTTATGGTTTTTGGGAATCGTACAAAATATTCAATGTTTTTTTAAATTGTTGAATTAAAAATTTAAAACTATACTTTTCTTAAGCTTATTGGAAACACTGCTAATTGTAATTAGCCTCTTCGATAAGTTAAATTAAGTGTGGAGAATCCATCTTATTAAATAACTGCCTGTTAGTACTTTATATTTTTTCAGTTTAAAGCTTTAATAAATGATTTCACTTGGCTTATTTTCTAAAAATTCCAAAAATGCCAAAGTAACTCTAATTTTGAAACCCTAGAAAAAGTGCTTTAGAGCCTTCAAGTTAACGACCAATAAGTTTGCTTCCTTCTTTAAGTAAACTATATGAGAGAGTAATTTTGAATAGAATGATGATTCATATTAATCAGATTTCTATTTTACCTGATGATCAATTTGGTTTTCGTCATGGGCATTCTACTTCACATCAACTTTTCAATGTAACTAATATGATTAAGGCTAGCAAATTTGAAGGTTATTCAACTAATGTTGCTCTTCTAGATATCCTAAAAGCTTTTGACAGTGTTTGGCACAAAGGTTTAGAAGCTAAATTAGCTCGTTTTGATATTCCTTTATATCTCACCAAAATTCAAAATTATTTGACTAGCCGAACCTTACAAGTAAGCTATCAAAATTCATGCTCTGAAAGGACACCCATTAGAGCTGGTGTGCCTCAGGGCAGTATACTGGGCCACTTTTATGCAATATTTTTACTTCTGATCTCCCTGATGTACCTGAAAGAAAAGGAAGATTATTTGCTGATGATACTTTGCTTTCAGCCAAAGATCGGAATTTACGGGTGGTACGCAGTAGGTTGCAACAAAACTTAAATTCCTTTTTGAATTACTTGAAAATGTGGAAAATTTCTCCTAACGCTTCGAAAACTCAACTTATTTTATTTCCTCATAAGCCAAGAGCAAATTTTTTAAAACCTAATGAAAATCATTCCATAAATTTTAATGGGGTTTCATGAGAATAGTCTTATCACGTGAAATACTTGGGACTCAGTCTTGATCGGAATCTTACTTTTTAAAATCACATTGAAGATATTCAATCTAAATGTAATAAATACACTAAATCTCTTTATTCTCTCATCAACAGGAAATCCAGACTGTGCCTGAGGAATAAGATTCTTATCTACAATCAGTTGTTCCGATCAGCGATAATGTTTGCAGTTTCATTCTGGTCTATCTGCTGCGCAACGAGGAAGAAAGCCATCCAGAGGATTCAGAACAAGGTTCTGAAAATGATTTTGCGGCTTCCACCTTGGCACAGCACCGAAGATCTTCACCGGATTGCGGGCATTGAATCGATCGAAGAGATGGCCAACAAAATCATCTCCAACTTCAGAGGTAAATCGATGCAGTCTTCCATCGCAGAGATTCGTTCTCTCTATAATAAGTTTAATTTTAAGATAGTTTTAATTTTCAGTTTAAAAAAACTACATTTAGAAAATCTCAATAAATTGATTTTTTTTAAACCTGGAAGAGGATAAAATAAAAAACACAGAAATAATCATATTTAGGGAATCCCGCTTAGAAATTCTCAATCAAATCACTGATCATACTGACAGGACCTGTCTTGAACATGAACGTCCTGGAAATTCGAACAGGACAGGACTTGAACAAAAATTCGACCATTTTCTGGCTAATATTTTTTGCCG
Organism: Uranotaenia lowii; assembly: GCF_029784155.1. Lineage (NCBI taxonomy): Eukaryota > Metazoa > Arthropoda > Insecta > Diptera > Culicidae > Uranotaenia > Uranotaenia lowii. The sequence continues at coordinate 285,982,630 of NC_073692.1, read as the reverse complement.
AATTTCTTATACAAATGCCCCATAGGAAAAATGGACCTGTTCAGCCCGATTTTATTGTAGCAATTGCCTATTTTTTTTTAGTTGGGCGGCACTTTCTAACTGGGATAGCATTTCATCAAATCGATCGATGTGCACTCTGGAATCGATATTGCGCACTGTTGGAAAAATTATCCAACAAACGAAATCGAGTGTCCAGTCAGCATGGTTAGTGTATAATTATTTCAATGATGAAAATATTTTGAAAATCAACAATTGGAAAATGGCATGCTGAATTCGTAATGTTTGACCTCAGTGGAAAATGATTTCAAAATAAAAATACCTCCAAATCAAAAACATAAAACTTCGGTTGAATCAGTTAGGAAAAGCTTACATATGTGAATGTTTTCGAATTTCAAATCAAAGGCTGAAAGGCTGACTGGTCTGGAAAATTAAAAGAGAAAAGAATGTTTAAACTAAGGAATTTTTTTCTATTGATCGAAAAATTTATTCTAGATAGCCCGTTTTTTCATTTTAATAATATCCGAACATTGTCCAGATTTTTTTTTCAATTTTTATTATAAGGGTGATTAAAAATTGAAGTAAACCTAAATCCATCTTTAAATTGCATGTTCATAAAGTTTCTCACAAATTATGAAAAACCTAATATACTTCAACCGATAACTTTAACCATTAACCACTTAACGAGAAAACGGGAGAAACGAAAAGCGCTTTCTGGCGACAGAAATGAAAGTATTACACTGTGATTTTTTCGGATTTGATCAGAGATGCCAGGTGACCTGATTTTTCAGGATTTGTACTGATTTTCAAAGAAAGTTTTAAAAAACTCTCGAATGGTCCTGATTTTTGACAAATGATCTTTAAAATTTCCTCAATTGTCCTGATTTTCCAAAAAAATCTCGATAAGGATCGAATTTTTAGTTAAGTAATGAGAACATCTAACAAATCTGAAATTAAATAGTTGAACCTATATAACCGATGCCAATCTTCGGTCCAGATTATATTTAAATGATGTTTTTCGATATGAACTGCAGTCCAACCAATGAGACGCTCACTTTTGTTGCATAAGTTAGGGCGTCTACATCATCTTATTATGCTTTGCTTTTGCAATCTAGTTATATTCTGCAAAATGAATGGAATCCTAATTTTTTACAATACCACCTGGCACCTCTGTTCGACAATTGCAAAAAATGTTGACCAGGGATGCCGTCCGAATAAATTTCTTTTATTTAATTCTTTAGTTTTAATTTATTTTCTGCGATAAAAAAATATTTGAGAATGATATTTAATTTCCAATTTTCATCAGTCAGTACAAGAATCTTTATGGCACTGATTCATTAAGCAAAGATCATTTGTTATTAAACACACACAATAGTAACCGATGGAATGTTGAATTTAATTTGGCCTTAATCTTAACCCTTCATTTCATGAATTTTTATTCTCCTTAAAAATCATTTTTAACAGTTGGAAATGATGAGTAAATCAAGAAAAAAAATTAAAATAAAATACGATTTTTCCATTTTCCATTAATGTATGTTGCAAATTTGTTACTTTATAAAATGAAGGTTTAATCACTTTTAATAAATCATTAAATTATCAAATCAGCTGGGAATATAGTGGTCAACAATAAAATCTCATTAGAAGTTAAACGAAAACAATTGCCTTGGAAAACATTCTGGGAGTAAATGTTTTCAAAAAATAGACAAATTTTCTTTAAAATTTTTTTTTCATCTAAATGAAAGTTTCGAAATATTTCAAGGTGCAAGAATAGAGAAAAATAAAAATTATTCATTATAACTGGCATCACTGATTAAGCCGTGTCCGGAAAACACGCTTTCACGAGTTACACGAATTTTTTGAATTAGTGCCTCCATATTGACCGCTAGAGGATGCTGATGCTGTTGCTTTTTCATTGTTTGGAAAAAACGACAGTGGTAAATATTTGTTAAGTATATTTGCTAAAAGCTTGAGGTAAAAGCGATAAACGTTAGTACTAAATGCGAGAAATTTGTGTTTAATGAAAATAGAAGATATTTTTCTCTATTCCACTTTTTCTGTTCGTTCAAAAAGTGGTTGTTCTTGATATTATTTCAAATTTTGATAAAGCTGCGAAGAGTAGGGAACATGCCCTATTATGCGCCACCTAAGCAAATCTCTGATTTTCTATGTATTCCACGTACAAATTGTGTTGAAAATGGGTGCAATCGTCGAAGAAAAGTGTTTTCTACAAATGCCTATGATATTTTATTACTCAAATTGCTATAGTTGCTTCAAAAACTTGATTTTTAAAAACCATGTTCAAAGCCACAGAACAAAACTGTGTTGCAAATACGCGCCGCTGTGTATTCAATATGCGCCTAGCAGCCGAACACACCCGAAAGCAGCCGAAGACTGAAAACACACCAATACTTACAGACACTTTGACTGAAAAGAAAATCAAGATGGACTAATCAAAATTTTGAAAAAAAAATAAAAGTAGATTTTTTGGGCTGAATTAACGCTAAAATATGGTTTTAGACTTTTTGTTCATTTTCAATGAAAATTGGCCTTTTTGAAAAATTAATGCTATTTTTCAGCCTACTACTTTTGGCGCGTTATAACGAGCGCATGGGCCGTGATAGAACATACCCATAAAAAGCATAAATACCTTAGCGAGTTCAGTATGATTTTTTAGCATTAAATCATAGTTTAGATTCTCCTCTATCGATGTGTCAGAAAATATTGTCTTATTCGTTTTTCTTTGCTTGGTGACACCTTATTGAAAGTGTTTTAAAATTTAGATCAAAATGACGAAAAACCTAAATTGTGAATTTATCACGACACAGGTGCATTTTAAGGAAAAATTCATACTTGCCATGACCAATCACAGCATTTAGAACAAATTGGCAATATTTTGCAGGCTTCAAATGTTTCAGATTCTTCAAAACAAAGGTTGCGTGTATTAGCCACATGGGGCGTTATATGAACTTTTCCCTTAAGTCTTGCTGCTAGTTTAAAGCCATAACATATGATTCTAATGTGGACAAATTTATCATATTCAAAACATAACGTTTAATTGACTGGGAACCTGGGATTTTCAAAAATATATTTTTATTGAATTGTTAAGAGCAAATGATATATTATACACTGCCGACCAAAAGTTCGGGATCTCCCCCTCAAAAACATGAAAATTTTGATTATGATATCATTGAATTCTTCTGATCTCATTCAAGAGATCGTCAGCAAAACCTTCATTGTATGTTTTTGACAAAATGTTCATATTGAGTTTATTTGACTTAAAATAAGCTTCAAGTTGAAACATTTCACAAAAACTGAACTTGAAATTCAAACCCGATCATCACAGGGTGGGGTGAACCAAAACCTATGGACGATAATTTAAGTAGCTATTTTAAATATTTTAAGTACATTGAAAACTATTTGCACAAAATTTAACAAAGGTGTTTTTTTTAAGTATGAAAAAGGATTCGAATGCAATCAGAATTCTGAATTTCTGTCCACCCCACCCTGAGATGATCGGGTTTGAATTTCTAGTTCAGTTTTTGTAAAATGTTTCAATGTTGAATGAGTCAGAAGAATTCCAAAATGTCATAAGATGGCTGAGATATGACTGATCAAAATTTTCATGTTTTGGAGGGGGTGATCCCAAACTTTTGGCTGGCAGTGTATATTGAAGGAAAAGCATTTCAGATTCCCAGCATTTATTCAAAAATGTCTAAGTTTTCAAAGAGAAATGGATAAGTTAAGCAAACTACGTTCTAGCCTGTGTCCAGAAGTTTGTTTAATCAAGTCCGTATTCTACTGGATTTATTCATATAACTTTAAAAAAATACAATTGAATTCAAGTTGGTCACTTTTATCGTGCTAGCTTCAGCTAAATGGTTTTTTGGGAGTTTGCAAAATGATTTGAACGCTGAACGCTGACGTGGTTCGTTTAAAAAAAATAAAGTGCTTTTCCTCACTTTTCAATCGATTTGTTTTTAAATAATCACTGGATTCTGCTTTGTCCGTACTTTATGTTTAAAAATTTAAAATGCCCCGATTAGAAATTGTTCCTGATTTACTCAGGACTATGCGGGAAAATTCTGCAATTCATGCTCTAAGGGGCTCCCCTTGACTTGTATTAACTATTCGGTATATTATTTACGGGGGGCTGGCCTTGGTAATAAGCTCCTTCTTAAAATAATGTTGTTGAATGTATGTAGAATTATGTTAATATAAGTTACATAATAAAAATTTTCACTTTTTTTGTTATTTATATACTGATTATTTAAACACATTATTTGTACATAATCATTACTCTGATTTGATTAAAAACATAAGTTTCAAACCTGATTTTTCATTTATTCGATTTTAGTCGTTTTAACTTAACATCTTTATGTCATTTGTGACTTATATCAACGATGCAGTTGGCGGATAATCATTGAAAAACTTATCCGGTACAACTGTGAATCGATGAACTCGAGTTCATCTCTTGGACTCGAGCTCACGGACATCGGTTCAGCAAGCAACTGACTTGCCAACTGAGCTATATCACAAGCCCCACTTAAAACCTGAATCAAAATCAGCTCATAATTTTAAATATTTTATTATTGATGTTCCAAACTGAGGAATCAGTAAAAACTTTTTATTGAGACAGAATCCTTACAGCAATTGTTTGTGGATCCAAGTGAAAAAATGTTCGAAGCTAAAATACAAAAACAAATTAAAGAGACCGGCCAACGTAAACGTTAAATGATGCACTTTCGAAAACAACCTACTTGAACATTTGCTCAACTTTCTGTCGGAGCAATTTCCCCGGAGTAGAATTCGGAAAACGACCATAGTGCAAAAGCTACAACAACCGGGATAACCGTTTCAACTTTCAACATATAATAAAGTTTAATAACAGTTTGGGAAAGCCTAACAAACCCAGACGACTGGACTCCAGACATGAACCTGATCCTAATCTTTGAACTTTCACACTCACTCGAGCAACCGGAGCCACATAAGCTCTTATACCTATGTTTATGCTCCAGAGAATTGGGGAAAGGAAAAAAAAAATACTGCTTTTGCCATTGCAAGACTGGAGGTTTACCTTCGATTTTCATTTTGCACGTCCGGGAAAGAACCACAGCTACCAAGCATGGAAGTTCTAGGGAGTTTACCGAAAATTGGACGATGCACCGAACTAAGCTGTAGGATTTTTGTTATTCGACAAGGCATCATCCACTTTATGGGCATTATTGTACCTTGTACGGAACAAGGATGCTGATATACTTTAACACCTCAGTAGAGCTTCAACTGCACATGTTTAAAATCTTGAATTGCACATGCCAAGTGAAGTTGAAAATTTTATGAAGAAATTTACTAGGCATTGGGCATTTAAAATTAGAATTAGAAAACTAAATTATGATTCTTAAAAACATATTTTCTTTAAAACTCTTTAAACATATGATCTAATGTTATATTCGACCTAAATTAAATAGTCTTTATCCAATTCCTAATAAGTTTGGTTCATCATCGAAAACAAACGATTCAAAGCAGAACAATCGCACAACTTCCGATTTTCAGCAACATCGAAAACAAGAACCGCGTCGCAGCCAAATGAGCTCATTTTCCATTCAATAATTTTCACCCTGGCTTCTTTTTGTTTCCTCTCAGCTTTACACCATCAACCAGCTTCGATCGAAAAGTCGGGCAAAGTTCAGGCTAAAAAAATTTGAACTTTCTTCCGAGAGATTTCCCTCCATCCATTTATGCCAAAGGCAGGAAGCATCTTTAAAAATTCGCTCCAAAATTATGCCAGACAGCAAAACAAAACAAAAATGCGCGCCAAGACGGTTGCAAATTTTTCAACCCCCCACCCGTGTCCTGGCTTTTTCCAGTTCGTTCTTTTATCTTCCCCGCTAGGAAACAATTTTGTGCTTTCCGCGCTTCCCGGAAGTCAGTAAGGTGGAATAAATGAATGAACAGGAAGTAAAAGAAAAAAAAAATCCTCTGGCGACGGCAGTGGGAAAAATTAATCCAATCATGTTGATATGGCTGCGTCATGGTTTTTGTGATTAATTATTCCGCTTGACTTTTTTCGGGAATATTTTTGTTTGGTAAAGCGAGTATGGAGCTGACGGGAATAAGTTATGGTTCTTATGTTTTGTACACTTACATCTCTAAAATCGAAGATTGGAAACAAACTATTTAATTTTAAGCCACTTGTGAACATGTTGTAACGATTTTTTATTTATTCAATAACAAAACAATACAATATTTAATCAGAAATATTTGAAAATTTCACAGTCAACCTTCATCCCGTTTAGATCAGGGATACCATAACTGTTTTAAAAGTACCGTAAACTGGGGCAACTTTGATCACTTTTTTCATTCATTTTTGATTATTTTGGAAGGGGTTGCTTTTTCGTAATACCTAAAAGCTTTTAAACCCTTACTGAGGTGAGGAGTATCAAACATGATCATTGATTGCAGTAAATTCAAACGACATTTGTGGTCATAATTAAATGTTTGTTACAAAACCAGATTTCGAGTTTCGGGGCAACTTTGATCACTTTGGTTTAAACGTATCTCAACATCTTTAAATTTATTGTTTTGATGCCATTTAGCACAGAAGGCTCAAAATATCGATAACAGTATTTTTTGTTTGGACTCGATTGAATTTTTCAACGTTTTGTTTCAAAAAACAAATATACTCAAAAGATGGACAATGTTGCTGCATACATGTAGGGGCAAAAATTATAAACATTGCTTTATATTTTTTGGCCTCAAAAACAAATGAAATTTCATCTTCATGCAATTCCCTGAGTCCTCGCACTGTTCCTATGTTCTTTTTTTCTTCAAACTTAATCATTTGATAGGGTTTTTAGCCATTTTTTTTTCCAAAAATAATCATCAAATGACCATAAAAATAACACTTAAACTCAACCCAAACCAAGAAAAAAGTGGAACTTTCACATTTGCCAACCCATTTGCTCCTAAATGCTTAAATTTGATCAGGAGAGATGTTTGTTTGTGAGCCTTCAAAAACCATGATATTTAAAGATTTTAAAATTACATTTGAAGTAATATTAAAAATCTTCTAATAAAAACCAAATTTAGCTTATTTGTAACTTAATTTATAGCCTTTCAAACGTAGTAAACAGTTTTCAGATATTTTAACTTTAAACTTAGTTAATGATGATTAGGGGAAAGTGGGGATACTTGATCCCCTTTTCTTATTTTCACCATATCTTTTTGGAAAAATTTAGCCACTCGCCGTCTTTGACATTTTCTGATAGCTCTTAACTTCAAATTTTTATGCTCCAAAAATTAGAACGATACTTAAACTTGTTGATGAACTAGAAGCATTTTCGTGGGAGTAAAAAAATTGCGATTTTTCTGAAGTTAGGGGAGACTTGATCCCCTATTGAAGGAGACTTGATCTTTTATTCAAGAAGCCGTAATCCTTGTATAAAAATCAAACAAAACCCCAAGATAGAATGTTAATTGACTATTTTGGTCATGTTTCTTCTCATTTCACAATTTATAGCAGACATAAGAAGAAAATTCTATAACTTTGTCTCAACGCTAATAACATTGCATACTTAAAGGCGCTTTTTTTATAATTAAGAGAAAATTAATTGTTTTTGCTCTTTTCTTCAGACAATTGTTTGATAAATATTAGTTTTTGGATAAATATTAGTAATTTCGTAATGAGCAATCATAACGATCAATTCAGAAGAAGAATATGCCGTTTGGAAGGGGGATCAGTTGTACCCAACTCTAGGGGATCAATTGTACCCATAATCAACATTTTAGAAAACTTTTTCTGAAAAAAGTTGAGAGTTTTCTATTGCTTTGAAAGTATGGCATTATGAAGTTCATTTTACGCTCGAACGATTGATGCATTGGAACAAATATTTTTTTTCTTAATTTTCCTTACATGGGGAACATTTTAAAGTGATGCAAAAAGATCTTCGAGTTACACTTTGTGAAATTTTTCAAACAAAGTTCAATTACTCAAACAATTAATTTGTTAAAATTTTTCAAAATACAAGCATTGTAATTTTGCTCATTTTGGCACATTTTTCTAGAACATTTGATCTTTGTAAGACATTCCAGTTTCGAGATATAGCTAAGGAATCAAGTATTCCCAGGGATCAAGTATCCTCATTCTCCCCTATCTGCAAAAAAATCATGTTGATCAAAGTTACCCCCTGATCAAAGTTCCCCCAGTTTACAGTACATGTATTGTTTTTTATCGATAGCACTAGGTAGGGTAAAACTGTACAAAACGCACCAGCTAAGCATAATTGCTATTTATAGCGATACCAATCATTTAAGAACCAAACTGAAAGTTGACGACGATTCAAGGATGAAAGTCCTTGAGTAGTATTATCGAAAAGAAAAAATATGTTAAAAACTCGATTTTGACTATATTTTTGTAAAAAAAAACTAAAACAGCCAGAAAACAAACCGCGGGGTAGAATGCCAAAACTAATGGACAGAGCGCACCAAACAGGAAGGGTGGTAAGAAATAGAACAATGATTATACGGAATGTAATTATTGAAACACAAAATGTTTAGTTACATGTTCATCGTATTTTTGTAAACTACCATTCTTTGGCTAAAAATCATTTAGTATTGCTAAACTCATCGAAAATTTCGCTTTTCAAAATACACTTTTAAATATCCTTATATATAAAACGCCTTCAAGTAGGCAACGAAATTAAATTTTTTTGGCTGATATAGTAATATCGCGGCAAACATGTCGGCCGATAATTTTTTCAAATCGAATATTGGTGGACCGTTTTAACTCGAACAAGGACGAAATTTGTTATAATTATGCATTGTTATCGTAATTTGGGAGTCAGCAAATAAAAAGAATGGCATTTTGTTTTGATATTCGACTTTTCTCAAAAGTTAACAGCATTCAAAATTTGAGCGTAAAACACGTGGTCTTGTGAGCATTCTGCCCCAATTTTCATATGATTGATTTTCGTTAAAATTTGTAGGAAGTTAATAAAATACAACAAAATATTTATAGTCTTCCGAAAGTGCACATGAGTGGTAAAACTATAAGCTGTAGTTTGGACGGATTGCGCAGGCTGTTTTACCATAAAACCTTATATGTTACTTATGAAAAATTACAAGTTTCACGCTCATTCCATTAATTCCTCTGTTTCTAAGAACTAAGGTAGATTTTTTCATCTATTTAATGGTGAAAAAGCTTGTTTGCTACAATAAAAATGAATATTAGGAATCAGCACCCCCACATTAATCCAAATCAGCTCTCAATTTTAGTAAAATTTGTTTTCTTGTGTAATAGGTAGTCTCCTTTTTGTGAAGTTTTATTAATGTAGGGTAGAGGCGAGCTAGATGCGCATATTAAGCAAAACACTCATTTTCTCCGGTATTCCAATAGATAGGAGTTTGAAAACTATATCCACATGAGCGGACATCTGGTTTATATATGTAAGAGTAATTTTTCTGTTGAAATCTCTTACAGTTTTTGTGAACATAATTTTATCTTAAAAGATGTCAAAATAGCCGATTTCCAAAACCGGCGGGCTAAATGCGCATATTTATGTTTTCAGCTATGTTTCATTTAATTGAAAATGGTAGAAACGGATGTTTAGCATACCTCAAGGCTGAAATTTTGGTGAAATTTTATGCATCACTTGCATCAGTTCTTTTGCATGATTTTCATGGCAATATTTTTTTCATATCGTATTTTTATGGGGTCAGTATGATTTTTTTCTGTTTTCTGTGTAAGATCATAATTTGAGCATAGATTTAATGTTCCAATGCTAAAAAGTAAAAAATTTATAAGGCTTATCTATTTTTTCTTGATGTAGGCATTAGACTAAGTCGATTTGGGGTCATTTGTGAATTTCTCAAATCCTGGGATCTAAAAATCTTCGTTTTGGTCCAAATTTTCATGATTTTTTGAAAAAAAATTAAGTCACTTTTAGAAGAGTAAATTAAAACTTTTAGATTTGTATGAAAAAATTGAATATTTGGTACTGAAAAACCAACATCATATTTGTTTCTTCTGTGGAACCGGGCCAGCTGATGGTTTTTGTTCCTATTTATGAAATTCCTTAAAAAAATTTCCGCTGAACAACTTTGTTGAAGATCGTAATTTCGTATCTTATTTGGAAAAAAAAGTTATTAGCTGCGGCAAACAAGTTTAAAAGGGGTATGTCTTTTCGCATTGATAAACAATAAATTCATTTGACATCACTGCTCGAGCCTAGCGAAGTATTGCGTGAAAAGTAGTCATGCAATACCTCGCCAGGCATACAGCAGTGGTGTCAATTGAATTTATTGTTAATCAATGCGAAAAGACACACCCTTGTTAAACAGCTAAAAACTTTTTTGACTTATTAGATACGAAGTTACGGTCTTCTACAAAGTTATTCATCGGTAAATTGCCTTTATAGATTTTTTAAATTGGCACAGAAAAAAACTTAAACGGCTTCTAAAAAATATTATGTTTACATACAAGGCCGTTACAAACTTGAAATAATTTTTTTGGCTATTGGAGTTGAAACAAAACGAGGGGGAATAATAAAAAATAATCTAAATTTTCAAAATATTCCAACACACTGCACAGAACAAACTTGCATGCAATCTGCATTTCACAAATTCCAAAAATAAAGTTATTTCAAATCGAAAGTTTCAAATAATCTCGAATGCACAATGGTGGAACAATTCCCATTCTGTAACAAGGAGTAGAATATTTACCGAAATCACATGAAATTTTTTTCAGTGATCGAATCATTTGCAGTGATTTTCTATACAAGGAAGCCGACAATTTGATTGCCCCAAATATAAGGTTGGCAGATTGATCCGGTTCTATCCAGCTTTGCCCGGATATTTAAAAAAAAATGGAAAAATCGTATAAACCAGTTGCGCAGATTTCAAAGCCCGGATTTAACCTAATTTTATTCTTTTTTATTAAATAATTGATTTGTGAAATTGTTTAATCACTGGAGGTTATTTGAAAGCCAAAAATACGATGTAAAAACCACCTAAAAAGTTTTGATGAAAAACAAAATTTTTAATTTTTTTTTCTTGATTTTTGTTGATTATTTCCTAGATTTTGACCAAATTTGCTCAAATATGGCCCGGATTTTCGGTCGACAATTTTTAAATCAAATATATGGATTTTGCCAGGTTTTAAGATAAAATAGCCCGGGTTTTTCCGACACGGATACGTGTTGAAAATTCTGGCAAACTTACCGAAATAGAAGCAAGCAATAAACAGATTAATAACTAGATTTAAAAATTCGTATTCAAATTAAAATAGCTCGAATCGCAAATAATCTCCCGGAAGAAAAAAGACATATCTACTCCGCTGTTTAAAGATTTTTTTTCGAAATTTTTCGAATATTTGATTCGATCATTTTTGGTTTTTCACCATCAACTCAAAAATTACTACCATTTTGAATAATCAAAGAGGAAGTATTGAGTCATTGATTTTTTCATGTTAGGTTAACTATTTTTAATTGAATAACAGCTGTACTCTTAATCAAATTTCATCATTGTGTTGTTAGAATCAAAAATCATGCATCAAAAAAAAAAAAAGAATGAATCACGATTTTATACGTTTTTCTTAATCAGATTAAAAACCTATACGTCATTATTGACAGTTTTTCTTGTTTTATGTTTCAATTCTATCACTTTGGTAAATTGCATGATTTTTTACCACTTTGATAAAATTAACTTATTTGTCAAAATCAACAAAATTGAAAAAACTGACAAAATTAACATTATTGACAAGAATGACAAAAGTGAATTCTGAAGCTATTGTCAATTTTGTCATTTTTGTCATTTTTGTCATTTTAATCACTTTTTTCATTTTAATCACTTTTGTCATTTTTGTCATTTTTGTCATTTTTGTCATTTTTGTCATTTTTTTCATTTTTGTCATTTTTGTCATTTTTGTCATTTTTGTCATTTTTGTCATTTTTGTCATTTTTGTCATTTTTGTCATTTTTGTCATTTTTGTCATTTTTGTCATTTTTGTCATTTTTGTCATTTTTGTCATTTTTGTCATTTTTGTCATTTTTGTCATTTTTGTCATTTTTGTCATTTTTGTCATTTTTGTCATTTTTGTCATTTTTGTCATTTTTGTCATTTTTGTCATTTTTGTCATTTTTGTCATTTTTATCATTTTTGTCATTTTTGTCATTTTTGTCATTTTTGTCATTTTTGTCATTTTTGTAATTTTTGTCATTTTTGTCATTTTTGTCATTTTTGTCATTTTTGTCATTTTTGTCATTTTTGTCATTTTTGTCATTTTTGTCATTTTTGTCATTTTTGTCATTTTTGTCATTTTTGTCATTTTTGTCATTTTTGTCATTTTTGTCATTTTTGTCATTTTTGTCATTTTTGTCATTTTTGTCATTTTTGTCATTTTTGTCATTTTTGTCATTTTTGTCATTTTTGTCATTTTTGTCATTTTTGTCATTTTTGTCATTTTTGTCATTTTTGTCATTTTTGTCATTTTTGTCATTTTTGTCATTTTTGTCATTTTTGTCATTTTTGTCATTTTTGTCATTTTTGTCATTTTTGTCATTTTTGTCATTTTTGTCATTTTTGTCATTTTTGTCATTTTTGTCATTTTTGTCATTTTTGTCATTTTTGTCATTTTTGTCATTTTTGTCATTTTTGTCATTTTTGTCATTTTTGTCATTTTTGTCATTTTTGTCATTTTTGTCATTTTTGTCATTTTTATCATTTTTATCATTTTTGTCATTTTTATCATTTTTATCATTTTTGTCATTTTTGTCATTTTTGTCATTTTTGTCATTTTTGTCATTTTTGTCATTTTTGTCATTTTTGTCATTTTTGTCATTTTTGTCATTTTTGTCATTTTTGTCATTTTTGTCATTTTTGTCATTTTTGTCATTTTTGTCATTTTTGTCATTTTTGTCATTTTTGTCATTTTTGTCATTTTTGTCATTTTTGTCATTTTTGTCATTTTTGTCATTTTTGTCATTTTTGTCATTTTTGTCATTTTTGTCATTTTTATCATTTTTGTCATTTTTGTCATTTTTGTCATTTTTGTAATTTTTGTAATTTTTGTAATTTTTGTCATTTTTGTCATTTTTGTCATTTTTGTCATTTTTGTCATTTTTGTCATTTTTGTCATTTTTGTCATTTTTGTCATTTTTGTCATTTTTGTCATTTTTGTCATTTTTGTCATTTTTGTCAGTTTTGTCATTTTGTCATTTTTGTCATTTTTGTCATTTTTGTCATTTTTGTCATTTTTGTCATTTTTGTCATTTTTGTCATTTTTGTCATTTTTGTCATTTTTGTCATTTTTGTCATTTTTGTCATTTTTGTCATTTTTGTCATTTTTGTCATTTTTGTCATTTTTGTCATTTTTGTCATTTTTGTCATTTTTGTCATTTTTGTCATTTTTGTCATTTTTGTCATTTTTGTCATTTTTGTCATTTTTGTCATTTTTGTCATTTTTGTCATTTTTGTCATTTTTGTCATTTTTGTCATTTTTGTCATTTTTGTCATTTTTGTCATTTTTGTCATTTTTGTCATTTTTGTCATTTTTGTCATTTTTGTCATTTTTGTCATTTTTGTCATTTTTGTCATTTTTGTCATTTTTGTCATTTTTGTCATTTTTGTCATTTTTGTCATTTTTGTCATTTTTGTCATTTTTGTCATTTTTGTCATTTTTGTCATTTTAGTCATTTTTGTCATTGTTGCCATTTTCGAAATTTTTGTCTGTTTTTAATTTTTGTCATTTTTGTCATTTCTGTCATTTTTGTCATTTTTGTCATTTTTGTCATTTATGTCATTTTTGTCATTTTTGTCATTTTTGTCATTTTTGTCATTTTTGTCATTTTTGTCATTTTTGTCATTTTTGTCATTTTTGTCATTTTTGTCATTTTTGTCATTTTTGTCATTTTTGTCATTTTTGTCATTTTTGTCATTTTTGTCATTTTTGTCATTTTTGTCATTTTTGTCATTGTTGCCATTTTTGTCATTTTCGAAATTTTTGTCTGTTTTTAATTTTTGTCATTTTTGTCATTTTCTTTTTTAATTTAGTAAATTTTGACATGGTTTGTGCATATTCAGTGCGCCATCGAAAATAGTTTAAGAAATTGTCTTAAAATCCCAATTATAAAAGTAGTTTAAAGTGAAATATTAGATAGAATTATTGTTACAAACATATATTCACAGAAGAAGAGCGGAGACGATGGAAAAACGAAATCTTACTAAAACACTATCTGACAAGACACTCTAAATCAGTTTCTTAAAAATGCTCATTGTAATTTAATAAACTAATGCAAATTCCAGTACCCTTCAGTAAGACCACCAAAAATGGTTGAAACGTTTGGCATTTCAAAAGAAAGTTGTTTATTTGAAATCCAAGACGGAAAAATTGCCAAAAATAGAACAAAGAATTAAATATTCACTGTTCAATTAAGATACACTTACAATACTTCATCCTGAATCCTGCGAAATAAGCTAACTCTGATCCACTTTTTGACATGACCGCAAAACTTCATTTCATCTTTAGGTTATCCCCGAGTCTTTTGAATAAAGGCTTAAATTATTTTATTAATAAAAAAATATTTCATTTTTTTTAATCAAAACCTTAATTCTTGGATTCAAATAAAACAGGAGTCCTTATCGGAGAAATGAAAGTTTGGAATCAAAATAAGTTTGGTTTTGTTTAAAATACCTAGTTTTCTCTCCGTGAAGTTTAAGTTAAACATATTGTTATTAATTCAATTGATTTCGCTTAACCTTAATTTTACTTATACATTTTCATGAAATATAAATCCTTAAATTATACCGCGAAATGAAATAAAATTGAATAAACCTTGAAAATTGATGGAATGAATATCTGTCTTACTACCTACCAACTGTTTTGTGCGAGATACCCAGCATCGATTTCGGTTCTGTTATTCGTGTCATAATTCGAGAGCGGTTATAAAGACAACAATCGTTTCGAAACACAACATCAAGCAGCCATAAGGACTTTCTGGTAGCCTATATGTGATTTTCATATCTGGCTGGTGGTTAAAGATCCTTCCATGTTGTTATCCGACAGTACCAGGCCTTGTGAAGGAAAAGGCGTAGGCATACACTTTTGTATGTGTAAACATGAAAATATTTTCGAACCAATGTGCTCCTTGTCTCTTGCAACGAGATGTAAAGTTTTTCACTCGTTCCACCATGTTTGAAGAAATCTCGTTTCCTATATTTGAGAACTTGGTATCTTTAAAAGTTGTATTTTTAATAAGTAGAACAGTGATTTTCAGTTCAGAGAAATTCGATAAAGGGGACGATTTGAACCAGATCTGCCATTTGATAAGCCTCCGTATCCGTCACGGTAAAACTTAGCCGTTGAAAACAAGCTTTTTCATGACGCGTTCCACGCTATTTATGTCTGTAGCTCTGCATACACATAAACCTGATTATGCCAGCGAGTTCAGCATCACAAGCGAATCAATAAAAGCGTGTATGCTCCAAGCGCTGAGCAGGAAAGATGAACGCGAGAGTTCCATGGATGACATAAATTTCACACTTATTGTGTAGACTGGCTGCCACGTTCTCCAAGCGGATGGAATCCATGCATAAATAATTGAAATCAGCGAGATTGTTCTCGGATTTGTGATTAAATTTGGTTAAAGTTTTGTTAAAGTTTTCGGAGTTTAGTTTTTAGACTTATTTCCTAGGTCCTCAATAGAATGCCAATAACAAACCGTCCGAAAAAGAAATGTGTAACGCATGCTGAAGTCGAATCATAACATAATTTAGCATATAAATTGAAACTTCACTCGACAGACGCTTCAAACAAACCACAACGACTTTTGACAGCAATGATTTCCATTATGCCGTACAGAGCTCGTTTATAATATTAGTTATTGGAAGCCATTCGTGCGTTTTGCCAATAAAAGTATGAAAAATTGCATAGAACGAACAGAGGATGCAAAACTGTTTCGTGCCGATAAAATGTCTAGAATGCAGCAGCAACAGCTAAAGCTCTAACGCAGCATCCCACAGAAAGTGGTGCAACGAAATGGGCTGTCGTCAGTTCCAATCATCGCTTCAGGTGACAGTGATTATCAGCGATGGAAAATTATCAACTTTTCCTGTTTCGCCGGCTTTGTGCGAATTTCTCGCCTCTACTCCATTAGGATGAGTAAAGTTGAACTTCGGCTCTAATGCATTTCTGATTACTATCCCAAACCACTTGAGCAGGAGACTGTATTATCCTCCCACCCACACACAGTTTGGCTTCAGAGCGGAACGATCTGTTTATTTTCCTAGCACAATTCACGATTCAACAAGCTCCAGCCGTGCAGTCCACTATTGGGAGATTGACCCCCCTACAATCCCCACCATCACCTTTAATAGAAGAAAGGAATTTGCATTCCTACTCGCTGATGACCTTTGGGAGTGCATACCTTGGCATAATTCATTCCATACAATCGAATTCCTATCATTACGATCCGGGTTTGATGAAACGAATGTTAATGATTGCTTCCACGGCGACATGTAATTGAAGTTCATTAAAATGTTTGGAACGGTTCAGTGGGTAGGTAAGCTGATTCTCAAGATGAGGAAGCACATTAACGGGATGAGAATTGTCTGTGCTGATCCCCTTTAAAATTGGAATTTTTCCGAAACGGCAACGGACACAATCCACGTGCTTTTACTGCTCAAAGGTGATTTTTATCCGTTCGCGATAAAAAAAATACCAAGCTCGTCAATAATTTTGATAATTTAATTCACACAAAACACTCGGAAAAGAGAGAGATTTCTTAAATATTGTTCATACGATTATGAATATGAGTTTTTTTTTGTGAAAAAATGGTGAATTGAAGACTTATACTAAATTAAATCTTATTTTAATATACATACATACCTATATGGATTGATTTAATCGCAATTTGCATACTAAAGTCGCCAATAAGTGAGTTTTCACACAAAAAAATTGTTTGATCTTTACGAGGAAGCTTTGATATTTTTTAACAAAAAGCGTGAAGATCTTCTAAGAAAAAGACAAAACGATTCTGAAACAAATTTTATAGAAATCCAGCTGAGTTACAATTGCGCGAATGAATGAATTCATGTCACAATACTTTAGTTTTTGTAAAAATTTGTTATGAAACCATGGTTTGAAAGCTGTCTGGACTAAGCTTGCCAGATTGCCCGGTTTTATCTGGGTTTGCCTGGATAATTAATGCAAAATCTGGGAAAAGTCCGGTCCGGCTCGGTTGCCTGGATTTAATTGCAAAAGCTCGGCTTAAGCAGGAATTTTTTCACATTATACGCCAAATTGAACAAAAAAACAGTATTATGTTTAAAAAATGCTTCATTTATGCCTCCAAAACGAAATTTTGTGTAGAAGTTTTTTTTTACAACAATCGTTAAAAGTTTTTACGGAAGCTCAAAATACGATCTAAATTCTTCTGATAAATTTCAATACAAGAAAAATTGTTTTCAATTTTTTTTCAATTTTTGTTTAAAAAACCCTGGCTTTGATCAAATTTTCTCGAATATTGTCATGATTTGCAAGTTTTTAGATAAAATAGTCCAAATTGGTCCGGAATGAAAAAATTCTGGCAACCTTAGTATAGACCCTTCACATGGTCAAAATCATTGGATAACAAATTTTTTGGTCGAATATTAAAAAAGAGATTGTGAACACCAGCAATTTTAAAGAGCGGCTCATCAATATTACGTTACAAAAATTGCGAGTCAAAATTAGGAAAAAGTTAAATTTAATGCAGCAAATTTAAAATTTAACAATTCGGAATACATGACAAAATATCACTTTTAGTAAAGTCAGCAAGTTAGTTGCTTCCTGAGCCGATGTCTGCGAGTTCGAATCCAAGAGTAAACATTGAACCCAGTTGTACCGGATGAGTTTTTGAGTAACGGTTCGCCAACTGCAACGTTTATATAAAGTCGCGAATGCCATAAAGATGGTAAAACGACTATAATCGAAACAAAAGTAAAGTACAATTTGAAGGCCATAGAGAATGGTTTAAAGTATCATGAAATTGTGTGACGTGGATTCAGTCCACAACCCGTTTTTTTGTTTTAAAGTAGATTGGTTGTCCTCTAGAATGATAGCCTTTCTGAAAAGTCCGAAAAAGTTAATTCATGTCACGGTGGGATGTGTCAACTATACAAAAAAGGAACAGGCGACCTTTAACAACCGATTATTAGCGTAAAATCTATCGATGAATCTAAAAATGGGTTCAAAAACTATGAATGTATAGGTTTGATAAGTCACTACTCCAATAATAACTTTCCTTGGCAGTGGAATTATCGACACAAGATTCTATGACGGACTGGCATAAAAAAGCTTTCTCATAGCTGGCATCTTCCTCCAAGCGCGACTGCGCAACCAAATTGCATTTTTTTTTTTAAGAAACCAAATGAAACATTCCCATTTCCCATCATTCGACGCCGAATATCGCCAAAAACCGTTAATCTGAATACTCGGCTCACTGAATAGTTGAGCTGAGTATTCGATCGAATAAGCCGATTAGGCCGATTAATTATTATTTAAATTTTTACAATAACAGACTTGTCAAATTTTCCAAATGATTTTTGATAATTTATAAAAAAACAAAATTAATGTTGAAAAAACTACCCAATCATCAAAAACTTATGATCCAGCAAAACATCTTTGGGGTAAATGTATACCTTTCACTGTAGATCGTACAGGTAAATGCTGACGAATATCGCTTTATATTTTGATAATCGTTTATTCCAAATGTTCTTGATATATACAGGGTTGTCCATAAATTCAATTAAGAATTCTATATATGTCAAATTTTATCTGGCTGGGATGCCCAGATGATTAAAACTTAAAGATTTTGCCCGGATTTATTCAGATTATTTGCTAAATCAAATAAAATCCGAAATTTCTCTTTGAAAATTTTAAGATTTTGTATTCACAAACGATTTTTAAAAATTCCAAAATAAATACAAATCTTTGTTTAATCCTTCGATACGGTTTTTACACTGCTGCTGTGATTCAATAAAAACTTCAAATTTATTTTTCCTCTTGTATGTTTAAGAATAAAGCCATCTAGGCTACGTTCTGATTTGCCCATTTCTTGAATATTTTTTTTTTTAATCGTCTTAAATTCCCCGACCATGGGGATACGTTATTTAAACTAATAATTTGAAATCTTTCTAATTTTGAAACAAATCCAATTCGTTATAAAATAAGCCATTTAAAATTGCTTGGCACCAGTTTCGATATGTTTTGTCCAAGGTTTCGCAGGAACCCAATCTCCTTGTTGATAAACGCCCTAGAAGCGACAAGTTATCTGATGTCCTTTCTGGTTGAAAATAATCGACCCAAAGCACAAGAGACATTAAATTTGAAGAAATAGAAGGTTATTGAAATAATCGCTTTTGTTATTTTTTTTATTAAACCACAATCGAATATTCGACCGAAAAGTTGGAAAAGTCAATATTCGGTATTGGGTACATCTCTTATGGAAACAATCAGTGATCAAAGTTATTCCCAAGTAACAATTAAGGTTTTAACCCTTCATTCCATGATTTTTTATTTTTCCTTAAAAATAATTTTAAACAGTTTGATATGATGAGTACACCAAGAAAAAAAAATACGATATTTCACTTTTTCCTTACATTAATTGTTGCAAATTTGTTACTTTATGAAACGAAGGGTTAGTTTAAGACTCCACGTCATCTATGAATTCAACCTATAAAACTGCGTTCGGTTATGTTAGAGTCTATAAAACTCCAATAAAACGGCTATAAGCACAAAAAACCCTTCTGCAGTAGGATCTGTAGAGCAAATTATAACACCTTGTCTAAATAAGACAACTTTTTAGATTCTGTTTGAAATTGGATTATAAAACCAAAGAAATATTTTCAAAAGAGTGATACACGTACCTTATAAAGCCTTTTTGTTTCAAAGGATGTTTGCGATTGAATGTTAAATTATTACTAAATGAAACTTTTCAAATGTTTTTAAACATTTTTATATTGAGTTGAAAACAATTCTACAATATTACATTTGTTTTTTCATAGCACCTAATATACTTTTCACATATTATTTAACAACAAATATTTTTGAAAAATCACAATTTATTTTGGCTCAGGGCAAACAAAACACTTTCACTTGAGATTTCATAACACTACTCTCAGCAGATTATTGTTAATATTGCAGCATGTTTTAATGCATGTTTATGCATTTGTTTTTATATTCCCGACATTGGTGAATTGGTGAGTTTGGTCCTTTTCATTCCCAGAAGAAGCGAGAATACAGATTATCCCATATTTCGACGAAAAAAAACATACTATTGTTGACATTTTTACCAACGGTTAGACGACTCACTTGTGTAAACAAATAATTCGGACGTATAACTTCAATAAAACTCTTACAGTCTACAGTCTTTTGTTCCTTATAAACGGTTTATTGACACCACGACAAGCTGTTTATTAGAAAAAATAAACCCAATCGGCTTGTAATCACCGTATAAGAACACGAATACTACAAATTAGTTTAAAAGGAATTTTATAAATTGAAATGGGTTCATAGGAAGGTGTTCATATACATTTTCAAATCGTTTATTTTTTCTTTTTTAAAAATGTTTCAAAGGGTACTAAAGTTTCAAGTAAAAATTATATCGGAAACTTTTAATGTTGTTCTATAAGTTGGTTATATACTTTTTGCAAATTGGTTTTTATCAAATGCTTTAGAAACTAATAAAAAGTATTATACAACGTTGGTTTTACGAGTTGTCGACTGTATGTTTGTTATGTTTATTTATTTCCGGCAAATCAGTCCAATTATGTTTAACAAACGAAATTTATTTTTAAGCCGACGTTTCGATGTCGTATGACATCATCTTCAGGGGTTCTACAATTATTTATGTGTAATTACAAAATTTGTGTGTGATGTTCGCTTATTTTTAACTCTACTTACAAAAGTTGTCGTTGTTATTGCTTTTGGAAAAAGCGTACTGTTTGAATTTGTCCGTCACTAGTTTCACTGTGAAAATTGATAAAACTAAGTAAAGGCGTCTAGAATTTGAATTTGAATTTGAATTTGAAATCTCACCGGTTATTTTTATAAAAAAGTTGGGTGAATTTAGACGGTAGAGTTTTGTATAACTGTTGTTTCAACTGTGTTCTTTCTATCTTTTTTGTGGTTAGTTTTCTTGTAGTTTGACTTGTGTAAAATGTCCAAAATTGAAGCAAATATTGTGTTCAAGTTTTTTACATCGGTTTTTTGGTTCACAGTGTGTGGCGTATTGAATATGTGGCACATTTCCAAAAAATTTAGAGTGTGTTTGTTAAAACTGGAATCTAGTATGCATGTCTTATCGAGATTGATGTGTTCTATTAGAGCTGTGTTATCTTTCTCTCTATTTTTTGTGTTACCTTAATCGTCGTTGGATGTTGTTTCTATTGTTTTTGTTCGTTTGGTAACCAACTCAGTTGGTACACAGGACTGGCAAGTCGAAAGAATAATGTTGCGTTGGGTTCGATTCTTACTTATTTTTTTTTTTATTTTGGAATAAATTATCCAATAGGATGAAAATCCCAAATACGATGTATACGTACAGAATTAATTCTACCACATTTGTGTTAAGTTGGCTATTTCGCGGTAATTTATTGAAATTTGAAATGTTATCCTTTTCCTTGAAATCTTCGATGAGTTGCACTCAGTTTTTAATGAATTTTCACTGTTTAAACCAATAAAAGTATATTCAATGGAAAGCAAACTTCATTGAAGTTCTTATGAAATAAATAAAATTCCGCTGTGATGTGTCAGCAAATTATATAAATATAAACTTGAAATCATTCCTGAATTTTTAGTATCGTCAGCAGAACGCGTGTGATTGGTTTATTTACTCTTCGAGAACGATTGGTGATTTTGAGGGGAGAGAGAGCAAAACGGAACAAACAAAATTCACAGTAAAGATGGTCATTACTTCGAACACACTCACTCTCCCAACAAACAATATGAGAATAACATGAATTTGGTACCCGTATTACTAAAACAATTTTCTCTTCTTAAAGATTTTTACAAAAGGTGAAAGAAACCCATGATCACGTATTCGACCTCTAAACCTTTTTACAGTGCGTTTTCATTCAACAAAAATTTCCATTAAATACAGAACGCATATAAATACAAAGAGGCTCATCTACAAGAGTTTTATAAACAAGATAAAAAATACTTTTATAAATAAAAAGAATAAAAAATTGACCAGGAGCTGGAAGATTTTGTAGATTTTTTAAGGAAGTGTGGAATGGTTTAATAGTTCACTAGAAATGTCTTATAAAACCTATTTGGATTTAAATCATTACCTGGGATATTAACGGAATCATCGGATTTCCACCAAAACAGACTCGAGAATGATTAAGTTTTAAAAATCCTTTGAAAAAATTTCGATCTGGTACCAATCACTTCGCATATCTATGAAAACCTTTTCATTCCAGTAACCATTTTGTTTGATCCCACGTTCCTCAACAACAACAACAACAACAACAACAAAAAACAGTGTTTCCTAATCTCAAGAAAACAATTATATCTACAATCTTTTTCTGCTTTTATTCGCTCTGCTTCCGTCGTCTGCCGAAAAGCCAAGAAAACAACTCCCATTCGGATGGAAAATTTCCACCTGTGCAAGAGAGACTCAATTTTCTCTCCCCATCTCATCTCATCTCATCTGCCCGGCTGACTTCATCCGAAACCGGAAAAGCCATCATCGGATTAACATGCTGAAATCCGAGCTTAGTCGTCACTTTCGGATTACTTGGCAGTCTTTCACCCGGGGAGGAAAACTTCCCCATCTCTCGAAAATTTTGGGTAAGCTTTCACCAGCAACCGAAAGTCTGAAATAGCGAGCTCCAAAAAACAGAGCTTCCCTAATGGACAAACATGGGCGCTATTTTTCCGATGAACCGAAAGAAAACGATTATTCGGAAGACCCGCCTTTCGGTTCAATAGAATTGTCCAAAAGTGAACTTTTGAAATGACCGAAACGAAAAACGAAATAACAGTGAGTTTTCTCGGGGAGTCGGTTTTCATGTTTGTTATCCCATCAAAAGGAAAGGAAAAAAATTATTAATTAGTACCTTTCGGTGGGAAGCGTGAAAGCCTAATGCCCCCTAAGCAGCCGTAAAATGTTAATTGGTGAACAATTAATTTACGTTTATGATACCAGAATGCCACTTTGATTGGTCCAAACGTCTTTTGTATCCGGTGTATGCTAATTGGCTAGCAAAGTTATTAGAGGCAGGAAAAGGAAACGACTTAAGTGGTTGTGATTGTAGTCAGTAAAATGAGAAGTAACTTCCGAATCGTTGGGACGTTTTAGGTTGACATGGTCAAGAAACAGTTATTATGTTTAGATTAAAAATTAGGGTTGAATGATTTTGCCTGTTTATAAGCATTGATTGTTTTCGACAAAGATGGTCACTTTACAGTGGACGTGATGTTAGCCTTAAGAACTATTGTCAATCTTGTATTTTGGTGAATGTTGCCAGTTTCTTGATTCATGGTGAATTTTGCATGAGTTTAAGCGGGAAAAGATGTAATAATTACAAATGGCTAAATAAAATTTCGTTTAAGTTTCGGTTATCAATTAGTCAAGGTGTCTTTCTATACATATCCGAAATGGTCTGCCCAAACAAGCATTTATGGATTATACAATTAGAGAATTAATTATTATTGTTAATATTTCTTCTCGTTTCGGGTCTTTTATTAAGTTAATTTATAGATGAATCTAATTTTCTGATTTTTCTTTTTTTTTTTGCAATAGCCCGTCCGGAGTATACGTGTTCACCATATGTAGACTTTGGACCAACCAGATTTCATTGTATAAGTTAAGGTAGTGCCACCTCTATCCCGGTACTACTTCTCCTAAATAATGAAATGTTGCGGGGTAAATCTTCGCAAAAATGCTCTTTCGCTCTTTTCAACATCTGTAAATTTTCTCCTCACCTTTCTATCCATCTTCATCAATTTCATTTCTGATATTCTTTCTCCAAGAATATACATTTCACCGATATGCCGAAAAATAATTTCCAAATATTTTTTTTATTTTTGATTTACAGCTGAAATGTGTGAACGAACTAATTTTGTTTTAAAATTGGTAAGTTGAATTGACAAGCAATCTTAAGCTCATGATCAATTGAATTCCTCAACAGCATATGTTGATTGTTAAATTTAATAACAAGTTAAATCATTTTCTGAGTTTTGAATATGAATTCGGAACCCTGAGTTTAAAAATGAACTCTATAGTTCAGATAAAATCCTCATTCACTATTCAAATTAATAATTTTTTATTTGCATTGCGTATTTTAATAAAAATGTGAAATTCAAATAATAAATCTGAATCTGAAAATATTATAAATGCATATGATCTCGAAGAACATTATTTAAATTTTATATAAATGAAAAAACCAGATGTGAACATAGATTTCAAAGAAGCTTATCATTTTCATTAATTCATCAAATTTTCTTATGATTATTCGAGCTGAAAATCAAAAATCCGGAACTGGATACAGACTCCGAGAATAGCAATTCTATTTTGGTTATGGGAATTATAGAATCAGAACCTTCGAAATGGGCTTAATTTAATTCAAAGTTCAACATTCAGACTTGAATTTCTATGAACAAGTGAGAAAATTTTGAAAAAAGTGTAGGAGAATTTTGAACTTGGGATGGGTTTTTGAGGTTTTGGCATAAGTTTTCAGTCTAGATTGTTACTCTTGCTTGATTAACCTTACTCTATTATCAAAATTTGTTTTAGAATTTCAATTGTTTTTGGATCCTCATGGGGGTGTTCGTCACCCATTCATTATTGCTATTTCTTCCTGGCTCCGATAGTACTTTCAAATAAAGTCCACTTTCGTCTGCATTTAAAAAGTATTTAATACATTTTTGCACATTCGGAAGTAATAACATTATAATTAGGATTTCCTGATTTTTCAAAAACTCATCCTGATTTTTCAAAAACTCTTGAACTGTCCTGATTTATAAAAATGTGTCATAAAAATGTACTGATTTATCCTGATTTTCAAAAAAAAAAAAAAATATCTCAATTCTTATCTAATCTGTAATCAAATTATGATAACTTCGAACAAAACTGTATAAATAAATAGTTGAACTCGTTGAACCGAAGGTAATCGTCGGTTTAGATGATGTTTAAATAGTATTTTTCGATATGAAGAGCCAAGAAGCTGTCACGTTTGTTGCATAAATTAAGGCCTTCAAAGCTCGTGTATTTCGCCTTAGTTTATGCAATATTAGCAGAGCTGCAGATAATTTCGATAAATTCAGAGGTGTCCTGTAAAATCCTGATTGTTTTCTCCGCGATGACCTGATTTTTGACAAAACCACCTGGCACCCCTGTTTCAAATGATCATATCTTTAATTCCGCCTTTTTAGTTAAGATGGAAATAGGGTTACCAGAGTAACTCAGAAAAAAATTGACAATGGTGACTTTTTATGTTATAAAATCAAAACTAATGAACAGGTTGCATAAATTAAAACATTGGTCATTCAAGTTATCAAACAAATTATTGAAAAAAGCTATCCTGGTTTCGGGATTAGAGTACCGACCATTATGATGACAATCAAAAGGCAATGTGTGCTGCAAACTAGAAATAACGATACATAACGATTGACACACGGTCAAATATACAAATAAGAATGTGGATAGAAATTTAATTAATAAAGACGTTGAAAAAAATACGGTTTGAATGGCACCATCTATACCATACTGCCTTTAACTTATTTTCTAATCGAAATATTATTCACGGTGCCTAAATATTGTAAAATACGTTTTATCATAACATGAACAACGGCGACAGTCGAAGTTTTGTTGATTTTTTCAAGTAATTTATTTTATTTTTTTTTTAATAATTTTCAATTACCATAATCCGGGGTAATATTATTTATTACTTTTTTCAATATTTTTCGATTTTTTTAATCTTTAAAGGGGAATGCGGCATGTTTGATATTTTTAAAACCAGAGCTGGACTCCTATGAACGTAAAACTTGGTTGCAAAAATTTATTAGACTACTTCAAATTTGATTTAAAAATCGATTTTGTTTCTGTTTTGAATCTGATGCTTTGGGGTAACATTGGTCAGTCTCTTTTTTCGATGGTTTTTACGAGTTTTTTTTTACAATAAAGGATACGAACCGCCTTCATAATGTTAACAAATGCTAGTTTATAAATTTTACCTTGCACTTAAATGTTTTCTTTTATAAACATTTAAAATCGAAAAAAATAATATGGTGCATATATTTAGGAGCAAAAATTAAATTAATTTCTAAACAGTTTGAGCTACGAAATACAAATGAAATTTTACCTTCACACATTCCTCTTGACCCTCCCAATATATACATTTTCATTTTTTCTTCAAAGTTAACCATTTGATAGGGCTCTTACTTGTTTTTCCAATGCGAATAGAAAAAAAAATTCAAATACAAAGCAATTTTTGCCTATTTGATACTCAATAAATAGGCTTTCAAATGTAGAAAACAGTTTTCAAAAATTCAAACTTTAGACTGAGTTATTGATAATAAAGGGTGATACGATCAAAATTTGGCCAAGGGAAAACGCGTGTAAATCGGTGAAACCGTTGATTTAAAACATCAAATTAAATTTCTTTTTCAAGTTTAATTAGTATAAAATTCAGTAAAAATATTCAGTTAGGCTTCCGCTTATCTTAATCCGAACTGCCGGGTCTTACGCTTAACCCCTGCCATCAGATTTTGTACAGCCACCTTGTCCACCTTCTTCGCCGCCAGTTTGCCTTGAACTGCTGCTCGTCCTTAGCAGTTTTTTGGTCTTCTTAAGGTTCCGCTTGCCAATAGTCCAGTATTTCTCAATTGGACGGAGCTCTAGCGTGTTGGGAGGGTTCTTGTCCTTGGGAACCACCTACACGTTGTTGGCGGCGTACCACTCCATGGCCTTTTTACCGTAAAGGCAGGATGCCAAATCCGGTCAAAACAGTACGGAACAACCTTGTTTCTTCAGGAAAGGCAGCAGACGTTTATTCAAACACTATTTCACGTAAATTTCTTAGTTGACAGTCCCGGTAGCTAAAAAAATGCTGCTTTTCAAGCCACAGGTAAAGATGGCTTGCCAAACCAGATATTTCTTCGCGAACATTGACAGTTTCATAGGCTTGAAAATATCTGCTAACTTTCCCCTTCCCTTTGCCGTATAAAACTCCTGTCCCGGAAGCTGCTTGTAGTCGGCTTTGACGTAGGTTTCGTCGTCCATTACCTTGCAGTCAAACTTCGTCAGCATCGTCGTGTACAGCCTCCGGGATCGCGATTTGGCCGTCGTATTTTATTTATCATCGCGATTTGGAGTCACTACCTTCTTGTAAGTCGAAAGTCCGGCATGTTTTTGGCTCGATGCACGGTTGTAGACGATACACCTAGCTTATTTGCGGCATCTCGGAGAGACAGGTTAGGGTTTCGCTTGAAACTACCGGCAACTCTCTTTGTCGCCTCAGCGGCTTCCGGTTTTCGATTACCCCCGATCCAGACTTTCTGGGTGTCGACAAACGTTCTCCAAACACTTTAATTACATTTGTAACGGTTGATTTGCCAACTTTTAGCGATTTTGCCAGCTTTGCGTGCGAGTAGCTCGGATTTTCGCGATGTGCGAGCAAAGCTGCTCTTCTTCCTTAGACGGCATTTTGACAACTGAAGAGTGAATTCGCTTCAGTCCAGCTGCACTGCTGCCAGCTGTGAAATTTACGAACAGAGTGAGCTCAACTGTACACAAAGTGAGCATATTTATGAGGTTTTTCAAACAGTTATTTCAATAGTTTAAAAAGGTTTTTTTGGTCCGTTTCTTCTACAAGTTCGATGTTTAACGTAAGTAGATTCAAATTTCGTATAGTTTGTAAAAAAATTTCAACGATCTAGTTACAGATGTTTAAAATAAAATGCATGTTTAATTCATCGCTTTCTGGAACCCCACAAAAAACATTATTTTTTGGGGAATTTTTGCCTTAACCCTCCCCGTTTTTTTTCACTAAAAGTTAAAAGAGATATAACTTGTTGCAAAACGATTTTTGGAAGAATTTTGAAATTCGAAACTACCAAATTTTTTAACATATAAAAATCACTGATTTATTGACCAAAACAAGCATATTAGAACAATACGGATTCTCTATCGGAACCGCTTTGGTCGTTCTGGAATGTAAATAAAGATCAAACGACCTAGAGTGTGTTCTAATTTATTTACTTTAACAGTTTTGCAGCAGCCAAAAACTTCAAATAAAGTGTTTTTAAGCTCAAAGATGTATGCAGTTCGAGTAAGCGAATAACGACTTAATATATGCAAATGGAAGGCTACAGTTTGTGTTGTCTATGCACTAAGTTCAATCGGTTACAATTTGTTTATTTAAAAAGATCTTATTTCCGAACACTTAATAAGTTTAGAAAAAGTTAAATGCTGATTTTTTTTATTAATTCACTTACCTTTGTGCATATTTTCAATTGAATCAATCCAAAAATAACAAAGGAAACCAAAAAAAAAAAGTCAACTTTCAAGCCGATTTATCATACATTGACGGCTTAACACAACCAAAACTCGCTCATATGTGATTATTCAACTATTTTTTATAAATGTAAAGTTGAAAAAAAATTGAAAACTGACCATTTTTCATTGATAAATTCACTTTTTAAAAAAGCTTGTTTTTCAATACCATTTGAAAGCACTGACTTCAATCACATAATACCCACCTTGAGAACACATTTAAAAAAATTAAAAAAAGCAAAAAAAGAATCTTGAATAGCTTCCCGAACTTTCCCTTTCACCAGTTTTTGTGAAAATTCGGCAGGTGTTTCAAAATTTCACTTATAAAGTGTTGATTCCATGCATCATTTGTTTACATTTTCCTTCACTCTGTTCAGCTGTCAAAATCAAGTGCGCTCGACCCCCACACGCTCATTTTTATTTAAACATTTTCGGTTAAAAAATAACCATTTTATGGCTTTGGACCAAAAACTGCCAATATGGTTATTTTTTAAGAATTTTTCCTTCTCGAATTTCAACCATTTTTGTAGTTCTTGAGCATTAACCACAAAATGTTTGAATTCTTTGGTTTTCCTATCGTAGCCATTTTGAAAATTGCCAATTTGCAGACAAACGCGTTTTTTAAAAACTTCATTTTTCCGCGTAGCTGGATCGAGTTCCGGATTAAATCGGTCCTTGTCATTTCGGAGCACATCGAATTTGTTGGTGGTGATCAAAGGTAAATATTTTAATATTCGTCATCTAATAATTGCAACCTCACAATAAACAAATCAAATTAAATTTCAGAACACCGATGAGATATGACCCCGCACGAACAGCAGAACCCGGATTACACTTCCGGTAAGTTTTAACATTCCTTAAAAAACTTTTGAATCCTTCCAAGGATGGAAAGGTTGGTTACCTAATAAAGTATTTTTGTTTTAGGTATTGGTGCGAAAATGCAAGATCGGAAGTCGGAAGAGTGACTGTTTTTTCACCATCCGGGAGAAGCTGCTGCTGCTGGACTGCTTAAAAAACATCACCCGCCGGTCAAAAAGTATCATCTCTGTATGAATAAAATTTACTTGGGAAACAGAACATACCTAATTAAAAAAAATACAATTGTATCTTATTGAGGTCATGTGGATTTTTCGATTAACAGCGATAACTGTTTTAATATGATGGATTGGTTTAAATAAATAAGAATACTAAATAGAAACCGGAAATTTTAATGAAAATTTTACTAAAGAAACTCTTCCAAATCTGCAAATTACACAGCTCTTTAAAAAAACGGTTAAAGAATAACCTTTTTTCAACTTCTCCGCTAGAATCCCATTCGGTTGAAAAATAACCATATTCGAACTTCTCCCCTAGAAGTCATTTTATGACTTCTCATGGAGAACTCATAAAATGACATTTCCCGGGAAAAGGTCAAAAATGGTTATTTTTGAATCGTAAATGGTTTAATAGTTTCTAGCGTGCATTCCAAAATCAAAATACACGTTCATTTTTATTTAACCATTTATTGTTATAGAAAAATCATTTTATGGTTTTTGCTCCAGAACTATCAATATGGTTATTTTTTAAGAAATTTTCTATGAGAAAATTCAACCATTTTGGTAGTTCTCGTGTATTAATCACAAAACGGTTAAAAAACTTGACGTTTTTTCTTCGCCATTTTAGAAGTTACCAAACCGAACGCGTTTTAATAGAATTTTATTTTTTCGCACCGATATAAAATAAGTTTCAGAGTAAATTTGAGCCTGTGATACGGGTGTTCTTGAAGGAATTCTGAAAGGTACTGTAAAATCATTTTTTTTTTCCAATGAAAACCCAATCTAATAAACTAAAAATTTAAAATTGCAGTGCACCAGCTGGATGATTCCGCAACAATCCAGATTCTGTTCCGGTGCAACAATGGCAACGACTAGCGCGGAAGTACTTACTACCGAATCGAGCGCCTATTGTCACAAAACGGACCATCCTGATCATTATCCGTGCCGTGACATTCGGATTGATGAAGCTGAGGCGAGTCGGACTGCCAGAAAAGCTTCACCCACGAGTCATAGTGGAATTGCGGTCAACATACAGTCTGGGCTGCAGCTGCCTCAACAGGAACCTGCCAGGTGCATTAGCGCTAAGAAGCAGAAAAAAGAAATCATTTTTGTAACTGTTTTATTTTATTTTTCAGGCTGTCGAAATCTTCATATTGGAAATAATACCTTTTTCACGAGCAGTGGAACAGAAACTGGCCATTCCTATGAAGTTATTGCCTATAGGGCTCTACAAAATGTTACCAAGTGCATTAGGTACATAGGTCCATCACTTCCGCTCTGTGGCTAGATTCGTTTTCTTTTCTGAATTCGGTGGCTATCGTGGAGGAATTTAACTTCGGCTAGCAGGTGAAGCTTTCCTCAGATTGTCACCTCACCAGGGTTGGTAAATTTCGCCCGTCACGCTTGACCCGACTAGTTTTTTTTTCATCAAACGACCGGCACCTTACTCAATTGACGGAGCCTCACTACTCGCATGACGGATAAAGCACGACACCAATCAACATTTCTCCGTCATGCGACTGGCGAAGCTCCTACACATCCTCGATCGGCTGCTGTCGACAGGTACAACTAATTGAACGACTTGCTGGCAGAGAGCAACAATAGCAATAAAAAACTGAAAACGGGCTTGCTGGCAGGAGCAACAATAATAATAAATGCGTTTCTTTTTCGTCTTTGGTCGTCTTCGGCTTGCTGGCAGGAGCAACAATAATAATAAATGCGTTTCTTTTTCGTCATCGGTCGTTGAAATGCGATTGCTTGACTAGGTCATTATTTTAGCTTCCAATGACTGGGGAATGAATGACTGGCAAACGAATTGACTGGTCGTTAAGGAACAGTCAAATGAGTTTGAAGGACCATTTTACCGTTGACCGTTGAATTTTGCCAACCCTGCACCTCACAATATTCACAACGAATAAAACGCGCGAATCTAATTTTGGCCACATCCGTTAATAACACCAGTCGAAAATGAAAAAAAAGCCATTCCGAAGCTTCTGTCGGATGATTTTTAATCTATTCGAAACCTAAAGTTTTATTCATGAAAAACATAAAAATAAGCTCTACAGTAAACATGCATGTCAAACAAACAAGAAATAAAATTTAGAAATAAAAAGAAAACTCATACTTTCTGAATTTTTATTTACAATTCTGAAAATTTCACATTCGCTATTCTGCTTTCCGAATTACGGTTCAAAAATAACCATTTTCCTACTTCTAGGGCGCTACCCCATACGGTTGAAAAATAACCACATTTTCCACTTTTCAAGAGAAATCAAAAAATGACTTCAATTTAAAAATCACTCAACGCGGAAAGGTGTTAAAATGGTAGTTTTTGAACGATAATTGGTTAATGAATTTCGAGCGTGTAGGAGCAACATTCTACACACACACACCTTCAAAATGAGGGGTGTTCAGGTTTTTAAATGCAAAATTGAAAGAAATACGTCAAGTTGATATTGACCAAATTTTGACCGTATCACCCTTTAATGTGCAAAAATTATTTGTTGGTCAAAATTACCCCGGTGATCAAAGTTACCCCGTTTTACGATACTGTAAATTATGAATGAACCTAACTCAATTCAATCAATTCATAAGTGTTCTATTAGGATATATTGACAGTTCTACACGAACACCACCTTAGCAGGAGGCCTCAGCCCTGACCTCAAACCATGGGAGAACTGAATCGATTTTTGTGAAGGGCGCACGATAAACGCGGTTTCTCGGTACTAATATCGACAATTTCGCCCTGTGGAAAAGCGAACATCTGTGTTCGTGTTTTGATTTTTTTTGTGTTCAGGGGTGCCAAGTGCATTGATATTTGGAAAATTATTTTATTTTTCTTAATTGCATTGTTATTGAAATTTTTTTTCATGAGTACTGAGAATTTGTAACTTTCCCGAAGATTTCTACTCGAATGTGAAATTCAACGCACCATTTATCTGAACGAAATAATAACTGTCTGTATCGCACCGTTGAATAATGTAGCAAATAATGTAAATATATTTAAAATGATCAGAGCATGTAGGCGATTATTTTCAAAGTCAACAAAGTAGACGGGGCTTTCATTAATTTACTTGTTGGTAACTGTGATTGATTTTGCATTCGTTTAGAAGTTGAAAACAACTCTTTTTTAATCTACCAAGCAGTACATGAACATATATTTCAGATGTTTTGAATTAACTTTGAAAATACATTTGCAAAAGATGGCTTCTCTTCATCTATTTAGGGACGACACGTAATGAATTCAAACGTTTAGCTGATAGTTAAACACTTTAATCAATTCAGAAATATTATGAGTTTAAAACAAGCAAATACTGATTCTAGAAACGCACCTAGCATCACTGGTGAGGCCACCAGCAAATCAATATTTTAGGTTATGGCTGAGGCCAATTTTTCGCCAATACTCTCGTCCGTATATACCCTTATACCAAACTTTTTCATACAGCAATTCACCTTTCAATTTTGGCGTCTCAGTATAAGTGCTTAAAATTCATCCCACCTAAAGATGCTCGGTCTGCCCTCATATTCTCAACGTCCCATTTGAAATCAAATATCGGAACTTACCTTTTTGTTGTCACGGAACTTGAGCCAGCCGGACACGATAGTCTGATCGTTCGCCAACACATCTGCACCGTCTCCAGTTGTTCCACCTGGAAGCACTTCCACTCCCTCATAATCTCCAGCACCAGCAGTAGGACTGCAAACACTACGGGCCGGCGAATTAAAAACTCCCGGTTCACCCAGTACACTTTTGGCCGGACTGCCGAAAATAGAGCCCCCCACACAATGGCCACCCCCATGATCCACCAACAGCTTGCTTCCACTGTTGCCGCAGCTGTTAGAGGCGGCGTGATGATGGTGAACCGGTGAACTGAACACCCCTGGCTCACCGAGAACGCCCTTGGCCGGAGAACTCGGCAGGAACGGATCTTTACGTCGCAAAAGTGGCGTATTCTCAGACGAACTGGCTCCACTATCGAAACCACTACCCCCAATAGCACTGGTCTTCATCAAACTGGCACTGTACTGATTTCGGATGATGTTTTTCCTCATGCAGGTGCAATCCGAGTCTCCCCGCTTCCGCATGGCCAGATTCATCGGGGGAACTCCTTGGACGCATCCCGTGTGATTAAGCTTCTGCAACTGCTGCTGTTGCTGCCGGCTGCAAGCACAATCCTGGCCTTGGTTGAACTTTCGGGACACGATAGGCGAATCCTGGTAGTCAATCATCGACGACAAACCGACCGGACCAAGTTCGCCATCTTGAACTCCCCGGCGCCCGCACAAGGGTGAGCTTTTGTCCCGAATTACACCCTGTAGCTTGTCCAGACGCCGATTTGGGAGGGGCGAATTGGCCGCACTCTGGCTGCCACTTTCCAGCAGCAAATGATGATGTGTTTCCAGACGCCTCGGAACGTTTGGGGAGTTTTTGCAAGATTCGGCCGAACCATGGCCGCCGTGATTGCCTAAAAGGGCTGCCGCTGCCAAGGCCGGATGTTCGTTGCAACGGCGAGGAGGCGTCGTAATCGGTAGTTGTTGCTGGTGGTCCGACATTGTGTTTTGGCAGTTTGTCTGCAAAATAAAGGAGTAAGATGGGAGATTAGATATTTACAGCACAGTGAACATTGTACAGCGTTAAGGATTCGTTTACAGATCACGAAAGCTTTTCGATAGGATGAAATATATAAAATCCTTTTTTTTTATTTCATCATAAATGTATAACCACAAAACAGAGAAGGAATCTTATTTTCAATAAACACTTAAAAAGTAACATCCACACAAATGTTTCAGTTTATAGATAACAATTCATAGATCGAGGTAGTGAGAAGAAATTTGAATAAAAGTTGAAATAAAACATTCGAACTTGAATTCCAAAATGTCAAAAGCACTTTCAATGTTCATTTAAACAGTTTAATGATAAAATGTAATAATAATCGTACAATTCACTACACTATAAATGGACTTTTTTTCTCAAAAATGTTTCACTTATCAAAGGTTTTCTCCAAAGTTAATCGGTTAGCGGATTATTCTTTCCGTTGTATAGTTAATTGTTATTGATTTAAACACGAAGATTGTGGATGGGAAAATTGATCAAGCAGCCGAGTCTATTTTACAACATTTTAGTCTTTTTGTAACTTATCTTTATTCATCTTACTTTCTTATATTACGTCATACTTTCTTTAATAGGGGAGAGTGGGGATACTTGATCCCCTTTTCTTATTTTCACAATATCTTTTTGGAAAAATTTTGCACCTCACCGTCTTCGACATTTTCTGACAGCTTGTAACTTTAAGTTTCTATGCTCCAACAATAAGAACGATACTTGAACCCGTTGATGAACAAGAAGCATTTTCGTGGGAGTAAAAAAATTGCGATTTTTCTGAAGTTAGGGGAGACTTGATCCCCTATTGAAGGAGACTTGATCTTTTATTCAGGAAGCCCTAATCCTTGTATAAAAATCAAACAAAACCCCATGATAGAATGTTAATTGACTATTTTGGTCATGCTTGTTCTCATTTCACAATTTAAAGCAGACATAAGAAGAAAATTCTATAACTTTGTCTCAACGCTAAAAAACATTGCATACTTAAAGGCGCTATTTATTATAATTAAGAGAAAATTAATTATTTTTGCTCTTTTCTATAGACAATTGTTTGATAAATATTAGTTTTTGGGGTAAATATTACTTATTTCGTAATCAGCAATCATAACGATCAATTCAATTCAATATGCCATCTCAAAGGGGGATCAATTGTACCCAACTCTAGGGAATCAATTGTACCCATAATCAACATTTTAGAAAACTTTTTCTGAAAAAAGTTGAGAGTTTTCCATTGCTTTGAAAATATGGCATTATGAAGTTCATTTTACGCTCGAACGATTGATACATTGGAACAAATATTTTTTTCATAATTTTCCCATCTAAGGAACATTTCAAAGTGATGAAAAAAGATCTTCAAGTTACATTTTGTGAAATTTTTCAAACAATGTTCAATTACTCAAACAATTATTTTGTTAAAAAATTTTAAACCACAAGCATTGTTATTTTGCTCATTTTGGCACATTTTTCTAGAACATTTGATCTTTGTAAAACATTCCAGTTTCGAGATATAGCTAAGGAATCAAGTATCCTCATTCTCCCCTACAGTTGCTTTCAAAAAAGAATGAAATCGCGTGAAGCTGCGCAACCACTTCCAGCTTTGACAAGCTGCCATTTCTCTCTCGGTTGATATTTTTTCATGAAAACTTCACACATTTTAGTTCAACTATCCAACTAACATCCTACAAAATTTGAAGTCTATACAATGACTGAAAACAAAGATACAGCTATTCCCGTAAAAAAGGGAAAATTGGAATTGTTTCATAAAATTTACTGTATCTTTGACAATTTTCGATGAAAAATTTTGAAATTTGGTCCAAAGATGTTAAAATGCTTGATCTAATACCAGGCCAAGTTTCGTCAAAATCGATGAACGTGATCAAAAATGGTGCTGGATAGGAAATGAGGTTCATTATTGCCCAGCAGACGATTCATTCTTTTTTGGACGGATGTTTGTATGGAAAACATCGTAATCCATGTATTCTTGTTTTTTTCTTTCCCAAAATAAAAATTTATCTCAAGGAATGATGTAAATTGAATGAAACTACATTCCTGCTTTGTTAAGAAATAGAATAAGTTCCAACAGAGCTGATATAGAAGCACTAGAACGAATAGAATACTCGCTTTAATTATGTATCAAATTTGTTTATCGGTATAATTAGCAGGTCATTTCTGAAACACTGTTCTTCTTAGTTTGAACTCTGCTGAAACATTTTCTCTTCCAAAACAAAGCACGCATGAAGTTGCTATCAATTTACAACATTCCTTGAGATAAATTTTTATTTTGGGAAAGAAAAAAAACAAGAATACATGGATTACGATGTTTCCCATACAAACATCCGTCCAAAAAAGAATGAAATCGTCTGCTGTGCGATAACGAACCTCATTTTCTATCCAGCACCGTTTTTGATCACGTTCATCGATTTTGACGAAACTTGGCCAGATACTAGATCAAACATTTTAACATCTTTGGACCAAATTTAAAAATTTTTCATCGAAAATTGTCAAAGATACAGCAAATTTAATGACACAATTCCAAATTTCCCTTTTTTACGTTAATAGCTGTATCTTTGTTTTCAGTCATTGTATAGACTTCAGATTTTGTAGGGTGTTAGTTGGATAGTTGAACTAAAATGTGTGAAGTTTTCATGGAAAAATATCAACCGAGAGAGAAATGGCAGCTTGTCGAATTTGGAAGTGGTTGCGCCGCTTCACGCGATTTCATTCTTTTTTTAACGCAACTGTATATCAACTTGATGGTAAAAAAACAGGATATTTGAATGGAATTTCGAAGGTTTTTCACGCACCTTTAATAAACGGACGTTTCTGGTAATCAGCCGCTCTCTCTGGTCTCAACAGCGACCGATTATCGAGCGAGTACTATATTTTGAAATTTCTTGTAATTTTGATACATATTACCCTAGAAAATGCAAATACAGTTATCGAAAGCTTTCAATAACAGCACTGAGCTCAAAAGTACAAACACATACACTGCCGCTCATAGCAAGTCCGTCCCATTTGCGTTTTTGTTGAAGTGAGAAAAATGGCATTGAAAAATCGTAAAAAGTCCAACGCTAATTCGGCACTTGTATACGTTTTTTTTATCAAAGTAATCAACAGAATCTGTCACTGCTACGGCCAATGAAAGATTTTCGCTTTATAAGGATTAGTTTTTTGTTTTGATTCTGTTGAAAATCATTTGCTGGGCCCTTATGGCTGTGGGACCGACTTGCGATGATTTATGCCATATGGGACCGACTTGCGATCATTTGTTCAATGGGACAAAATTTCTTGAGGTTTTTTTCGATGTTCATCAGAACAAAGTACTAAAAAAAAAGTTTTCTCTTGAAACTACAGATGAAACTAAAGTGTTTCCAGCGATAAACTGAAAAATGATGAAAACGCAAATGGGACGGACTTGCTATGAGCGGCAGTACAGGATCCTAATAAAAATTCCCCAAATAATAATCAAAAATTTATACCAGACTACTAGACCAAGATTGGGTTTCATAAAATGGAATTTAATTGATCAAAATCTACTCTACACATGACCAATTTTAATTTTTTTATTTGCAATATTTCTGGAATCTTTTCATACTTAGTTTTATCAAATGAAGTAGCAAAAGAGGTCATGTGGAACTCCTTAAACCGACCATTTACATACTAAGAAAAAACAAAAAATAAACAAAAAAGAAAAACACGTGAAACGACCAACTTCGGGATGATTAAGCCATAACGTTGCTTAAAATCCCTCGAGAAAAAAAAATATAAAAACATATTGAAGATTGGCCCAAGGAATTGCTCTGTGAAAAATTACATTTAAATGGGACTAGATCTAGGGGTGCCTAGAAGAACTAAAAGTTGCGAGTTTTGCTTTCAAAATCACCAAATGTGTTATCTCATTTTTTTGCCAAACCGTCTATCTTTTTGTTAAATAAATTTAAAAAATACAACAAGAAAAAAACAAATGATTTAGCACAGAGAACAGACGTACAAGCTAGCTCACGAAAGTTGTGTAAAATATGCAACGACCGTTTTGACCCAATTTTTGTTTTTGGTTGGGCCACCAGATGTCGCCAAACACGCTAAAGAGAACTGTCAAAAAAAAACTGAGAAAAAAACAAAATTTTGGTCAGTTTTGAACAGGTCGTATGAACTGTTTGGCATGTTTCAATAAAATCGTTTTTGAAGTTTCGTAAAATTTTCGTCACTTTGCATAATGGAAAAATTTCTTAAAATTTCATCCCTCTTTTCTTCAAACTAGAAAATACTGAATTTTGAACAATGGGATGCAAAAGTGATTTTCGAAAGTAATCCACTTCGAGATGTCTAGAATTGGTTCTAATGGATAAGACAGATCGTAAGGAATGTACCTGATGGACTGGATATAGCCAATTTGTCCTCTGACGATAAACGTCCAAGAAATGCAAAAATTTATTCCAAAACTTCTAGTTATTCTGACTGCCCCAGTAGCGCAAAAATAAAGAGAGTGAAATTCGGTGTAATAGAGAGTAACTCTTATGGCATTCATTAAGCAAAAAATTGAGTTAAGTTTAATTATTAAAGTTTTCATATAAACCTTTTCAAAAACTGGCATTTGCCAATTTGATTTATTTTTATGGTATAACACCAGATTACGGTGTTAGGGAAAAGTAGTAACAAAGACCAGTAAAAAATAAAATCAATTTGTATCCAATGATATAGTATTATTGTTAAAGATGCCTGGCAGGCCCGTGCGAAGGACCCGTTCATGGGGGGAGGGGGGGGGGGGGTTTTCGAATTTCAAATTTTGCTAGAAATAATAACAAAACCAAAAATACACAATATAGTCATTGAAAAAATATCCAAATTATGTCGTTCCATGTTTTGTTGTAAATATTTAGAAAATAAAGCACTTTAAAAAATTGAAATTTTGCTTTAAAGTTACTACTTGTAACCATTTTTGAAACTTTTCATAGGTGAACTAAAAAATTAAGATCGATTCAAAAAGATGATTGAAGACAATAAAAATAAGTGAAATGTTTATAAACTTTGAAATGCCTATCAGATAATTTATAATTTAAAACTTTAGAAATTTTTTTTTCGCTGCCAATTAAGATACTGAGTTGTGACATGGTCTTGTTTTTCGAAAGAGTGTGAGTCGAAATTGTGTTTTTCTTTATGAAATATATTGAATATTTTGTTTTCAGAAAACAAAAATTCAGAATTAAAAAACATTGTACATTAAAAATCTTATAAAATTAAAATCGTTCTTTCACAATTTGTTTGAAAATTTCAATAAACTATACAATAAAATTCGTTGAAGTTATTCAAAAAATACAAACGAGATATGAAATTCAAACACACTATCTTTTTAGAAGATTTTTTTTCAATAAAAACTTTTTACGATTGCGAAAATTAATTCATTGAATGCAATTGATAGTTAAAGAAAACTGCATTTTATGCCTTTGTTAATTTGGTTAAGAAATCTACATGAAGAACAAAAACAGGTTCTGAATTTGTTTATTTTATTTGACTAAGAAGCAAAAATATTCTGATCATGTTGATGATGAATAATCTAAATGTTATAAATTCAACAGTTTTTAAAAATAAGACAAATATCATAACAATACAAAGGTTTCACTTAATTAAACCTATTTTTGAGCCTGAAAAATTATCTGTTTTTACTAATATCTAAAATTCAATAATCGTCTAAACTTTTTAATTTATTTTTAAATTCCCTTTTCAAACAGAAAACTTGTCTAACTTTTTTCCCAGAAGTCAAAATAACTTGCGGTCTTAGAAAAAGTAGATAATTAAATTTAAACGTTTATAGATTTTTTTCTTAAAGTTTTAAAGTTTCTTTAAAAAAATCAGATTTTTCTAATATGATTTCTACACATTTAAAAGTTATAATAAAAAAGAAAGGTGTGAATTTTGTGGCCTTGTGTAATTCATAATAAACCTTTTGAATGTGGAGTTGAGTATAAGAAATACAAAAAACACTAAACAAAATTTAAGCTGAAATTTGTTTCATGTAGAATATTCAAAAATAGAAAAAAAATGTAATGCCGTTTTTAAAGATCAAAATGATTAATAATAAAATTGAAGTTAAAGTTTTTTTGGTTAATTCTGATGACTATCTTAAGTATTAAACGCCTGTCACATTACTACCAATTTGTCGACATGTAATGTAAATATTCGATGAATGAATTTTTGTAAGCTTCAAACTCAGAATTTAGTTGGTTAGGGGAGATGAGGGCATAACGAGCACCCAGGACATGAGCACTACGCTTTTCTGCGAAAGTATGTATTTTCTTAAATTAAATTTCATGAGGATTTGTTTCGTACTTCCTATAGTATTAATTTTTCACAAAAAAAGGAATCTCCTTATCATATTTACAGAGATATTTGAAAAAAACTAGCTTGGTTCTCAAGTTAAGAAAATATAATAATTTTTGAGCACCACGAAATAAGCTCTTATGATCTTAAAATAACCTTGATTTGTAATGTACGCACTGCAACATGATGTACACATTGTTTCTCAATTTTTACCATCAACAAATTTTTGATTTTTCACTTTTATCAATTTTAAAACACGTTTTTACTTCAATTTGTTGACAAGGGGCATATAGAGCACCATATTATCGAGGCATAAAGAGCATTTTCTGCCGTAGAATCTAGCAGCGAATTAAAATTGATTTATAGCGCCACACCTTAACTAGTTTTCATCCGACGATTTAGCCTATTGGTAAGGTGTCGGAGAAGTAATCAAAAGACTAGATTGAGATTTCTGTTCGAGGTGATTTTTTTCCATTTACAATTCATAATCGATTTTTTTATTGTTACATTATACGGCTAGTAGCATCATCCTCCGAACAAAGCACATAATGTATGAGCGTGCGTGAATTGTTTGTATTCTACAAACAGACCTAGATTATTTAGTTATTGCTTTGTTTGATGAATCTACGACTCACCTGACTTCATCGAATTGAATTAGCTGCTAGATTTCCCGGCAGAAAACGCACATCTTGCCCTGATTAATGGTGCACAAACTGCCTTAGGGGGGGGGGTTCTCATTATGCCTCCACAGTGGTTGGTTTTCAGCTTTTGGCAAAAATTTTTTAAATGCATTTTTTAACGTTTTCATCTAGTTTTTCACGTTTCAGCCCGTTAGGGTATAGGCTTTTCAAGTGTCTGAACACGAAACAATAATGTAACCTCCATATTATTGTTATGTTCTATGGTTAAATAAGCGTTTTCCTTAAGGTGGCCATTATGCCCCCAACTCCCCTACACTTCTTAACAAACCCATTCTAAATATAATCCAGTTTTTGTGTCAAGATTTGAGTTTCAATACAGATGATCTATTGAATTACAAACTGAAACTTACATTTAATCATTAGTATCAATTTGTAAACGTCTTAAAATGAAATGTCTTGCGCCTTGAGTGAATTATTACTAAACTCCGAAAAAAAAAAGAAATTTTTTTGACATATAAGGCAAATTCCTTTCTTGAACAAAAAAATTTTACTTGGAAAAAATCTCCATGGGGGGGGGGGGGGGGGGGTTAAATCCCTAAAACCCCCTCCCGTTCGCACGGCCTTGATGCCTGGACTACTAAGTACATATATTTCACATCATAAAATATGTTTTACTCATAAAACCACCGGATGTCTTTGAATTTTGCACCTCAATAATAGACGGTACACTCTAATATTTTCCCACATCAGTATTTCCAATGAATTAGGAATAAGTCAACATCTCAAATCGTGTTCAAAATTATCCTTGAAAACGATTAACTTCTTTTTGTTATTCATGAGCCTTCATATGATTTAAATGTTTTGATCAAACACGAACTCGATATCTAATCAAACTAACAACTTTCCTTCAGGTGCGATACACATCATAAGACCACAAATAAATCTTTGCATGTTCATGAATAATCCTTCGGGGATTACTCTTTCAAACATTCTTTTTTCCCTTCAGGATTTTTCCATTCACACAACTCTGCTTTTTTTCATACGTGAATAACGATTTGCACCTGCCCGACCCCAACTTTCATCATGCTCGTCAACTGGAGCAAGTAAATCTGCAGGAATTATTATCGGTCCCCCAAACCGAATCAAGGTAAGCCCCCATATCTAGCAAGGAATTTCGGTTCAAACGACCGTATTCCATGTCCGGGAAGAATAAAACAACACCAGCCCGCACCCAAGCTAGAAGGAACCAACTGCACACTAAACCTGCCCTCCTCCAGCTAGATGACTTCCCAACTTCCGTCGATTTCTTGGCTTAGCTCAACTTCGCGGTTGGTACCACATGCATTCAGGAAGAAAATCCACCATTGCCCCCCGCACTTTTTCCACTGCCTTAATTTCGCTTCAAACAGAAGGTGTAATCCGGCATAATTATTATATTTCATTACATTCCCTTCACTTTTCTACCACCGCATGT
Source organism: Uranotaenia lowii (assembly GCF_029784155.1). Classification (NCBI taxonomy): domain Eukaryota; kingdom Metazoa; phylum Arthropoda; class Insecta; order Diptera; family Culicidae; genus Uranotaenia; species Uranotaenia lowii. The sequence goes on along the minus strand of NC_073692.1, from coordinate 285,940,034 downwards.
TGTCCCCGATGTTGCTATTTAGAAAGAGTTTCTAAAGGCGGTAAGTCTTCGGTCCGTCAGTTGGGGTAAACCGAGAAAGCACACAGAAACTGAAAGACGTTTGACACAAATTTTAAACATTGCTTTTTTCTTCAGTTGCCTTTTACCAACTTGTTTTGATTTGATATAATGCTTCCCATTCGGCAGAGGACGCCGCGCCCCCTGGAATGGTGTTGAATGGAAATTTTCAAGGAAGGTAACTGCAAAATTTTAAGTTTGCTGCAGGACAGTGGTACAAACTGTTAATTATAACTATGATTGATATGATTTAATTTTTTTAATCTTAAATCAAGTTTTTTGAACCTAGTCATGATTTCGTACACTATTTATTAAGACTTTATAATTTGGATCTTGTTTCTCGAGTCGCGAATTTATATAACAAAGCTTGTCAAGTTGGATAAATGTTATGCAAATTCACAAAAATCCCTTGAAAATCCATTAGATAAATTACAACAAAAGCATTTTAGAAACAACGCATGTCGACAACCAAGCCGATATCCTGAAAGTTTCTGATCAAGTAGGTGTCGTTTGAACATATTCCCTAGTCTTCAATTTCTTTTAACTCAATTTTGAAACCATCATAACTCAATTTATGAGCCTTTAAAAGATTTACAATCTTGGGCAAATTGGTTCTGAACTTCAACTAAACAATGCAGATTTTAGAAATTGAATTTTAACAACCGGCTTTCCAAGAGAAACCTTTGGGTATAGGCCGGTGCGAAGGACCCGTCCATGTTGGGTGGAGGGAGGGGGGTTGATTTCAAAATTCAAATTTTGCTAGAAATAATTACAATACCAAAAATATAAATATTGAAATCACGCTTATTTAGCAAACATTGCGCATTATAACTTAACTTTATAGCTGCTACCTCGAAACTGTTTTAGAACTTTTCATAGAATAATAAAAAAAATCATGATCGTTTCTAAAAGATGATTTAAAGTAAAACAAATGAGAACCTTAGAGCCAAAGTGTAAGAGTGCAAAAACATAAAATTTTGAGTTGATACCGCCAAACGATTATTCATATTTCAAATTATATATGGTAATTTTTAAATGTATTTTAAGAATTGAGTTTACAAGGTTTTACGTTCGAAATAAAAATACAAATTTTCGAAAAAAAATATGACCCATTCCAGGCACTCCTCAACTGGAGAACCGATTTTGATTTTTCATTATTCAAAAATAGTTTGCACACCATCAGAAAGGTTTTTCTTGTGCTTCATTTTCCTTCAAAGATATTCAGGTACCGTAAACTGGGAAAACTTTGATCATCATGAAGTTTTTGCAGATAATCATCATTAACTAAGTCTGAAGTTAAAATATCTGAAAACTGATTTCTTCGTTTGAAAGCCTATAAGTTGGAGATTTTTTATATAAGTTAAAATCTATTTTTAAAGTTTTAAAATATCTGTTTTTTTTCCGAGACTCACAAACAAACATCTATCCTTATAAAATGATAGCATTTAGAATTATATGGGTTGTTTTATATGAAAGTAATTTTTTTTCCTTCGTAAAAATATAGTTTTAAAGTTATATTTATGGTCATTCTATGATAATTTTTGGATAGTTAAAAAAAAGGTATTTTTTTATGTGTGAGCAGGGAAAAGCCCCTGGGAGTGTGTATTTTCTATGAGAAAGCCTGAAAAGAACAAATGGCTGAAAACCATATCAAATGTCTTAGTTTGAATAAAAAAAAAGAACATAAGAACAATGGGAGGATCTAGAGAACTGGCTGAAGGTATTCATTTAATTTGTTTTTGAGGCCAAAAATATTGAAAAATGTTTATAATTTTTGCCCCTAAATGTGTTCAGCAACATTGTCCATCTTTTAAGTATATTTGTGTTTGAAAGAAAACGTTGAAAAATTCAATTGAGTACAGACAAAAAATTACTGTTATTTATGTTTTAAGCCTTCTGTGCTGATTGGCATCAAAAAAATAATTTCGAAGATGTTGAGATACGTTAAAATCATAGTGATCAAAGTTAAACCGAAACATGAAATCTGGTTTTTTAACAAACATTTAGTTATAGCCACTAATGTAGGGTGGTCGGATTTACCGGTTTTTTTCAAATTCGGTATTTCGGTATTCGTAATTTATAAAACCGATAAAACCGGTAAAACCGGTATTTTTCAAAGTATATCAAATTCATGAAAAGGTTTCCTCTAATTAAAGATGTAATGGTATAAAATGCTCAGAGTTTATATTGCAATATATTAATAATATTTTAAATTATCCCTTTGTCTTAAATCTATCATAATCCTCATGATAATCAAAATATTTATGATCTTAATTTTATTATTATAATTTTTTTGTGAGGTTGCGGGAATGACTTAACTAATTAAAAAACAAAACTTAAAACACTGTCACAAAGTATTGGTTGACTCACAGAAGTACAGATTATTGATATCTAAAATACGGATGTTTTCCCAGCAACCTGGGTCGTGATCGCATTAAATTTGCTTCGCAAATATAAAACGAACAAATAGAAATAAAAATCTATAAAAAACCAGTCAAAATTCAGCAAAAAATATAGTTGTTTGAATCCATCCGCTTTTTGTTGCTATAATACTGTTGCAAATTTTTAAAAACTTTGTTACTCCTATACCTGAAAAAAAAAATGCTTCAACAGCGTTAAAAATAAAAATAACAAAGTTCCATCAATTGGTACCTTGAAAATATTGATAAAAAAAAACATTCAAACAGCCTGACATTTGTTTAAATGCTGACTCTGTTGAAAGTTTTGTAAGAACTGAAGTTATAATTGATGTAAACATGTGTTGAAATGCTTGACTCTGTTGAAACACTTTATGGGAAGTTTCTAATCAGTTTTCAATATTTTTCGTTTTAAATTTCAAGTTTGTGAAAGCCTGGCACCGCTAAGAACGATTTTGATAAACTTGGCCTGTTAATAGATAATTTTTTTTTTGCAAATTTTACCGAATTCCAGCTTATCAATGATAAATTCAGTGATTATTGTGAAGCATTCTTAAATTTCTTGAAGCTGTTTCTTTCTTTCCCATTTTACACTTTAAAAGTACGACTTCAAAAGTAGTGGAGCTTTAGTTCGATAACTGAACTAAAATGTATAAAGTTTCATGAAAAAAGCTTTGATTCAGAAAGTTACATCAACAAGTTTTAGCAATAATAAAATCTCACATAAACCTTGCAGTGAGATTTATTGAGCTTGGGTTTTGAAGCTGATTGAACAAAATCTGAGTATTTGTACTCATAAGTGTTTGGAAAAAAAACATTAAGCTGTGTCAATTTTAAAACAGTGCCAAAAAATGATGAAAAATTTACCGGAAATACCGGTTTTTTACCGTCCCAAAAGTCGGTATTCCGGTATTGAAAAAATGGACGGTTTTACCGGTTTTACCGGTTTCGGTAAAACCGGTTTGACCACCCTACACTAATGTCAATGTCGTTCGAATATTTTGCTATCAATGATGATGCTTGGGCGGGTAAACGGTGGATAATGTGCAACACGAGACCCCATAGTGGTCATATCACCTCTTATTCACAACTCCTATCTCTACCTCCCCGTGGTGCCGGCTGGGATGCGAGTAACCTAAGCGGAGATCGGTTACCCAGCTCCGGTGGATGCTTTGGTCGCATGTTGACTGGAGAAGGTGGCCGCACGCGTCTGTTCCCCAGGTCAGGGGCGGCGTGCACAACAATCGAACTTCTATTCTCCAGGTCAGGGGCGGCTCAAGCAGTGTTTGTCTCGCAGCGAGCGGCTGAATCTATGAAATGCGTCTCCCGCCAGCTAAGTCCAAGATGGCAGCCCCATCGCGGGATAGGGACTTTAGGCTAACAACCTACTGCTCCTGATATCTTGTATCGTTACGGAAACTGAGAGAAGAATTAACCGAATTGGAACTTTGGCAACGACTTTTAGCATGAAAACACGGACACGACTTGGAACTTGGAACGTTTTAACCCTTGCCCAGCCAGGTGAGCTGGCTCAACTTGCTAGAGAAGCTAGCCGCTTCAAGCTAGAGATATTGGGACTGAGCGAAGTCCGTTGGCCTAACACTGGAGAACACAAGACACAGTCCGGGCAAGTACTGCTTTACTCTGGCATACGAGGAGAACATGCTACTCGGGAACGAGGAGTTGGTTTCCTGTTAAGCCCGCAGGCCCATGCGGCCCTCATAAGATGGGAACCGATAAACGAAAGAATAATCGTAGCCAGATTCAGAACACGGGTTAGAAACCTTACAATGGTCCAGTGTTATGCGCCAACTGACGTTGCCGATTTGCAGGAGAAAGAGCAGTTTTACAGTCAATTGTACAGCGTGGTTGAGAAGATTCCGAAGGGTGACATTCAAATCCACTTAGGCGACTTCAACGAAAGATTGGCTTCGATAATCAGGACTTTGAGCGCATCATGGGGTGCCATGGTCTAGGACAGATGAGCGAAAACGGAGAGCTGTTTGTAGAATTTTGTGGCAACAACAACATGGTGATCGGCGGATCGCTCTTCCCCCATCGACCAGCACATAAGGTCACTTGAGTATCCCGAGATGGCCGAACAGAAAACCAAATTGACCACATCTGCATCAGTCGAAAATGGAGAAGGAGCCTTCATGATGTCCGCAACAAACGAAGCGCAGACATTGCATCTGACCATCACCTCGTCCTTGGCGAGATACAACTGAGAGTTGCGCGTGTCCAACGGCGCGAGGAGAAAGTCGGGTGTCGATACGACGTCCGCCGATTGGAGAATCCAGAGGTGAAAAGGGCATACGTTGAACAGCTAGAATCCCGAGCCTCGGAGCTGCCGACAGACGGAACAGTCGAAGAACAGTGGTGTGGAATCAAGAATGCCTTTATCACGACGAGCCATACTCTCGGTAAAGTTTGTGGAAGACGAAGTGAACGGATGTCGGATGAAACCTGGAGGATGATCGATGATCGGAGAAAGGCGAAAGTCGGAATTGAGCAGGCATGTACCGGGTCAGCCAAAGCAGCCGCCCGCTTACGATATGCGGAGCTGGAAAAGGTAGTTAAACGAGCTTGTAGACGAGATAAGAGAGCCTGGACAAACTCCCTAGCCGAAGAGGGAGAAAGAGCCACCGCCATTGGAGATATCCGATTATTATATGATATTTCTCGCCGCCTTAGTGGTGCAAGGACTAATGCCAGAATGCCGCTGAAAGACCGAGCGGGTCAGCTGCTGACAGATCGAACAGATCAGCTCAAGCGTTGGACAGAGCATTTTGATAAAGTTTTCCGAGTTACAAATAGCAATGGCCAACAGAACCCGCAGCTCGAGGCGCCCACAGTAAGTTGCATTAATGGCGTCAACTCGGAAGCGCCCTCGCTGGCTGAAATAGAAGCGGCAATCAAGGACATGAAATCCAACAAAGCGCCTGGAATCGATTGCATTCCTGCTGAAATGCTGAAAGCCGACCCTGCCTTGTCAGCACAAATGTTGCACCGTCTTTTCGTTGACATTTGGGATACTGCAACATTCCCGGCCGACTGGATGCAGGGTATCCTCGTAAAGGTCCCGAAGAAAGGAGACCTGACAGAGTGCGGTAACTGGCGAGGCATAACGTTGATCTGTACAACCCTTAAAGTACTCTGCAAAGTGATCCTGAACAGGATCCAGGAGAAAATCGACGCTACACTCCGACGGCAACAAGCTGGATTCCGATCCGGACGATCATGTGTGGACCACATCACAACGCTACGAATAATACTGGACAAATCAGCGAATTCCAGGCCTCTCTTCTGCTGGTGTTCGTTGATTTCGAAAATGCATTTGACCGACTGAACTACGAAAACATCTGGGCTGCTCTTAGACGACGAGGGGTCCCAGAGAAACTAGTCCATCTCATCGAAGCACAGTACGAGGCATTTTCGTGCAAGGTCTTGCACGACGGTGTCTTGTCCGAACCAATCCCGGTAACTGCTGGAGTGAGACAAGGATGTATTTTGTCACCGCTGCTTTTTCTCATCGTAATGGATGAGATCTTGACTGGATCGATTGACTGTAGACCAAACCGAGGATTGCCGTGGAATCCTTCAACCATGGAGCTGGCAGACCTTGACCTGGCAGACGATATTGTTTTGCTCGCCCAAACACAACAAGACATGCAGAGCAAACTCGACGACCTCACCGGAAGCTCCAAGGCTGCAGGTCTCAAAATCAATGTCGGAAAGACCAAGTCGATGGAAATCAATACAGGAAATCGTTCCAATTTCGTGGTAGCTGGGCAACAGGTTGAGACAGTGGAGTGCTTCCAGTATCTTGGTAGCCAGATTACGCCTGATGGTGGTACCAAGAAGGACATCGAAACCCGGATCAGAAAAGCCCGATTTGCGTTTGCGAGTCTCCGAAACATCTGGCGGTCACGCCAGATCTCTCTACGAACGAAAATCCGAATCTTCAACTCAAACGTCAAATCCGTATTGCTGTACGGGTGCGAAACTTGGTGCACATATGCGGTGACGACGCGAAAACTGCAAGTTTTTGTGAATCGCTGCCTGCGGAACATCATCCGCGCTTGGTGGCCTGGCAACTGGATCTCAAACGTTGAACTTCATCGCCGGTGTCATCAAAAGGCGCTAGAAATCGAGATTCGGGAACGTAAGTGGAGATGGATTGGGCACACGCTGCGAAGAGATGAAAACGAGATTTGCAGAGAGGCGCTTGACTGGAATCCAGATGGGCATCGAAGAAGAGGCAGGCCCAAAAGCTCGTGGTGGCGAAGTCTAGCCGCTGAAATCCGCACAGTTGACGAGAACCTTGGCTGGCAGCAAGTGAAGACGCTGGCTCCGGATCGCCAGCAGTGGAGATCTTTTATCTCAGCCCTATGCGCCGGTCAATCGGCGCTGGACCCTTAGGTAGGTAGGTAATGATGATGCTTTGTACTCTTTACCTCAGTAAGTATATAATAACTTTTTAGTGTTACACAAAAGCAACACCTTCCAAAACTTTTGAAAATGAATAAAAAAAGTGATAAATGTTCCCCCAGTTTACGATACCTTTCTATCCGCTGAAATTTGAAAATTTAAGTGAGAAAATAAATTTATTTTAACAATCCAACTTGGTTTGAAACATAACTTTGTCAAAATACCAGATATGTAAAAAAAACTGCGAAATGATGTTAAAAAAATCATATTTTAAACAAGACAACAGATATAGTATTATCAGTGTGAGTTTACGCTTTAGAATCGGGGAATCTTCAATTTTGTTGAGAAAAATTCAATGCAAAATCCGATCAAGAGGTTTTTAAGTTACACCTGGGTAAAGAATGCGTTGTGACGTCACGAAAATTCATTTGCTTTTTTAGAAAATGTTCAAAATCGCGTTTGTTGAACACTTGATTTGAGAATAAAGAAACTATAATTGAAATGATTTCTCTTCGATTTAAAAAAAAAAATCTGTGTGGATCATATAGCAGGCAGTTATTTGTGATTGAAAATTTGAAAAAAGCTCAAGTTCTTCATACATAAATTATTGAATGAAAATGAAATGATTCTATCAATTGTTGGCATTGGGCTACTTATTCAGCAAACAAGTGCAATGTGATTCAAAAAATCGAATCAAGGAAGATGGTTTATTTTATAGATTTATATTTTCTTAATGAAAAAATTCAATAGTCCTATATAATAATAGAATTATTTTAAAAAAATTGTCCGTAATTAAATTTTCCACCTCAAAGAATTTGACTATAAAATCCAAATGGAACCCCATATTCACATGAAATCGCACTACAGAATTTTTAAAATAAATTCTAAAATTGAACAAATTAAAAAATGTATTAGCGCAGGGCTCCAAGAACAATTTAGGCCTTATCAGACTACGGGAAGGGGTGTGCAAAAAACCTTAGATTCGTATGGAATTTTGTTGATTTTTGCTGCAAAAGATAATTTTCAAAACTTAAGATCTTTAAAAAAAAACCTTAATAAGAATAGGACCTAGGGATGAAATATTTGTCATAATAAAAACTTTGTGAAAAACTCTAATGTAAGGAAAACGGCCGATAGAAACTGAAGAAAATAGTGTAAAACTGAGTTTTCACGTTCCTTCCGAACAAAATATCTCATTATTCCATACAAATTCGGTAATTGCGCAATCTTTTTCCGTGGTCCGATCCCTCTAAATTCAGCATGAATTTTCCTGCAGCTGGAAATATAATTTCGTGTCGTAACAACGATTCGCAAAATCGTGATTCAAAAAAATGGCACGTTGTGACGTCACGAAACTAAATTGCTGTAAAATAATGCAAAAATCAAAATTTCAAAAAATCAGAAGCAGTGATTTATTGGTCGTAATAAATTGATACTTTTCTAAAATTTTCATAAAGTTTGGACAAATAAAAAAGACAAAAAAATGGTTTGGTAAAAAAAAACTGAAAAGTGGTAAAAGTGGCGCATTGTGGCGTCACTATTTCTTTTTCTTATATTTAGATAGCAATTCATTCAATAAAATTACTTTTGATTCCAAATTGTAGCTCTTTAAATTCTGAACTTTGAAGTAGATATATTTTTTTTTTAAATGTGCTCAATAAACCGTAAAATTGACATACAATTTTGCAAATTACAAATGGCAAAACACAGATAAAAAGCGTGTTTTCTCGAAATCAAGTTGACTCCAAAAGTTTCAAATAAAAAAGGAACGTTTATAAATTTTCTAGTGCAGGTTTTATATTTTCAAATTTCATGCTCTAAATATTTTGACACCGTCAATTGAAATATTGGATCTTGGAGAAAAGAAAGTATAAACACTTTGATTTTTTCAATTAAAAATTCAGATCCAAAGGCTGATGATTGTGTTTTCAAAAAACCAAAATTCAGAATTGAAAAACAATAAACAACTTATAAATTATATTTGAAAAATTAAAAAGTTTATAATTGATATAAAATTATTTATTTTAAAATTTCCTGTAGTGTGTCCAAGTTTTGTCATAAAAGTGCAGGAATTTCTTTGATGATTTTAACCTGTTTTCTTAAAAAAGAACACAAAAGCATATAGAAATAAGCTTTCAAATTATTCAAAAAAAGCTTTTAAATTCCATGTATCTAGGAAAAATGTGAATATTGTGGCTATGTGTAATTTATCAAATCCCTTTTGAATATGGATTATTTTAAATAAACAAGAAACAAAAAATAAAATTGATGCTAAAATTGGTTTATTCAAGAATGTTTCATATCAGCTTAAAATTTGTTATGTCATAAACGGTTTTTTATACTCAAAGTGATTAGTAATAATTATAGTAATGGATAAAAAGTTTAAGGTTGTTTTTCTAACTCTGTTGACTATCGTGAGTTGTAATAACCTGTCACATGGCTACCAACTTTTTGATGGGTTAAAATTAATATTCCATGAATGAATTTGGAAGCTTAAATGGTTCGTTTCAAATAATGAAGGGGTTTTTATGTGTGAAGCTTTGAGTTTCAGTACGAAAGAATTATTGAATTGTGAATCGATATATTCAATTAAAAATTAGTTCATTAATAAAGCGTCGTAAAATAAAATCACTGAGGGCTAGAGTGACTTAGAATTCAATTCAGGCATTTATCTGGCATGTTTGTCAACATTCATTTTTAAACACCTTTTGAAATCAAGAAATTTAAAAATATCCATGATGCAGGAGGGGGGAGGAGGGAATTAACCCTTTAAAAAACTCCCCGGCCTTGCTTGGAGCCAAAACGATATAAAAACATAAATGCTTATTTCGACAAAACATGCTTTGAAGTTATTGTGTTTTGCCAGTTTCCATAAATTTATCGAAAATGTGTATTTATGTTATTAAAATTCTTAAAATCTTCTAAAAGTCATCAAATATAGTATGAAATATTTAGAATTGTTTGGCAGTATAAACTCAAAATCGATCATTTTTGCACTTAGGCTCCTTTGGGTCTGAGGGCCTCCTTAACAAAAATCTCAATTGGTAGCGTACCTGAACATTTTTGATGGTGTATGAATAACTTTGGGTAATTTTTTTTAGAATCCATTGGAGTTCAAAAGTGTACTGTATTGTAAATTGGTTTAATAAATATGATACTCAGTTGAGGTGTAAAATTAGTATTGTGAATTGAATTGAAGTTTAATGTTAGTCGTTTTACCCAAATTTATCCTAAAACTTATCGAATTACGCAATGAAAAACTGGTTGAAATGTAACAAATTAACAACATGAAAACATAGTCATTTTTATGTACTTTCATACTTTTTCTGCTTCGATCACTGTGCCGAGGCTACGTTTATGCCGGCGAAACACTTCGCACAAAAAAAAAAACACGAGAACCGAAGAGCTTTTCCCGCTCTGTAGCGAAGAAAAATGCGGAAAACCGCAATAAGAAGGGTTTTTAATTCCATTTCGGTGCAAATACCAAACACACCAGACCAGCAAGCTAGCTACAGAGCTTCTTCGCTTTGAGGTTGAGTGCTTACAGGACTTGCTGAAGAACGCGCGGGCTGCAATGGCATAAACTTGTTACCTTCTCTCGCTTTTCCTTCTTTTTTTTTGTCTCTAAGCTAGTAAATAGATTTATCCTCAGCAGTCATTTTCCTAGCTCAATTATATTTTTCAACACATAAAAGTAGGGCCCTTAGCGCTATTTGCTGATGATGATATTTGAACCCACACGACCCTTGTCTAGCTGGTTTCATCAAGAGCAATGGATCAACTTCATTCAGTGATAGTTGGCGCTACCCACTGTGTTTAATCCGCTTAATAAGTCTTAAACATGATTAACACAAACTCTCAAAATGAGTGCAGAATAAGCTTGTGACCTGGTTTGGCTGTTGAAGGTATTGGTATTGGAAAGTTTAGATTTCTGATGAAAATTTATCGTTGGAAAGTCTTAATTTTAAAGTAGAATCATACGCCGATGACTTGCTCTAGCTCTTTGATTGTAGGATGTTTACTCCTCAAGTGCCATACGAATCGAGTCATTTCCGGTTGTCTGCACCTGCTTAGAATTTTCCTTCCTTGCAGCAAAAGTCTACATTCCTCATCATCATCATCGTTCGAAACGCTTAGTACACGCATTGATATGCGTAAGAATCGATAATACATAGGTAGAACCCGTTCCAATCTTCGAGGCCCGATTTCCATGGACCGGTAGAACCGGGAAAATCTGGGATGGAAACGAACGGAAGCTTCCTTTTCTGCTGGAGTGGCACGTGGAATTGACATCCATTGAATGTTTCCCGGAGTTCTGTGAAGTGAACGAGAATTGCTCCATTGCGAAAATCTAGATGCACAATACTAGAGTCTGATTCATCGAAGATAAGCAGAGAATTTTGCAGAAGCACTCGGAAGAAGTCATTGTTATGCTAGGATTTTTTTTTCCTTTCTCCAGATTGCTCAGGCATCATGCAATTCTGCAGTGTGTCGTAGATATGCAAATGTCGATTGCTGTAATTGAAGTGTTGAACGCTCATTTTCACACCTCATGTAGTAGAACTCAATCCTGATGCTAGCATTAATTTATGAAGTGCAAATGTTAAGTGAGCGTAGAAGAGAATAAAATGATAAAAATCACAATAAATCAAAACAAGAGCTGCTCATGATAAATAAGACAAAACAGGGTGAAACAAGGTGAAAACATGACAAGACATGACAAGACATGACAAGACATGACAAGACATGACAAGACATGACAAGACATGACAAGACATGACAAGACATGACAAGACATGACAAAACATGACAAGACATGACAAGACATGACAAGACATGACAAGACATGACAAGACATGACAAGACATGACAAGACATGACAAGACATGACAAGACATGACAAGACATGACAAGACATGACAAGACATGACAAGACATGACAAGACATGACAAGACATGACAAGACATGACAAGACATGACAAGACATGACAAGACATGACAAGACATGACAAGACATGACAAGACATGACAAGACATGACAAGACATGACAAGACATGACAAGGCATGACAAGGCATGACAAGACATGACAAGACATGACAAGACATGACAAGACATGACAAGACATGACAAGACATGACAAGACATGACAAGACATGACAAGACATGACAAGACATGACAAGACATGACAAGACATGACAAGACATGACAAGACATGACAAGACATGACAAGACATGACAAGACATGACAAGACATGACAAGACATGACAAGACATGACAAGACATGACAAGACATGACAAGACATGACAAGACATGACAAGACATGACAAGACATGACAAGACATGACAAGACATGACAAGACATGACAAGACATGACAAGACATGACAAGACATGACAAGACATGACAAGACATGACAAGACATGACAAGACATGACAAGACATGACAAGACATGACAAGACATGACAAGACATGACAAGACATGACAAGACATGACAAGACATGACAAGACATGACAAGACATGACAAGACATGACAAGACATGACAAGACATGACAAGACATGACAAGACATGACAAGACATGACAAGACATGACAAGACATGACAAGACATGACAAGACATGACAAGACATGACAAGACATGACAAGACATGACAAGACATGACAAGACATGACAAGACATGACAAGACATGACAAGACATGACAAGACATGACAAGACATGACAAGACATGACAGGACATGACAAGACATGACAAGACATGACAAGACATGACAAGACATGACAAGACATGACAAGACATGACAAGACATGACAAGACATGACAAGACATGACAAGACATGACAAGACATGACAAGACATGACAAGACATTACAAGACATGACAAGACTAAATTTTAATAGTATTTCACAGCAGACTCAAAATAATCACGTCATAGAAAACATTAATTTCCCTCTAAACCAACATAATTTCTGCATAGTTTGTTCTGCTTGAGCTGCCTCAACCGACGGCACTGCAACATTCACGTGGGGTGGCAAAATTTATGCTGCAGTCTATGTCGTCGAACTCTCGCTCTCGCTACTCCTTCACAAGCCAATGAATAGAAATGCAGCAGCAAAAACAGCGACAGTGTTGTAGCGTCCTGTTCTTCCGACCGGAAAAATGTGGTGGTGTATCGGTATTCCCTCAACTATTTGCTAAGGGCAGCAGCCACCTTTCGCTCCATTCACCTTCTCCGTTCAGCTCAACAGAATGTCAGTTGGTATTGCCCAACTAGCTGGGCACAACTCCCAAACCGTTTGCCCATGTTTGCATTAGGATTAGAGAATAAAATACTAAACGACATCCCAGAAACCAGCCACGATAACAATTGATAGGGAGCTTTTTGCGGTTCGGTTCTGGCACTTGTTTCGTCTGACTGGGATCAGCTTTTAATGTTTTCTGCGGACTATGGCGCGATTCGCTGTTGGACAAACGAGCAACAAAGCCGAAAGGAAGGCAACATTCATATATTAGCCGAGCCCTGTGCTCATGAAGGGTGGACATGAAGGGAACCTTCATTAGCTGCACTTTTAGAATCTGTTTATGGGATTCAACATATATTGATACATTTCTAGGAAAGACTTTCACACGCAATTAGAATCCGAAGTTTTTATTATTTTTAAGAAAACATTCGTTGATTTTTTTCTTATTGCAGTCAAAACGAAATATGCATATCCATGGGTTACCATATGTACTCTTTTAAGAGTACATGTACTCAGGCGATCACCGCCTTTGAATATGCAATAAGTGCCTAAACAGTTGACAAAGAGCACAACAGCAATTTGAACTCTTTTTGGAATGCAACATTTTTTCATGCTTGCGATGTTCTGATCCCTATCTCTTAGAAAAATCTAACCACCCTTTGACTTTTCAATAAAAATCTGCAAGAAAATGATTTTTTTTAATCATTATTGCCAGGTGAGTCACATAACTAGCCAGTACTTATCACTGCTTGAATGACCTTAAATTTCCAGAATCTTCCTGTTTCTCCTAAAAAATTTTAAATATTCTGTCAACGTACTCTTTTTTGCGTAGAATAATATGTAAACCCTACCATAGCAGAACCATTATTTGTATAGGCTAGCCACAGTGCCCGGCATGGTTGGCATTTCTCTTGAGTTGGACTTGTTTAGTAAAAGAGAATACAATTTCGTTTCTACACGCTCGTTTTTATTTAACCATTTTTGGTTCAAAAATAACCATTTTATGGTTTTTGCCTCAAAACTACCATTATGGTTATTTTTTAAGAATTTTTGTGGCTTTAAAATTAACCATTGTTGAAGTTTTCGAGCAATAACCATAATATGGTTAAAAATTCGATGACAAAACCTTCGCCATTTTATTTTGAAGGAAGACAATGGCGAAGTTTTCAGTGGCACTTTTTTCTTGAATCCAATTTCATTCGCCGTTCGGATTCCACCGGGTTTATATTTACCGGATTTCCTTCGACTAGACGATTAAACCATGTCCCCTCTGCTGGAAGGTAATTATAATTAATTGCTTATTAAATATTAAAAATATTCAAATTTGAAAACAATTTCCTTTGCAGGACAAACGAATCTTCCAAACACTTTCTCGTCGTCAGCTAGCAACAACGGGTTGGTGTTCCTGCTTGTGCTCAGGAAAACATTGTCGGAATAGAAATAGGAGCGGCCACTCATAGAAGAAAACTGGTAGCGATTCCTCCTCCATTAAGCCAATACGACACATCCCGACGCTAACCACCGGAAACCGCGATGACCAAAGTTTCCGGAACAAAGTTCATCGACAGCGGTGATTGAGCATCGCTGCGTCCCGGAGCGTGGAGAAGAGGAAGTTGAACGGAAAGCTATTGCGGTTCTGATAGAGTACGACGAAGACTTGGACTGTGAAGATCGTTTCTGTAGCAAATGATTGACTTCATGGGGTGCTTCCACTGGCTTGCCGGAAGGGTCATATGTTTTGTTTTATTATCGGCCTTTTCGGAACTTTTGCGACTATTCCTGCTAGCGAGTATCAAAAAGAAAAAAAAATGAGAAAATGACAGGAAAAAAGCAGGAATCTGCGTTCAATTCAATGGTAAGTTTTATCTTATGTATTTTACTCTTAATCACAGGAAAATACTGATTCCGACTTTGCCGAGACTTTCTTGGCCGGATGTTGCCATATAAGCTGCATGTTGCAATATTAAGCTGCTATATAATCAGGAATGTTATCAAAGATCGGGGTTATTATTATTCGATTAAATACTTTCATGAAGATATTGCTACCAATTGGAATGGAATGGAATTTCTTCCGCGAAAAATGGCATTGATTTCTATGCTATTTGAAGTCAGGCGTAGAACATACTATAGACCCTTATCTCTCAACAGCATGTTCAACTTCGAACGTCAACATTTGGACTGCCAGTAATCAAAACAACTCTACGGCAAAAGCTGATCAAGCCGGATTCAGGATTTTGATGCTGTCCAATCGACCAGAGGGCGGAAATTGTAAAAATTCTTACTTCTACGGATTATTTTTTTCTGGGATTTTCATCCTGTTGGATGATTCATCGCTACACTTACTTCTACGGACAGATTTCAAGATGAAAAAAATCTGACTGCGAGGATTGAAACCATATCTTCTCCCGAGAATGTCAGATGCGTTCTGGATCCGGTTCTCCCCGGCGAATGGGTAAGTGAAATTGGATTAGTTAAGTTTCAATAATATATTTATTTCGACTCCCCTACAGGGTTTGCTGCAATCTATGCCTGGCTACATTCGAGTTTTTTTTAATTTCCGGTGATTGCACTGAACAATCAGTAGTCTCTTCAGTTTGCTGCTTCGAAGATGACTTACCGTTGACTCCAAAAATCATTGCCGTATTCGATTACCCATCATCTACGGATCTCAATATATACCAAACGCGAAACGATTTTGAAATCCTCCTCATAAAATAATGCGACGTATTCTGTAGCAGGAGATCGGTCCACAGCGATCCCAGACGGTGGATGGTCTCGTCAATATCGAACTGATCGGTTGGGTTCGGATGGGCACAACAGTGGCGACCAATGGAAAACATTGTGAGTAGTGTTCCTCCCCATAAATACGGCAATCAATAAAAATGTACGCAAATAAATAAGCTGCTCTCAAACCCACATTTTCCTTTTTTTAGTTGAAAACATCTCAATTCTAGTATTTTGAAGAAAGAAAATACCTGTTTCCCTTCCATTCTGCGATATGGTTAAAAATTAACCTTTTTTCAACTTCTCCGCAATAATTTCTTGCGGTTAAAAAGTAACCATATTTCCACTTCTCAAGAGAAGTCAAAAAATGACTTCTATGGAAGAAACCAAAAAATCACTTAACGCGGAAAGGTGTGAAAATGGTTACTTTTTAACGATAATTGGTTAATTTATTTCGAGCGTGTACTGTTCCTCCAAGCTGTGAGGAGAGAGATCTAGCAAGAGTGAGATTGTCTACACACAAAAGTGAGCGAGAGCACATCTGATTTGTTAGATTTTTTTGGTACAGATGCTGTACGTACAGAAGATGGATTTTAAGGATCTTGTTGTATAGATTAGTACAGACTGCTCACTCTTTTGAAAAAATACATTTGAATCGGTTTTGGGAAGCGATACCAGGAGGCTCTGTCAAAAATAAGGAAACAACGGATTCAAAATCAGGATAAATAATAAGCTTAGATTGCATAAACAAAGCCGGATTACAGGAACTGTAAATGCCTTAACAGATGACACAAAAAAAATCGAAAAATTTTTACCAATCACAAATATTAGAAAGCACTAAAAAAAAGAACAAATCCAGAGAAGTCAAGACACCTGTAACAGCAGGTTGTTACAGGTTGAAAACAATTCTTATCTCAATACATACTGGGGTGTATGATTCATACATTAGGGTACTCTTGGCTAGAATTCTTTTTTCTGTCTCCGAGATGCAAGAGCTCTCACACTAGCTGTCCGAGTCTCTTACAACTCGTGTAAACTGGTGACGACAAGGCAATAATCTCTTGGTGATGCTTGTTGTACGCTGCCTTGGAGTCCTCGACACTTCGTTGGTACACCCTCACTTGAGCTGCGGTTAGCCCAACTTTCTCGGTCTCTACTCGCTGGAAAATCGCCTTGATTCGATGGATGTTTCGCTGCGCTAATCCACGGATGTAGATAAGCGAATGAAGCCTCTCGTTTCTATTCGCTGATCTCGAGCTCAATTTGTCTTGTTGGCTTAGATAGCTTCCTCTATGATTCGCTCGCATCACATTGCTTTCTGATCCACTCTCTCAAAGACAAAGGTATTCCGTCGGAAGGTAACGGATACTCCATTCGGCTCGAAGGACCATTTCATGGTTTGGCAATGAAAAGCCATTGGACTGTAGGGCGGCGCTTGGAAAACTAACCACCGCACAGTGGTTCAAAATGCGAAAAACGTGATCGTTGCTTATAACTTTTTTAGGTCACATTTTAGCATTTCGGTGTCTTCGGAGAAGTTTGTCAGTAAAATCAGCTCTATAATAAAAAACTATTATTTTTCTGATTAATCGCCCTACAAGTGAGATAAAATTTCTAACTTCTCTGTTATAAGTTTTAGCTCTTTGATGTCTTCGACAAACTTGTTAAAAATCAAATTTTCTACAACTTTGTCTCAGATGCCAAGTTTCTAAAATAATTATTATCCGAGATATCGGCCAAATAAGAAACTTAACCTCTTAAAATCAGTTTTTTAATAATAACTTTTTTCAGTAAATTTTAAGTTTAATAAAATGTTCCACAAAGTTGTTTGTCTTACTAAAATACACCACTTTGTTGAACATTTCATGTTTGTAAAATGTGATACTGCAGAGCTATGTTAAAAAGATTACCGAAAATAGGGCTTTTTCACGCCTTATTTTACAAACACCGGGCAACATCGGGCAGCCCGCTTTAAAGCTTAGTTCTTTTAGAAATGGGACACTTTCTTTTGCTCATAGCTCGTTTACTAGTAATCGGAATTTCAAAATTTTGACAGCATTTTGTTGCCTGTAAAAAGTACTATCCTACCTATTTTTTTCAAAATTTAAAATTTACGAGTTTTTGAGATATATACGATGCAAGAGAAAAAGGAAAAAATAATTTTGCACAGTTTCATTAAAAATCCATCATTATCAAATTGATAGTCGACAAAACCGTTGATTATTCAAAGAACTATTGTGTGTGAGTGGTGGAAAAGTATGGAAATGCTGTCAAAAATGTCCACAAAGTTCAAATCAACCATTTGAGTGAAGCATATGATCGGAAACTTCGTCTAAGGGTCATCAGGGAAGTCAAGTCTCATACCAACATTTTTCATTTTTAATAAGCGAAAAACTAAGGATAGATGGGTGAAATTTCCAAAAAAAAATTCTCCGACAAGCTGGAAGTGTTGCCTCTTAATGAGTCATTCAAACCTAACCCCAAACAAAAAAAATTTGCTAGATCCACAGCTCGTAAGCTGTATATCTAGTTCCGAGGCTATGGGACAGATGATTTCTGATGAACGACAAAACTTATGAAATACCCTATTTTAAACAAATTCCAGAGTTTGAATCCTATACCACGTCTGCTCGTAGCAAGGTCCTGAGTATATTGAAGTATGTATTTTCTTATTATTTTGTATAAAATATAACGATATGCCAAAATTCTGCTCCTGTGAGAAAATCAACAATTTTCAAAACGAAAACTATGGTTTTCACTCTTTTCAAAAGCCTAAAAAGAGTATTCCTTTATGTACCCTTCGTAACCTACGATCTATACTAACCGATTATACTTCAAGTTCAATCTCTTCATGGTTTTACTTCGTTATTGCGAGATTTTGCCAGCAGAAATTCCATTAAAAACGCTCAAAAAGTGGCTCAAAAATAATCAAACTTGTTAATTTCGAAACAGCTGCATCCACTTAAGTGGCCTCAGTTTCTTTTAAAAGAGAAGTATTGGTCCGAAAAGTATCAGAAATTGAAGGAGGGGGATGTAGCCACCTATAATACAGATTAGACGAAGTATTAGTTTGAAAAACTGATCATCATCATGACTGAAAAAAAGTGTGCGCTGGCCGAAGGGAGGTACCAAGAATAAAGTAGAATTTATTCTTACAAAAAAAACGATAAATTTTTTTTTTCAAATTTTTTCATGAATTATCATAAGATTACCTTCATTTTCTTCATAGAAAGTATTTAGATCAAACAAAAGGTTTTTGAGATACACGCATTCGTAACTGTCCCATTTCTAAAAGAACTAAGCTTTAGATGCAAAATAAAGTCGAAGATTTCGTCTACAAGATGCAGGTAAAATCGTCAGTATCCACTTGTATCCAAGCGAGATACATCAATTTTACTTTTCCAAGTTTGCATTGAAATCAACGATTTCTATGAAAGCACATACAGCGCATTCTACTACGTGTGTTTTCTTCTAGTTTTTCCCCGCGCGATGTCAGAAGCAAAGGTCTGGAAGCGCATTTGTATTATTAGCATCTCCAGCTTGTAGAAGATATCTATTTCAATTGAACACACAATAACCTGTACTAATAATACAAATGCGCTTCCAAACCTTTGCTTCTGACATCGCGCGGGGAAAAACTAGAAGAAAACACACGTAGTAGAATGCGCTGTATGTGCTTTCATAGAAATCGTTGATTTCAATGCAAACTTGGAAAAGTAAAATTGATGTATCTCGCTTGGATACAAGTGGATACTGACGATTTTACCTGCATCTTGTAGACGAAATCTTCGACTTTATTTTGCATCTAAAGAGGGCTGCCCGATGTTGCCCGGTGTTTGTAAAATAAGGCGTGAAAAAGCCCTATTTTCGGTAATCTTTTTAACATAGCTCTGCAGTATCACATTTTACAAACATGAAATGTTCAACAAAGTGGTGTATTTTAGTAAGACAAACAACTTTGTGGAACATTTTATTAAACTTAAAATTTACTGAAAAAAGTTATTATTAAAAAACTGATTTTTAGAGGTTAAGTTTCTTATTTGGCCGATATCTCGGATAATAATTATTTTAGAAACTTGGCATCTGAGACAAAGTTGTAGAAAATTTGATTTTTAACAAGTTTGTCGAAGACATCAAAGAGCTAAAACTTATAACAGAGAAGTTAGAAATTTTATCTCACTTGTAGGGCGATTAATCAGAAAAATAATAGTTTTTTATTATAGAGCTGATTTTACTAACAAACTTCTCCGAAGACACCGATATGCTAAAATGTGACCTAAAAAAGTTATAAGCAACGATCACGTTTTTCGCATTTTGGACCACTGTGCACCGATGGGACTCATCCCCCTCATGGGAGTGAGCCTCTCCTAGATAACCTCTGTTGTTGTCTCACCAGTGCACTGCAGTGGAGGCTAGTCTTTGGACTGTACCTGGGGCCAAGGCCGATCGATCATTGTCACCACAGTTATGGAAATCAGCGCTGTGTGCGGATTTCAGGTGAATTGTCGAGTTCATTCGGATTGCGCAGGGGGCTTCGGCAAGGCGATGGTCTATCCTGCATAATGTTCAACGTGGCGCTAGAAGGTGTTAATGCGGGGCACGATTTTCAACAGATCCAGTCGACTTATCTGCCTTGCAAGTGGCATTGAGATAGTAGGCAGATCATCTGCGGCGGTGGAGGAGATCTACCGCAAACTGAAACGCCAAGCAGGGAGGATTGGGTTAATGATTTATGCGTCCAAGACGAAGTATATGTTGGCCTAGAGAAAGTCGAAAAACCCCCTCTCAAGCCTCAGGGTCGGAAACACATCATTAGTTAGATGGAATTCCCACTTTATTCTTCCTTAACACTCAACAAACTGGAGTGGTACACTCTGCTATTCCCTCCTATGACAGTGGATGGTTCTACTTTAATGTTCTGCTGCACGATGTTTCGCAAGGCCTTAAGTTCAGCTGGTTTGGTTGTCTGGTGGTTTTGCTGTTGGGCAACGATAAACGGGACACAGTCAGCAGTCACAACACCTAGGTTGGACCACAATGGCGACTAACACGCTGGGAGAAATCAGGAGAATTGAAGCGGCCTCTAGTGGATAACGGCCTAGCCCGAGCAAAATGTCGGGCATGGTGCTAGTGTCTCGATTGCACACAGGGCAGGTTGGTTATAGGTAGCAGACACCTCCGATGATCGCTGACAGTCCGCACGAGGATGGCCGGCGGATCTTGGCGAGCTATTCGGGATTTAAGCCAACAATTCTGGGTCCTGTAGTGACATGATGAGAGAACATCAAGAGAATTAGTGGGTTGCCTGGTACGGGGTCCAATATGGCAGCTATCTGGAAGTTCAAGCTAGTCCAACTAAGCTTTGCTTTCTTTCAGCGTATGCAGTGACTGGTCTTAGCTCTCGAATCCAAATGAGGCTGAGTTAACTTGAGGGCTTTGACTCCGTACACAGTTCAACGGCTTTGTCTTCATCCACCAATTCTTCCCATCATGATCTATTGTCTTCGTTTGCTATTTTCGGTAGCGTTGATGATCCTCGCGTTGATGATCCTTGATCCTCCACTGTTGACCTAGCGCGCTGTGCTGCTAATGTGTTCGGGGAGGTTTAGGGTCGTCCTTCCTCCTCCTTCCTAAGACACCTCCTTGGAATATTACGCGCACAAACTTAAGAATCCCACTAAACCAAGTAGTAAAGTTAACGTACTGGTTACACTGGTGACTTCGGCGGCGAATTTTCAGCGGAAGTCGTGTCTACTATGGACTCCACAAGCAACTGCGGTCGAGAAGACTTAGCCCCCGCAGGTTGTCCTCTGTGGGCACGAGACATGAATATTGCTCGAGGAGGACCTGCACACACTCGGAGTTTCCGAGCAACGAGTGTTAAGAATCATTTTTGGCGGCGTACAGGAGAACGGAGTGTGGAGGCGAAGGATGAACCATGAGCTCGCGCGACTCTACGCGTACAGCGAACCGATTGTCCAGAAGGTGTTGAAGGCTGGATGAATAAAGCATGGATCACTACAAATCTGGACGCATTAAAACGGTTCTATCTCGGAGCTTCGTAAACGAAATAAATATGTTTTGTACTTAAAATGTAGGGTTTTTATTGCACTAGGAAAAATAATAAAAAAAAAATTCCGATGTTGTTTTGATGAATTTTCGAACTTTCCGTCGAGTACCACTCATTATAATTTGGACAACCTTTTCGCTGACCTCAGCGGCCATTTTGTTCCACAATTTCTTCATCTCCGAGCATCCCGAATCGACAGACCTTTCTTCTTCATCTTCCGCTAGACAATTGCCCAAAATTTTTCGATAGTGCGGAATTGAGGGCTGTTGGGCGAGTTGATGTCCTTTTCGACAAAATCCACCCCTTGGCCCGATACCACTGTAGTACTAGACTGAGTCGATTTGGGGTCATTTTTGAATTTCTCAAACCCTGGGGTCTTAAAAGCTTCGTTTTGGTCCAAAACTCATCCATGATTTTTTGCAGAATTTTCAAGTAACGTTTACATGAGTAAATTTGAACTTTTAGGTTTGTATGGGAAAATTGAATATTTTGTACTGAAAAATCAACATCATTTTTGTTTCTTCTGTGGAACCGATCATGCAAATGGTTTTTGTGCCAATTTATAAATTTCTTACAGGAAATTCTCCGCTGAACAACTTTGTCGAATCTCATAACTTCGTATCTTTTTAGACAAAAAAGTTATTAGCTCTTTAACAGGTGTATGTCTTTTGGCATTGATAAACAAGAAATTCAATTGACAACACTGCTGGGTGTCTAGCGAAGAATTGCAAGACCACTTTTCATGCCATACTTCGTGGGGCAAAAGCAGTGGTGTCAATTGAATTCATGGTTTATCAATCCAAAAAGACATACACCTGTTAAAGAGCTAATAACTTTTTTGTCTAAAAAGATACGAAGTTATGGTAATCGACAAAGTTGTTCAGTGGAGAATTTCCTGTAAGAAATTTATAAATTGGCACAAAAACCATGAGCATGATCGGTTCCACAGAATAAACAAAAATGATGTTGATTTTTCAGTACAAAATATTCAATTTTTCCATACAAACCAAAAAGTTCAAATTTACTCATGTAAACGTTACTTGAAAATTCTGCAAAAAATCATGGATGAGTTTTGGACCAAAACGAAGCTTTTAAGACCCCAGGGTTTGAGAAATTCAAAAATGACCTCAAACCGACTCAGTCTACTGTAGTACCTCTTTGCTGAAGTGGCAGCTTGCCAAATCTGGCGAAAACTTTACTGGTCCTTTGTGAGATCTAATGTACGAAAAAAAAAGTTTTTCATACACTCTTGCTTGTTCATTTCGGAGTCCATGGTCTTGTTTTTCACAAAAACCGGGATTTTTCGTCCGCAGCTGAAAATACCTTGCCAGATCAAACACCCTCTTGCCAACTGATCGGCAAAAACAAATTTGAACTTGGCGAGGACATCACCCTGACCAGTGCAGTGCACCACTGCAGTGGCTTTATAAAATTTTTGGCCAGGAAGCTGCCCAAAATCCATCTTCACGTACGTTTCGTCATCCATGAGGATGCATCCGTCGTACTTCGTTGGAATCTTTTTGTATAACTTCCGGGCACCTCCTTTGGCTACTAAATTCTGTTTCAATGTCCGGTTTGGTTGCTTACTGGCCCGATAGGATCGTATTCCTTCGTGCAGACTAATCCTTCAGACGGTGTACCGGTCGACGTTGAATTTCTTGGCGATTTCGTAGTCCGACTACCCTGTGTTTGCCTTGATCGTTCTCAACACCTTCAAATGCAGTTGCCGATCCTTAATTCCACTATGACGCTTGGTATGAACCTGCCGATCGATAGTATGCATCTCACGAAAACGTTCAAGAACGCTGCACACGGTTGATTTGACCATTTTTAACGATTTCGCGATTTTTGAACCCGACCACGTCGTGTTTTTGACTAGAGTGTCCAAAATTAATTTTCGTCTCGCGGCTTCCATCACGTGTAACTTTTTTAGAACAAAACAAATCGTGATGAAATTTTCAGCACTGATAGAGGAAACATTTCCAAACAAAGAACCGTCAAAAAATTCTAGATCCAACAACTAGGAGCGCTATGGTATAATAAACAGTGCGTCTAGATTTGTAGTGATCCATGCTTTACGCTGGCAGGACATGTTGCAAGAATGCCGGACGACTGTCCTGCAAAACAGGTGTTTGCTACGAATCCGGTAGGAAAGAGACGAGCAGGAGCGCAACCAGGGTAATGGTTAGATTAAGTGGAGCGTGATCTTGGGAACATGGGAGGCCTAAGAAGTTGGAGAACGGTTGCCACCGGTTGGGTTCATCAAAAAATAAAAACAGAAATAAAAAAATCGATTTTTCGTGGAAAAAAAATCTTGAGGTTAAAGTGTTGCATGTTACCCCAGTAAATGGCAGTCTTCTTCGTGATTTTAGTAGCATACGTTCAGGCGCTTTTAATTGTAGCTTCAAATATGTAGAACTCTTAATCTCCGAAATTAAATGTGTTAATTCATGGCTGAATATTATCAGTACTGGCCATTTAATAGAACCGAAACTTAATCCCGCCCAAACAAACTACTGAAATCACAAAATACGAATCATAAACCTGTTGGAAACGAATTTGAGAAGTTGTTTCTGATATCCTTTCAGAAAAAAACCTACTGGAACCTACCCTATACAACAACAGTCATTTCCAAATGAAACGGTGGCTCGAAATCGATGACGATCGAATGAAGTGTTGACTTCGGGAAAACAATTGGCCCAACGAATGATGCTTGAGCGCCAAAGAGCCTGAGCTGAAAGTAATCGTAATGTTAAATTGAAATCTGTTTTCCTGTAAATTTTAATGTCACATGGAGAACACACAATCGGCTTCGTCGTCGTCGTCGTTTGGGTGTGCATGTGTTTCTGTGTTTGTGTATGTGTTAGGAAGTGTGCTCGAGTGTCGTAACATCTCTATGCATCGGCTGCTCTGGTGTTGGATTGTTTTCTGGTGTGCCGGATTCCCGGATCCGGATATGTTGTTTGCCATTATACGCTATGCTACAAGTCTGTTAAAATGCGACATTATTATAGCAGTTGTTGGATGGTGGCGCTCGGAAAGTGTTTGTGTGTATATGTGTGCCCACCATGTATGGCGAGCGTTTGTTCAATGAATCGTACTTACTGGCAGACGATGATGATGTTACAAAAGCTTGTCGGCGATGGGATTTGATACGCCATGGTGAAACGCGGAAATGTTCTGCTGCTCGTATGGGGCTGATGTGAGTTTGCAGATAATAATCAAACCCGAAACTGTTTGAAATGGTGCAAGCAAAACGTTTTTGTTTCGTTGATACACTCCAATCCTAGTTAGAAGTAGGATTTATTGAGTAGATTAAATTTACGAATTGGAGCGATGATTTTGTGCTCCTAATGAATCTATCATTGTTTTTCGAAAGATACGAAAACTGTTCCAAGTATCTAAGAAAATTATCGGTTGAAGTGAACATCGGGCTATTGTAAAATTGACAAACAATAATACAGTTTTGTTTAAAATGCAAAACCAAATGTTGGCTATTCACTAGGGATCTCTAAACTGTGATGTAACTTGTTCATCACAGGACATCGGCAACAATGATTAATTGTCATAAATATAGTTTCACTGAATCGCTTTCTGCGTCAAACGCAATGAAACTGATAACAATCTCAGAACAAAGGTAGTCTGAAGCCCCATCTTTGCTGTTGTTGTTCATTTGTAACATGTCATGGAAAAGACTTAATGGAAAGATAAGCCAAGTACCTGCTCCAAACCACAACACTCACATTTCAAATTAAGGAAAAATCTATAAGATTGTGGGCCACAAAAGGAAAATAGTATTTTTTCTCTATCAAGTCAAACATCTTTTGTTCAAACCAGGAAGCAAATCATTTTTCCAACCACAACTAAGTAAGGCTTGGAGGAAGGAAAAGAATAGGAAATAGAATTTCCATCATATTGTCGGCTGATATTTACAAGCTGATGTCCATCCATCTACGACAACACTTCTCCGTCCATTCGGATTTTATTTCGGTGCTACATAAGTATAAGCAAGTAAGAAGGAAAAGACTTGGCCACACACGTGGCGGCCAGGAAGAGGGGGCTAATGTTTCAAGAATGATGTGATTTTTTCTTTCGTTGTTGTTTTCTATACTTGCAGGCGTAAATTATCATCATTCTTTTTCTGACGAGTGAAATTCGACGAGTCGTTGGGATGGGGAAATGATGTTTGAGTGCTTGATCAGCTAAAACTATAATGATTCTCGTTTTTATCGCAAAGCATGAAACTAGTTATTTATTTCTTGCTAGTCATGGTCTTTGAAAACATGATTCGGGTAGGATTGCATGTAAACTTATTTGGAATGTTTTCACACGAGTGCTAGGTATTGTTTAATTTGTATGTCCCGGTGCTCGCTTTAAGAAAAATTCTGGCGATGAAGAACATTTGTGAACAGGCCCACAACCTTCTGAAGATTTTATTTTATTTATTTACATAGTATTCCGTCTCAAGAAATAATTTATATATTCAGATAAAAAAATCATAAAAATCATATGAATTTCCACCACAAATTTTTAAAAAGCTGAATATACGGGGATCATTTGTACTCATATATTTGGGATCAATTGTACCTTAAATCAACATTTTAGAAAACTTTTTCTGAAAAAAGTTGGGCGTTTTCTATAGCTTTGAAAATATTGTATTTTGAGGTGGATTTTACACTCGAAAGATTGATGTATTGGAATAAATATTTTTGTTATAATATTTTCATGTTAGGAGCATTTTAAAATGATGAAAAAAGATCTTCAAGTCACATTTTCTGAATTTTTTCAAACAAAGTTCAATAACCCAAAAACTTATTTTGTTAAAATTTTTTGAGCTTCAACCATTGCTGTTTTGTTCCATTTGGCACATTTTTTAAGAACATTTGATCTTTGTACGATATTCCAGTTTGGTGATATAGCTAAGGAATCAAGTATCCTCATTCTCCCCTAAATCGACAGAAAAAGGAAAAAATAGGTATATGTTTTCGACCGGGAATAATATATTGTAATTTTATTATGGCTTTTTCGGTCTTGAATATAGAACAAGCAACGGTGATTTTGAAAATACCCGACGTTTCGACCAGTTTTGTTGGTCTTTTTCAAGGGAATTTGCTGCAACAAACAGCAAATTCCCTTGAAAAAGACCAACAAAACTGGTCGAAACGTCGCGTATTTCAAAAACCAGCGTTGTTTGATCTACATTCTAGACCGAAAAAGCCAAAATAAAATTATTATCAAGGAAATCATTTTTAAACTTAAACCATAAACTAAGCTTGCCAGATTGCCTGATTTTATTCGGACTTGCCCGGATATTTGACTAAAAATTTTGGAAAAGTGCAGTGCGGCCACCGTTGCCCGAATTAAGTTGAAAAATGCCCGGATTCTGCCCGGATTAATTTTTTTTACGCAAAATCAAACATTGACCATACATAAAGTTATTCTAGTTTTAGAAACGAAATCTTTGAAAAGGGTTTTTTTTTAATTTTCATGACCATTTTTTTTAAGTCAAAAAACGGTTCGAAATCAGTTGATATGTTTTGATGACACAAAAAAAATGTTTAAAAAACTATTTTTTTATTGTTTGTTGAAAAATTCCTAAATTTCTGGCAAATTCGTACAGATGTTTTTCGGATTTTGGATTGAAAATTTTGAAATCAAGTGTCCGGATATTGTCAGGTTTTTGATAAAATTGCTCGGATTTTTCTGGCCCGGTAGGGTTTCCTAAAAAATTCTGGCAACCCATCAAAAATGTTTGTAAAACATTTAGTGAATGCAAGACATGCTGGCTATATTTTACAAAAGCTGGGTATAAATGATTTTTCTTTTGAACATGTTCAAGGGAGATTACAAAAAAAGTGTGATAAGAATAAATTTTGCCGGTGGAGCCCGGTAGATAAACATGAATAATAATTAGTAATCCACATCAGGGCCGTAGGCAAAACCGGCTTATGGGGGATTTTTGGTAATAACATGAGTAGGTTCTACATACTTACTTAGGTTTAAGTTATTTCTTTTGAAAAGTTATTCGATTCAAATCCTATCTTTTGGAAAAAAAAAGTCGTAGAAGCAACCGGTTTTTTTAAGTTTCAAAAATAAATTAAGGATTTTGAAGGCTTCATTTTGAAGAATTTTTTATTTATTTAATACACTTAGCGAATCATACGCTAGTAATTTTTAACCACTCCCATCATCATTTTAAGGCTTTAAATTTAAGCATTGCTGATGAAAATATATCAAATTTATTTTAGAAATAAAAGTAAGAGATTAAGTTTGCGGCTTAAAACAGATTTATTATCTACTCTTGAAAACTCGATTAAAATTTAAGATTATACTTTGAAACTGTTTTTGAAGAGCCTTCAATAGAAATAATGTTTAACAACAAACCAATAAAATATATTTTGAACTGATATTTCGTTTAAATATTAAGTTTTTTTACTAACAAAATAAATTTATCATTAACTTAGTTCGTAACTAGAAACTTGTGAATTTCAAAGAACGAAGTCCTCAACAAAATTCCAATTTGTTTTAAAATTTGTAATTTTTTTTCTGATTTGTAAATATTGCCCAAAAGAATCTGAAAGAAAATAAAATAATTTAGAATCAAGAATTAAAATTATGAAACTGCGATCTCTTGCAAATTGATTCCTAAATGAAACCCTCACATAAATATTCAAATTTTTGATAAAACTTAACTTCGAAAACTGGATTTTTATTTCTGATTCCGATTCTGAATTCTGTATTTTCAACCTGAGTTCATGAAGAAAATTCAGAATTCGAGGATTTTTTTTTATTCGAATTTCAGATAACAATTCCTTTGAATTATGTATGAACGAGAAAGCGAAATTTGTACCAGAACCTTTCAACAGGAAACTGTTACTGAAATATTGAATTTTTGGTTTTCAATTTTTACCATTATGATACTAAGTTGATTCAAATCGTTATTATTTTATATAGTTTGGAATATTTTCTTTTCATACTCCGAAATGATGAGTTTCGAATATGGAAATCGCATCAAATTCAAGTTTGGAATGCAAAACCAAGTCAGATTCAAGTCAGGATTTTGTTCCAATCGGACAAAACTTGAGGCATTTATCTAGATTTTTTTTTCGAAATACAGTCAATTTTCAGGCAAATTTGGTAATTATTAAAATTATGCAGAGACAACTTAAAATATTGTAAAAAAATTGATCATTTCAAAGACTGAATTAAAATTTCCGTTTGATTATGCAAACAATGCTATAAAAATCGGACAAAATCTGGGCAAGCTGGCAAACTTTGTCTAATCTTCTTGAATTTTGATAATCGGGACTAAATTTCTATCAACATGTTGAATTATTTTAAAAAAAACTTCATTAAAATTATGTACCATTAAACAGATTTCGTAGATTTGACTTAAGTTTTGAGTCTAGATTGATACTCTTGGATAATTTTAATCGTTCCTAATAATTTTATAAGGTAATTGAAACTATGAGTTTAGAGAAAAAAATTTCGCATTGGAGTTTTGGACCCCTAAGCGGGTCTAACAAACATACAAAGAGGCTCTTATCCCAAATTTTGTTCTTGCAAACACAATTTAAAAAAAATTCTTCATGACATTCGAATGAAATTTGTTTCCAAATAAGTTAAAACATCATCGATTATTTAAAATTCAATGAAGGAAAACGTTAAAACGTGGAATGCTGTTTGTAATTAGAAAACGTTTTGAAAACTATTCGTGCTGCGTGTTTTCAGTCTTCTGGAAAAAGTATACCTGTTAAATTAACAAAAAAAGAGAGGGCATCAAAATTTAAAATATTGAATTCTCAGTAACAAAAATGAGCATAGTACCGATCGTAATTTGAAGGAATTAACAAGCCGTAAATGAAATTCACGCAACAAAAGTGAATATTTTCAAAATTCCTCAATCAGAAGAAGAATGAAAAAAATCAAAAACTACTTCCAACCTGCGAACACCAAAATTCAATCGTTTCATTAGAGGAAATGCATAAATATGAATCTGAAATATGAATATGAATCTAATAATAATAAAAACTAAGTAAAATTTTCGAAAAGCAATTTGCAAGTTAAATATATCGGAGATAGGCTGAAAAGGGACATCATTATCTCCTGACTTTTGTCCGAGATCAAGAAGGACCATATTATAAATATTTTCACTTTTTTACAGCCAAATTTCTTCTCGTATAGCAGTTACTTATTGAACTTAAAGAATTAAACACTTATAGTTGGCTAAATTTTCACTCAAAACAAAAACTTGAAATTTTGAATTGGAAAATAATATTTAAGGTTTATTGGATCAGTAAAAATTTACTATTTTTGGATGCCTCTTAGAAATATCGAGCTTAGGGATGATTACTGAGTGAAATTATTTCGGAAAATTTGTTCTTCCCAACAAATTCAGGGTTAACAAATGCTTAAAATGGCATTTCATTATCCCATGATTGGAGTAGGGTGAGGTTAGAGGAAGTTGTTGAATGGGGTCATGTCTTTTGACAATAAAAAAAACAATAAATTCAATTGACATCACTGCTGGTGCCTGGCGGAGTACTGCATGACTACATTTCATGAAATACTTCGCGAGGGACGAACAGTGATGTCACTTGAATTTTTTGTTTTTCATTGCCAAAAAACATACCCCTATTAAACAGCTAATAACTTTTTTGCCTTATAAGATACGAAATTAAGGTCTTCATAAAATTTGTTTAGTGGAAATTTTTTAAATTACTCATGTTATCGCAAACTATCTGAAAAAAAATATCGTCACCATTTTGGGAATATAGTCTGAGATACTGGCCCTCATCTATTTTCATGTCATTCGAAGGAGACCTGATATCAGAAAGAAGAAGAAGAAGTCACCATTTT
This sequence comes from Uranotaenia lowii, assembly GCF_029784155.1. Classification (NCBI taxonomy): domain Eukaryota; kingdom Metazoa; phylum Arthropoda; class Insecta; order Diptera; family Culicidae; genus Uranotaenia; species Uranotaenia lowii. The sequence continues at coordinate 285,909,225 of NC_073692.1, read as the reverse complement.
AGTTACAGGGTTTTGGGATATTAAACAGGGCCCATTAACTTAGCATTCCAGATCATTTTCTTGGGTTCATTCAGAGCTCGAAGTGGCTGCTGAAACAATCATATTTTTTCCACAATTCACGGTATTCAGAATTTTTTTTTTCAAAAATATATTTTTTGGAACATACATTTACTCCAACGTTCTCACGTATTCCTTCAAACTTGTCTATCTATTTGGAAACCTTTCAATTGTCTGTCATCGTAAAGGGAGCTCTCCCAAAAAACCGATAGTGACAAAGCGCAAATTTTTTGGCATGATGTATTCTGTTGCTTTACGAGTTGTCAGAAAATTGATGGTCTGGTCATAAATTACTGAGGAGGTGAGGATTCCACGTTCAGTTCCATTTCTTGAAACCCGCTGTCTTCATCGTCAAGTTTCGAGGGTGGTCAATTTTCTTCAACCTTCTTCCTGGCTAATGGGCGTGCTGACCCAGAAAAGGTCATCGTCACCATCCACGGCCAGTTCATATTGGCCTGGGTCTTGGGTGGGTGGAAGTGCTGAGGATAGGGATTGTTTGTGGCGTTCCCTGCCAGACCAGGCTAATTGTTGATAAATCACTCTTTTCCTAGCCAATGACGAGTGGATTTTTCATTGAGCTCCCTTCATTCCGGTGAAAAATCGTATTTGTCAAATCTAGGCAACTGACTGGGAACCTTGCTGGGGTTTGCTGTCCTCAGCTGGTGCGATGAATCCTCAAACAAAATAAGCAGCACCATCCTCAGTCAGATAGCTTGCTTCCTACATTGAAATGGCGTTGTCTGTCTTGACCGGAGGGAGAAAAACTAACTCAATTTGGTACAAAGTTTTCAAGAGCAATAAATTTCTCCCCCTGCAGAAGTTCGCAGTCGTGATTGGACACAAGCTATCCTCCGGTAGTCGGCAACTTGTGTCCGATAAAGAAGAAACTAGCAGGCACAACACAAGTTTTCCATTCCATTGCACCTGAGCAACAACTTTGTCGATGTAAGTTTGAGTTTCGAATGTAGGGGAGATGAGGGCATAACGAGCACCCGAGGCATAATGAGAAGTCCATTTTTCTACATAAGTACGTATTTTCTTTAACAAATTTTCATGAGAACTTGTTTCGTACTACCTATAGTATTAATTTTTCACCAAAAAAGAAATATCCTTTTCATATTTACAGAAATATTAAATAATAACCAGCTAGGTTCTCAAGTGACGAAAATATTATAATTTTTGAGCACCACCAAATAACCTTTAAATCATCTTGATCTGAAATGTATGCACTGCAACATGATCTACACATTGTTTCTAAATTTTCAGCATCATAAAATTTTTGATTTTTCACTTTAATCAATTGTAAAACGCGTTTTTACTTTAATTTGTTCACTAGAGGCGAACAGAGCACTTTCAATGAAGGCATATTGAGCATTTTCTGCCGGAGAAACTAGCAGCGAATTCAACTCGATGAAGTCAACTGAATAATAGAGCTACAGCTTAACTTGTATCGTCTGACGATTTGGCCTATTGGTTAGATGTCGGAGAGGTAATCAGTAGACTCGAGTTCGATTCCTGTCCGAGGGGATTTTTTTTGCACATACCATTCATGATTGATTTTTTTTATTGTTACATTACACGGCTAATAGTATCAAAGCATCATCCGTCAAACAAAACACCAGAAACATAATGTATGAACATGTGTTAATTCTTTGAATTCTACAAACAGACCTAGATTATTTTGTTTTTTGCTTTGTTTGATGAATCTACGCCTCACCGTTTAGTGCAATCATGATCATAAATGATAAATGAAGAAAAAAAAAAAATACTTCCACCAGGAATCGAACTCGAGCCTACTGATTATCTCTCCGACATCTAACCAATAGGCCAAATCGTCAGACGATACAAGTTGAGCTGTAGCTCTATTACTCAATTGACTTCATCGAGTCGAATTCGCTGCTAGATTCCCCGGCAGAAAATGCTCATTATGCCTTCATTAATGGTGCTCATACTGCCTCGGGGGGTTTCTCATTATGCCTCTACAGTGACTGGTTTTCAGCTTTGGGCAAAATTTTTTAAAATGCATTTTTAAACGTTTTTATCTACTTTTTCAAGTTTCGTCCAATTAGACAATAGACTATTTGAGTGTCGGAACACGAAACAATGATGTAATTCACATATTACAGCTGTTCTCTATGGTTAAATAAGCATTTTCCTTAAGGTGCCCATTATGCCCTCATCTCCCCTATGTAAAGAGATTTAACATCCATTTTGTTACCATCATTTCTGGTTCCTCCTATTGCACATAATTTGATCGGATTATCACTCGGTTGCCGGACTCCTGAAATCAAATCGTTGCTTTAGGAGACCAATCATGTAATTGTTGATCTGCAATGATTTGCATTCTACCTACGCCAACATAAATGAAAACAAACTGTCTTAAATCACTGAAAAAAAAACTTATGACATTTAATCGTAATTTATTTGTTTATTAAGACTACATTTGGCTTATTTCTCAAAAGAAATTGAAACGAAAAACGAATTAAATCGGCAAGTCTTAACAGCTCGAACAAAACTTTCTTCAACAAAGTCCCTCGTACGCTACCAAATTTTTGACATCTTATTATTTTCTCAATAAAAATCACCCCTCGTTAACACTCAATGGAGCATGCGTTATCTAAGTAGATAAGAGCGCCGCGACCGTCACCATTCATACTTCAAATCGAGCGCGCTACACAGAAAGACCATTCGTGTATCGTTCGTTTTCAGTTGGAGTGCAAAAAGTGATTCATCGTGCGTTCGTGAAAATCAAAAACAAATTTTGCCATGATGGGAAATGGAAAATCTGCAAAAGCCAGTACTTCGTACTCATCGTCATCTAAAGCAACCACCTCTAACGCAGTATCGACAACATCAACAAAATCTTACATCAGCCCATACAGACGGCACTCGGAAACGGCCACAAGTTCCATCAATAAGTACTCCTTCGCGTCAACGTCTTCAAGCAAATATCAATCAGTCTATCCTTCTCATTCGGCCATCGTTCGAGATGCGATTCCATACAAATCTTTACAGTATCGTCCTTCGCCGCCGTCCTACTCGGCTGCGGCTCTACAAACCACAAGCACAAAACTATTAAAACCCTCAATGAAGAGAGATCCCTTCGGGGCCACGTCAGTCGTCGGATCTCTAATGAACAATCCATACACGGCATCCATTCCTGTCCCGAGTTCCAGTGGCACCAGTAACCTTAACAGTAATGGGAATAAACCAGAACCATCTTACCGGGCAACAGCACAAAACTACTCTGGAGCAACAAGTCGAATCGGTTCTACAAGGTTAGTTCATGTTTCGAAAAATTCCCAAAAATTGTCAATTGGCTCTCAATACAACTTAACTCGAATATATAAACTGGACTTAGGCAGATTCCTTTATTTAGAAATCCGTGCAGTTAAAAAAAATGGTTTCGATAAGTAGGGGAGAGTGCCCAAGTAACACATATTAAGCCAACTAGCAATATTATGGTTTTATTATGGTATTTTTTTGAGTCGTTTTATGACGGTTTAATTATGGTCATGCAAAACGCTTATATTCTTGTTTCGACCATATGTTTTCAGATAGTTTTGAAAACGCTTATAAAACTTTTGTTAAACATGAAAGAGTTATGAATGCTCTGTTTAAACTATAATAAAACACAAACTTGCAAGTTTGCTCCGAGCTTTCTTTTGCATGTTTTACAATAGCGCTCAGTGCTTGATTATTATTCCGCTATAAAACTAAGTGACAGTTCTCGATCAAGATTTCAAAACAGGATACGCTCAGGTTAGATAGCACATATTTCAATTGGAATTCACATTTTAACACATTTTTGATAAGTTAAGTGTGTTGGTTTTGAGTTAAAAAAATATATTTAAAAATCTTTGAAAACTACAAATTATTGGAAGTGGTATGAATATCTCTACAATATTAGTATCAGGCGTGGTCCTATGGGGGGGTGATCGGGGTGATCACCCCCCCCCCCCAAGCAGCAAAAAACCATTACAATATACTCGCAAACGCTGGAATTTCTATGAAAATTTCAAAATTTTCCACTCCGTGGGAGTGATTGTTAATCAAAAGAATTTATTAATTTCTTAAATTCTTAAAATGAGGAAAAAATCGGTCCGCCAAACTAAAACAGCTGTAACTTGCAATGCCCTAGACCATAGGTCGGCAACATGCGGCTCGCGAGCCGCATGCGGCTCTTTGGATGTATAACTGCGGCTCTTTAGCTCAATGTGTGAAAATTTTGAAAATCCTCGAAATTTTCTAGAGTAAACGGACGCAACATAAGTTCCTTCAGTTCAAATAATATTTCTCAGGATTCCAAAAGAAACCAAAAAACTACTAGAGAACAAATTAACAGCATCTTGTCAGTTTGCAACCAAGTTGAGATTTAGGAATCAGTTAACGTTCTTCATAAAAGTCTGATATAGCATTTGGAATACTGGAGAAATTTCTCTTCGCTGGCACGGGAAGTTTTCCATTAAATTTGATTTTCTGATGTAATCGGATAAGAACCGATCATTTTTAAATCGTCAAATAAAATCCTCACTGTTAAGATTATGAAATTGAGTTTGTATTTCTTGAAGTAAATATAATGAAAAATAAATTTGCTTTACTATTTTACCAACTTGCTGATAAAATATGAACATCAGATGAAGATTTTAATAATGCAATGCTTTGAATACTGATAATAATCGTTATGTGGATTAAAATTTCCTTCTTAAAAAATTTTGTTTTTAAATTTTTCAAATATTGAATTCCATCTCTCAATGTTCCTTTTCAAATCCATGAAAAAATATCAAGTTCTTCGTTCTAATTTTGAACATGAGTTCAAGTGAACAGAATATTTAAGTTTGTTAAAAATTATTATTGTAAACCGGGAGATGAGTGCTGGTCTAATTTTAGAATTTCATGTATAATATGAATACTTTTTGGTATTTATTTGAAGGAGAAACTTTATTTGGTAAAGAAGCATTTTCTTCCATAAACTTTAATATATCTTCTAATTACTACATCTACATCTTTTTTTTAATTTTTAACCAAATTCATAACTCTACAATTATTTTTAAAACGTCGTGGCTGTTCTAAAAGTTGATTTTGGTTTCTATGTCTTTATCAAAATTTTGGTTTTGGTTTGTTCTATGGTCATCACACCAAAATAACATCAAAAAACTAAAATTTGAGTTTTAAAAATCGATTCGTTGATAAATGAAATTCAGCGAAGCAAAGCCAAAGTTAGATGTCTATTATTATGTAAGATTTATTATTGTTACGGAAGATCCGAGATAGCTATCAAAACTTTCATTGGACCCCAGCATATTTCTACAACATCGGAAGAATCTATTCTTAACGATTCCTAAATTTCAAGATGCACTGAAATACAGCAAATCTGACAAGAATTAAAAGTATTTTAAAAATATTTTTTGACTGTTTGAAATATTTGAAATTGTTTTGCTTTTCAATATTGAAAAATTAAAATAAATTATTCACAAAACGAATCTTATATCATTAAAATTGGTTAACATTTTCGGCCAGGAAACCGCCAACAAACTACTATAATGTTTAACATTACAAATTCGCAAGTAAAAACAGAGAATTCGTTCAACAAATTAAAATATCTGTTTGAAAAAATCAAATACATTAAATTCCAAATCACTATCCAATTGTATAAAAATCAAAATAGGAATTTGTGATTAGAATTTATAGAAACTTTGACGGAAGGATCAATCTAAATCCATGATATATTTGAGACTCAGAGGTTTAGACATTATTTTTAAGATTTCATTAATATTGAGAAGAAACATCTTGGAAGGGTTACGATTTCGAACAGAATTGAGAATTTAAACTTAAATTTTCGTTCTTGAAAAATATAATTTTAGAAACATTCTTTTAATTTTTTCAGAAATCAAAATGAGAACTAGAGAGCTGAATCGGAATGCTTGCACATACTGAAAAAAAATTAAAAGAAATTTTATAACCACATTTTATAGACCACATCTCGCGACCGATTGATCAATTTTGTCAAATTTTGACTTATTTTCTTCAATCCGTAAAATGAGTATTTATGAATTAAAATTTGTTGGTTTATTTATTCTAAGGCCCGGAAAATATTTATCGAATGAAAATGATAGTTTTATGCGCATAACAAACAAAGAACCTCAACAAATTTTAACGGATGTTCAAAACCCAAAAAATTTTAAGGCTTTTTTGTAGAATCTGAAGAAAAAATAATTGTGACAAACCCTCGAATAGTTTTTTTTAATATTAATTAACATCTTGTAGTATGCATTTTTATGATATAAAATTTTCAATGCTTCTTTTTAATATTTCAACGGAAAACATCGAAAGTCTATTCTTTATCTGGGAAAAAGTGTTAGGAAAAAATTGCAACAAAATTTAAAATGATAAATTTTATCAGGTCACAATGGAAAATCGCCAAAAATTTCATCGTTACTAAGCTGTACCTGTTATGAAAATGTATTGATTCAGAAGAAAGAAAATCGCTTCCGTTTACCAATAAAACTACGAAAATCTGTGGCGTTGTGAAAAAGGATAATAAAACTGAGTTCACAGTTATTTGTAGTAAGGATAAAATGAAGTGCGGCTCTTTCAAACTCGGAAATTTCCTCAATTTGCCATTTTTGGCTCTTCTGTCTCAAAAGGTTGCCGACCGCTGCCCTAGACCAATTTTCACCAAATTACTTTTGTTAAGGCACTTACAGTGTTTAATTCGAAGTTGTTGATCATATAAGCATCTTTTATACATTTTTATACAATGATATCTATTCCATTTTCTAAAAATACCAAAAATACTACTTCTTTCGTCATAACTCGACTATTTTCTCGAGAACAAGGACTTTTCAATGAAAAATATTATTAGCAATAAGAAATGAACCCTTTAATAATTTTTTTTTTTCATTTTAAATTATAAATTATGTTTGAAAACATTTAATGCATGAAGCAAAAATACAATTTTCCACTTTTTTTTCATAAATCATTCGTTTGAAATTTGTAACTATATCAGTTCCAATAAATTTTAAAATCTATAAGAGCTTGAAATTTAAGAGAAATCAAATAAAAATAAAGTTCCGAAAGCTGCATACCTAAGAATTTTATTATAATGATTTTTTTTAGAATTAAATTAATATTTAGAAATTGAAGAATCGAAACAAGAGTTTATATTAAAGTTGCCAGAATTTTTTCCACTTCCATCCAGGCCTAGCAATTCCGGGCATTTTTTTCAAAAAAAACCTGGCAAAATCCGGGCATGGATTTCAATTTTTCAAATCCAAAAACCGGGCAAAACCATGCGAAATTTAGGTGCTATTATATATAAAAGCAAAGAAAAACTTCTAAAAACTTTTTGGAACACTTAAATATTTAATGGTTTATAAAAGTAAATCAGCGAAATTATTTGAAACAACCGTTGAAAATTTCCATACCGTTAATCGATTTTGATGAAACTTACTTAAAAACTTTGATTTTTTTGGTTTCTTTTTGAGAATTGTGAAAAAATCCGGGCAATATCCGGACTTTTTTCGCGATATACGGGCAACCGGGCCGGACCGGACTTTCTCGAAATTTTGCATCAAATATCCGGGCAAACCCGGATAAAACCGGGCAATCTGGCAAGCTTAGTTTATATTGATTAGCTTTTCAAATCACGATTCAGCAATATACTTCAGAAAAATAATAAAACATTCATAGCAATTGTTAGCACATTCTCAAATAAATGTTTGGATTTCCAAAGGTATTGTTAGAAAAGATGTAGATGACTTGAGAATTTTTTCACATGTGTGTATTTCTTCATTTTTAAAATAACTCTTATATCGGAAGATTCTTTAACGAGTTCTTAAATTAATAAGTTTTAAACTGCTCAATATACAAATGACGAAAATTATCTTTTTGTCAACAATTGTTCGCAGTGAATATTAAAGATTCGCAGATTGTTTTATAAAATGATGTATAAGCTGTTTAAAGGATATCAAAATAAGTATATAGAGAAAGTTTGTTAAACTTCTCTAAATTCATTTTTTTTAAATATAAACCTCTAATTAGTTTAAATGAAATTTGAAGGGAAGAGGAGTAGCAGTGTGCATCATGGTCTTGAAATATTTTTTTTTTTACAGAAGTACACAGCAAAAATTATTTCCTGTAAAATTACGCAAATGTCCTGTAACAAAAAGGAGCAGGACATTTACCGTAATTTTACAGTTCGAAAACACGATAACGTGACATTTAATTTTTAGTGTACAACTTTCTTACAGGACATTTACTGTAATAATAGAAGAATCTTCGTTAACTTTCAAGGAAACAAATTTAAAATTACAGGTTTTGTTAATTACAGGTAATTTATTTAAAAGGTTGTAGTTTTCAGTGACACGTAATAGTCAAATGTTTTTTCTGTGTATATATAATCAAATTCATTCATTACTTTGATGATTTATCACTTAAATAAAAAAAATTGTTTGAATCATTACAATTTTTATGCAGATAGGAAATATTTTTTCAAGAACCCAATTTCAGCCTCTATTTTTTATCTAAATGTTCAACTCCACATTCAAAAGGGTTTTTATAAATTCACATGGCCACAGAATTAACACTTTCTTAGATGAAAATAATTTAAGAGCTAATTTTGATTTATATTGGTGCCCTTAATTATTTTCCAATAGGTTAAAAATTATTCGAGAAAATTCTGCACTTTTCTGACAAAACTTTTAACTATTACAGTTAAAATTCGATATAACGGTTAAAATCACATTTCTTTCCGCAAGAACGCAAGTAATTTTGACTACTGTGAATTTTTTTTATTGAAGTTTTCTGTTCATTTACTGTTCTCAATTTTGTAAAATCATAGATTTCCTACGTTTAAAGAAGTAATGACTACATAGAATTTAAGATATTTCTCAAAGCAGAAACCAAATCATTTTTCAGACTTCAGCAATTTTTTTAAATGAAATAAAACCTTTGTTTTTCAAAACTTTCTTAAGTAATGTAAGAAATTCTTGTTCTTCAGACCTATTAAACACTGTAGATTTTGTTTAGATCATTCATCTTGAAAGTAGTATTCCTTAATTGAATAAAATATATTAAACAAGTTCAGAATCAGTTTTTTTTTCATGTTAACTTGTATGTTCATCAGTTATCAATGATTGATTACACTCAAAATTGATTCTTTTTAAAACTCCATATAAACTCCATATCACCAAAACGAGAAGGTGATAAACAAAATCTAGTTGAAGATTCGAGTTCTTGAAATTAATTTTTAAGGCCTTATCGGTGAATGTTATGTTCTCATAGTGAGAACATTTCAAGAATTGAAAATTATAGATGGATAGAAGAAGATTAGAAGAAAATTATAGGTGTTGAAATGAGCGGGTAGAAATTTTTAACAAGCATTTTCACCACATACTTAACTTTTGTTCAATCACGGATCAACTATTTTGAAATGTTAGAATCGGACAGGGTTGAGTCTAACAACGCAAGATCCACGCAAGATCAACTTTTGTGTTGTGTTCCTATAATTTTCTTCTAATCTTCTTCTATCCATTTATAATTTTCAATTCTTGAAATGTTCTCACTATGAGAACATAACATTCACCGATAAGGCCGTAAAAATTAATTTCAAAACATAAATCACGGTGATTAATCTTAATTAATAAAATTAAGATTCGAGTTCAGCGCACCAAATTCTACTAAATCAATCATTAAAACATAGACACCAAAATGCTATCTCTTGCATTTTTATGGTAAGACGTTTTCATTAGGAAAAATCTTTTTCAAATGTTTGAAGCAAATCTTTTTCATCTTCATATTATATTTAAATTTATGAAGGATTAATCACCGTGATTTTGTTTGTTTATTTTATTTATCGACCTTATCGATGAAAATTAAAAGAACATAACTAAGAACATTTCAACATTATGAAAATTCTTGTCAAATAGAAAGTTTAAAATGTATGGATGTTGAAAATGCGAGAGTAGAATTTCATAAGAAGCATTGAAATCACATGTCATCAATTCATTTTTCATGGATAAAAAAAACAAATTAAAAAATAAATAAATAAAAGGGATTACTTTCGTGTTTGATCATTCAAGAACTCTTCCATTTCCCAAATTGTACTTTGTCAGTGACAAGGATTGAAAAACTCATTCAGAGGAGCGACGCAGCCTGCATTGCTCCGATTTTTGCTCACAAAAATGCCCTGGAACGCGAATGAGGTGTGAGCGAGAATCTCCTGTTCTCACGAATCAAGCCCGATCAAAACGAAAACACGACCAAGGCTCCTGATTCCTTTTTCCCTAGCTTCCTTCTCCGCACACAAAATCTAGCATCAACCCGACGATTGCGTAGCAGCGAGCCGATTCATGAAACTTATTACCAACCCGCTCATGAGCCGTGTTAGTAATGGTATTATTCTTTCCCGTGGAAAAATGTTCGTCCCTTTGCAAAGCTTGAGCTTGAACAAACACTAACAGCAACAAAGATGACGCCAAGCCGTGTTGGCTGTATACACGCGTTGGCCAAAAGGAATGGAAAATAAGAAGAACAGTGTGCATACGGCCGGCACATCCAATCCATTTTAGTGATGTTATTATTCTTTTCAGGCAAATATGCCGAGCCAAAAGAATTGTTTTGCTTCTTGCTAGTGCTGTTATTATTGCTTCCTACGAAAGAATGTGCGTCACTTTTTGAAGCTACGAGCCGAGTGCCTCCAGCTACGGGTGGATGCATATTGAGGAAAAGTAGGCGCCTTGGCTACGAGCTTGAAGGAACATCAATAACATCAACAGCAACAGTGTGCACTTGTGTAGGCCAAGCCAATTTTTAAACGATCGGTGCCTCTGAGAAGGACGAGCCGAAAGATTCCTTTTTCTTTTTTTTTTCTTCCTACTTTTTTTCTTCTGAACTGGCGTACTTCTTTCCCTTAACAGACAGTAAGCTCGTTATCAAAATTCTCATGAAGCAAATTCGAGTCTCTCGTGATCCCGTTTCTCAGACTCGCTCATGAATGTTTTTTAATACGAGCAGCATAGAAACCGCCGTCGAAGAATTGTTTTTGTTGCTGTTCGTGATTTTATTGAACACAAACGAATAGCGAGCCGGTGGCGAAGCATTTTCGTGTGCGTTTCAAGGAGTGTGCGATTTTTATAGTCCTTGGTCAGTGATGATGAATTGTTGTTGTTACAAAAGGTTATAACTGCGAACACCGTCTTAAATTAACTTTTCTTGTCTTTTATAATGATTACTGGTAGAATTTGAATATTAATTAAGGATTTTATCTTTGATAACTTAATAACTTGAAAACTTGATAGAATTAATTATTTTCATTTTTTTAAATAATCATCTGCTTACTTCGAATTAATTCTCTGAAGTTCAAAATGGGTATATTTTCCTCATCGATAATTCCCATTTCAAATTGAAATTGAATAATATTTCAAATGGATGACATTACAGAGGAATTTTTCAACCAAAACTACAATTGAAATTGAAGAACAGAAATGTAAATTAATATGGTTGATAATTTCCATTATTATCAATTATTCTGACCTGATCTGATGTTTTGTAAGAATTCAAGTTTAATTTCTTATCAAATTTGGTGTTATATTTGATCTATTCTTCTTCTGTGCACTGATTGTTATGTCCGAAGCTTCAAATTCTGGATTTATTCCAATTTTTAATTCGCATTCCGTTTCTGATGTTTTGAAAATACTCGCTTGATTTTTTTTTGTTCTGAATAAGAATCAACATTTCGAATGATTTATTAATGCCTAACAGGAAATAAAATTTATTTAAAATTTTGATTCTGATTTATTTTGATTCGTATCAGTATCTTTTTTTTCGAGTTTGTGTGATGATTCTGGGTATGAATATGGTTTCACAAATCAATTTGCTCATTTATTGTCCTTTTTTGGTTTTGTTATAATTTCTAACAAAATTTTAAAATCGAAACCCACGTGTCTATCGCACGGGTCTTGTCTGCAGCAAATATTAAAGTATCATTTGAAACTGCACAAAATCTCCCCCCCCCCCCCCCCCTCCCTTCCACCCACTCGCACTTTCCAAATTAACGTTTTTTTCGCAATATATTTACGTTATTGACTGATTTTTGAAAATTTGGAAAATCATCCCCCTCCCCCTTCCCCAAGAGCCAGCTCTAGGACCGCCCCTGATTAGTATTGAGTGAAATGGCTCAAATAATAGGAAAAAAATTGTTGCTTGACGCCATCATTGATCCAACATGACGGCTTCCGCTTTTATTTTCAAAGCTGTAAATAATTGAAAATATCATAAAACCTTCACAATATCGTGAAAGTGATAAACGAGTAGGGGAGGAGCGGGCTATATGCGCCTATTAAGCAGAATACTGATTTAATGAAATATTACATCGAATATTTGTACAAAAACTATATACACATGAGTAGACATCTGTTTTCTATACATTAAAGTAATTTTATGTTGAAATCTTCTTCAGTTTTTGAAAAATCAATTTTTTTTATAACTGTTGTCAGAATTGCCGAATCTCAAACCGTGCGGGCTAAATGCGCCTATTTATGTTTTAGGCAAAATTTCGTTTATTTTGGCAATATTTCCGTATAATTTCATTGGAAATGCTAGAAACTGATAAGTTTCATAAGACAAATTCAAGTTTTATAAAAATCTATTTCTTTTATTAATTTATAGAATATAAAAAAAGTTAGGGTTGCCATATTATGGAGGTAGTTCATCCATAAGAAAAACTTTATTAAATCTGTCTTGAAATCTTCAACTCTCTCTAAAGGTGTTAACAAGAGATTAAATTCGTAGTTTTTATAATGAAGATCATATATTTCTTCTATTTAACCTGTTATTTTAGGATAAAGGCATTTTACAAACATGATAGGGGCAAACAGAAACACCATCTTATTCCACTTTCCAATCATTATGAAATCATCATAAAAGCTTAAATTTGTTTTATTTCTAAGGTTCATTTAAATAAGATACAAAAACCACCCCACTTTTTGTTTTGAGCTTCTTTACGTATAATTTTTAAAAGTCAAAATATTACATCAAAAGGTATCAAAACCTTGTATGATTTTTTTTTTTAATTTTTTTGAGTTGGTTTATTCCTAAAATTCTTTCTTGCCTTATGTTCAAAGCGTATCACCCTCAAAATGCATTGATTAGATATCTTGTCTTGTCAGCCATCTCGTCAAACGGCCGTAGGGTTATTTTACCTGATAGACCCATTTAGGAAACCTTTCCCCTAGAAGTCGATTTCCGCCGTCCGTCGCCATCATAAATTCCAAGATGGCGGATACTACTCAACTTTAAAATACTGTAAATGACTGAAAATTGCATAAAAACCTTACAATATGGGCATAAAATAAATGCGATCGAGCAGTAGAAGTCGAACTTCGTTATTTGACGCCATTTTAAAATCCAAGATGCCTTTTTACCCAATGACCATATTGTGAAAATTTCATGTGATTTTCAGTCATTAAAATCATTATAATGTTCAGTAGAAGCCACCATCTTGGATTTCAAGATGACGTCTGATAGCGAAATTTGTCTTTTGCTCGTTGAAATCTAGTTTAAACTAATACCCCACTTGCGGAAATTGGATATTTACTGATAGGATTTCTATTTTTTAAGGATTTTGAAAAAAAAATCGTCTTTTCAATATAGTGTGTAGGGATGGGAAGTTTGATAAATAAGTGTTCGGGTTGGCGAGAAGAACGCTGGCGAGGGAGCGTGTGGGACGAATGTGGGGAACAAAACTATGACAAAGAATGACCATATGACAAATATGACCAAAGTTTGGCAAATAAATGACTAAACATGACAAATGTGGTAAAATTATGACTAAAAAACATACAAAAATCTGACAAATACGACAAACATTTTACAATACAATGAAAAAATATCAATACAACTCTGTCGAAAATATAACAAATGTGATAAAAATATGACAGAATTTTGACAAAAATGTCAAAATTTTGCCAAAATATGACAACTGTGGTAAAAATTTTTGACAAAAATGTGACATAACAAAAATATGAAAAAAATATTGGCAAAAAAATTCAAAAATATGATAAGCGTGGTAAAAATATGACAAATTAATAAAAATGAAATAATTGTTGTTTCATTGTTATAAATTCGTCATATTTTTAAAACGCTTGTCATATTTTTGAATTTTTTTGCCAATATTTGGTCATATTTTTGTTATATTTGTCACATTTTTGTCAAATGACATGACATAAAATTGTGATAAAAATTAAACAAATATATGACATAAATAAGACAAATATAACAAAATTATGATTTTGTTATAATTTTGTCATATTAATCAGATTTATGTTCTAATTTTGTTTTATTTTTAAAACATTTGTTATATTTTTGACTAAGGTATATCGATTTTTTGTCAATTTATTGTTAAATCAATATCATATTTCAGTTTCAATTTTCATATTTCTTTTTTCAAAAACTTTTGTTATATTTGTCAGATTTTAGTCAAAATTTTGTGATTTTTTTGTCATGTTTTGTTTATGTATTGTCAACATTTTGCTATATTTTTGTAATATTTTTCATATTTTTTACACATTTGTCAAATTTTTGTCTCACCTGTCTGTTTTTTGTCATATTTTTCTAATGTTTTTCTTTCATTTTATAGTAAATTTTTTGTCATATTTAAGTTATAATTTTGTCATTTTTGTTTAATTGCTGTCAATTTTTTGTCCATTTTTGTCATAATCTGTCAGATTTTTGTCATACTAAATATTGTCAATTTCAGTCATGTTTCCACCATATTTATTACATTTTATCATAATTTTGTCATTTTTTGACTACAATTGTCAATTTTTCGTCATGTCGCCATCAAGAAATTCATATTCATTTATCGGTTTTCAAATCGTTTTTTCTTTTTGAATCCTAATTCACAATTTTTGAAAATGTCAAAAACAAATGCCTACTGAAATTATCAGCAACTTTAGCTGACACTGATTGAATGCTAAAGCTGCATTCACTGATCGAATGCAGTGAGTGACAGAAAAGCCTAAGCGAAAGACGCTTTCGTAGCAGTCGAGTGAAAGAAGTTAGTTCGGGTTTACGAGTGAGCTTTCTACTGATTGATAGACATACTCACAAAGCGTGTCACATGCACGAGAATGACCGAGCTGATCAGATGCTTTATATCTGTTGACTTTTCTATTCCATTCATTTAAGATTAAGCTTTTTACACTGATAGAAAATCACAGTCAATATCATTTGCACTTTCTGAAAATTTGCAGCACTGTTAACAGCATTTTCAAATTTAGCGGAAGCCGCTATCTTTTAAGATGGTGTCGGAAAGTAAGAAATCGACTTTTTCTAGTTTAGCCCAAGGTGTGTATATATAGGAGGTGTTACCGAATATCAAATTTCCGATTCAGCCATTTTGGCTAATTAGACTGCGGAAGTTTGTTTTCCAACAAACCACAGAAAAGCTGAGCAAATAATCTTATGTTTGTAAACAAACTCATTGAGAGACCCGCTCACTCCTCGCCGACTTACTGTGAAAGTCGGAGAACCTCGTGTTTAAAAAAATCCTTGGTTTAGCCCATAATGAATCTAGTATGGTGGTCTCACATGCCAAATCGCACGTTCAGCCATATTGAAAAAAGTTTTGACAGCTGGCTGAAATGTTTACGAAAAAGGGGGTCCAGGGATGCCAGGTGTTTGAGATACAAAATCAAAGAAAAAAAGTCTATGTATGTCTGTGCATGTCGTAGACCAAAGATCAAAAGATTTATTTCAAATCCAATTGGGCTTTAGTTTATTTTCTTAATTACAATACACTCCGCACTTTTCGAATGTTCCAAAGTAGCTGTGATTAACCGTGATAAAAGAAAGGATCTTTTAAGGGTGCACCAAACAACCTTAATCCTGAACCGGATGTTGCTTGTCCGATCAATGGCATCAAGGTTGGACTAAGGGTGTTCACCATCGAAGCGGCAGTCGAGGCTACATCATGCACTACGACACTGCCACCGGTTCCCTCGTTCAAAAGGGCCAAAAACTCCATCTGGTTTCTCCAAAGGATACCCATCAGATCCGGATTACTCGATTGGATCATCTGGAGGAGCGATGGCAACAGACGGGGGTCATCCTGAAGCAGCTGTTTCATCTCGATGAAGATCAGATGTTCCTACAGGAAGGCCAGCCGCTTCTCGGACGATGGAATGTCATACCTCGCCATGTTACCATCCGATTCGAAGACTTTCTACTGTTTCCAGATAGCTCTTGGATGAAAATAGTGTTGAATAAGCATTTATCTGTTATAAGTTATGGATAATTAATGTTACCCACTTCTACCGACAAAACTGACACCGTCGTCTATTGGTTCAACGTCTTCCAGCTTTGCTTTCCAGCCCGGAACTCAGCCGGAAGAGTTTTTTCGCTTCTATGGATTATATTTGCAAAAATCATGGTGAAATCTTTATCTGAGCAATATATTGATGGTTGGCAAAACTCCGTGTTTTACAAAAATTAGAGCACTTGGCATCCCAACCAGCCGCCAGACGAGTCAGCCAACAGCCCAGCCTACAGCCAGCTGTCAAACTTCGGCTGCGTTTCGCCCCCACCGTCGCATCCAATCCTCGTCTACTTTTTGCCACAGTGAGACCACCATATCTAGATTCATCATGGTTTAGCCCTTCCACCCAATATCCATATGGCGATAGTTGATCTCATTTACTTATTATTTAACAGATTCTGAAAGCATAATATTTCAAATTTCTACTCTCTTAAAAATAAGAACGAGTCAACTTTGTTGAAAATCAAGCAAATCGAAAGATAAAAGGATGATTGACGGTTGTTTTGCTATATTTCTTTTTATTTCTCAGGTATACAGAATTAAAAAAAAAATTCTACAACCATATAGTCTTTCAAGTCTTTTTAACAATCATAGGAAAAGTAATAGTTTTTGGATAAATATAAGTAATATCGTGCATAATTGTAATCTCGATTCATTTAGTTGAAAATCAGGTCATTTTGAACTCAAGAGATCAATTTAACCCACAGGTGACAATCTTGAAAACTTATTCTTTTAAACTTGAACTTTTTTGCGCGTTATCATGTTTATTGCTATGGAGAACAATTTGTTTTGTTTTCTCTTGATGGAAAAAATAATCCGAATGTTCCTAGACGCTAAAATAACTCTGATTTGATAACAAAAGGTAAAATTTGAACTCTTTGTATTTTTCAATAAAAAATTATTTTTTTTAAATTGCTTCTTACTCCAAAAAAGTAGAAAGTACATGCATTATTTAACCTTATGCTGACGAAGCCAGGGGGGAGGGGAGAACAAAGGATGCCTCTCTTATCAGTTTTTTTTGAATAAATCGAGAACATTTCAAGCAAAAGAGACCATATTTTATAAGTTAAGTTGTTAGCGTACGAATAATTTGAGAACCTCCCTTTTCAGGGCGGAATCGGAAAGAAAGAGACAGTTTTTTCATATTTTATTTGACATAACTCGAAAACGCTTATCAAAACACATGGAAAACAATGTGACATGAAGCTTATAAAAATAGACTAAAATTATCAAATCTTGAAACAAATTTATAAATCCCAATTCAGAAAATTAGTTTAATTTATCTTTGTATTGCAATTCAAAACTCCAGCTGCA
Source organism: Uranotaenia lowii (assembly GCF_029784155.1). Lineage (NCBI taxonomy): Eukaryota > Metazoa > Arthropoda > Insecta > Diptera > Culicidae > Uranotaenia > Uranotaenia lowii. The sequence goes on along the minus strand of NC_073692.1, from coordinate 285,891,536 downwards.
GGTCTTTTTTACAACGCTTTCATTTGAATTATGTTGTAATATGATTTAATATAACGCCATCAAAACAATAAAAAATTTGAATTATTTTTGAAAAAAAATCAATGAATTTTGAAAGGTGTAGCAAAGCACCTTGGTAGCACCATCACGTATAAACGGACGGTCGAAATGAAGTGATATTTGGTATCAAAGGGTTTTTCGGGTCGGATGGAGATGAAGTTGAATCTTTATAACAATTTATTAAATTAATGGTAAAACGAAGTTTTCCGTTACAGGTAGTTCAAAAAAAACTTTAATTTATTTATATACCACTAAAAAGATAAAGAGAAGAGATTATCAGAGTTTTTCTTCAATTGAAATATGTAATCTTTAACTTTGGAAGGAAAAAGAAAAATTTTGGATTCCTTAAAAGTGTATTTACTATTTCAGAAACCTTAAAAAAACATTGCTGAAATTATTATAAAAATAATCTGAAATCCGAATATTTTCGAGTTATTCGTAAAAATGTTATGTTTTCTAAATACAAACATCTGTCTCGACATCTCAAATCATTTTTTCATTTTCATTTATTTCTTTATTTTTGCAACGTAAGGTTGAAAATATTTCAATTTGATACATTGTGAGATAAGATTCGTTTGAGAAAAAAAAAACAAAGATCAGAAATAACTAATAATTTCAAATCATTTTCATCGCCACTGAAAAAGATAACAATTATTTATTTCATAACCCTTTCAAATAATCGGTTCTTCTCAGGTTGTGATGGAAGTATCATTCATGACCATGAATTGCATCACAAAGTCCATTTCAAAAGACATTGAACTTCACTATCGAATAAATAGAACTGACTCATCGATTTATCAGTACAAGCATTCTGCAGATAAAGATAAATAACTTGCCCCAGGTCAGGGTGTAATTTCTTTTCTTTTTTCATTGATTCATTCATAGGTTACTAACCTAGGCCAGACAAAAAAGATAAAATCGGTATCCATCGAAATTGCTGATTCGACAAAATCCCGATTAAAGTTTAAGTGATATTTAAGTAAGTCTGATCAGTCAAATTGATTTTGTTGATGCACGTTTATTTGAAGAGGGTTTTTAGCCTTTAACTATTACTGATCAGTCAAACAAATGTACAATTTCGCTCTGCAAAAAACTCAATTTATTTACATTTGGCTCTTTAGCCCTTTGGAAAAGTTCTGAACCGGAATGAACTATCGATTACTGTTGGAGGCAGTAACAGACAAGTAATATTGATAAACCAGATAAAAGCTAGTTGTTGTGGTAAAACTTCATAATGATTTAGGCTTAACTTCCACGATAAAAATCTAGAAATAACCATGAAAAAGCGACTTTGAATTAGCATTGAAATCTACCCATTCATTTGTTACACATTCAAATTATTAATCAAACATTTCGAATGTTTTTCAGCACTTCAGCGCCAATTCGTTACAATTTGAGGGACAAAGCCTTCGTTCTCATTTTCCACCATAAAATGTTCGGAGACAAAAAATTGCTCAGAATGGGAAGTGAAAAAGATTTGGAACGACTGAAACAATTCTTCAAAAAATACCGGGTTGATACGATGAAGATTTGTGACAACTACACGGTTCAGCAGGTGAAGAAAAAAATGATAGAAAGTAAGTCATTAAAAATATCGAATCAAATATTCCTCCGAATACTTACAATTTCCTTTTTTTTTCTAGTAAAACAGAAAAGGCTTGCCCACATTTCATGTCTAATTGTGGTTATTATGAGCCATGGCGACACTCACGGGCGTATCCATGCCTACGATGGAATTTATAACTTAGAACACGACGTGGTTGAGCAGACTTTGCTAAATGAAACACTCAAAGACAAACCGAAGCTATTTTTCGTGCAGGCCTGCAAGGGAAACGCATTGATGGAGACGGACGCTTTTCCAACTACCACCAACAAGAATGATATTCTCAAGTGCTATAGCACTTATGAAGGTATCTTAGAAACTTTTTTTTAATTTAAAAATTACTGATCTGTAAAACTTTTGTATCTCCCAGGTACTGTGTCTCTACGAGATCCCAAGACAGGAACATACTTCATACAACAATTATTCGACCTTATCGAAAAGCATCCCGAAAATGACATTAACGAACTGATGATAATACTGAGGAATCAATTCTCTTCTGATAGGTATACAGAACCTTCCATAATGGAGCTAAAAAAAACCTGTAATAATCTGTTGTTGGTTTTCTCGTTTCAGAATTTCCCAAACACCTACAGACACATCGACGTTGACCAAAAAATTCTTCTTCGCAGATTTGAAAAAATAATCGTTTAGCATTTTTGAGGTATAACCTACTTGGTAAATATCTCGGAACGTTGACAAGCTTTACGACTGCAGTTGAGTACAGGGATAAGTTTTTTTCCCCATTTTCGGCTGAATTTTTGTTACTCAGAGTGAAAAATACAATACATAGTTTGAGAAACTGAGATTCCTTCAATAAAACTGCTAAGCGTTTTCGTTTAATGAAAATGCCCTTAATGATAAATAACTTTTTGAAAACCAACATTAAAAATATTGAAATTAACGAGGATGATGATGAGATTAGTTAAGCGAATCTGTGAAACTTTTAACATCAATAAAGCTCTAAACACAAAACCGTTTTTTTTTCATTTTGTTTAGTTTATTATTTTATACGAGTTTTACTGTTTTCATCCAATTTACTAAACCAAATTTTGAAAAGTGATAATCCTGGCACTTATAATTTTTTTTTTTAAACGAACACACCTATAAAGGATCCCAGTGAAACTTCATGTTTTTTTGAAGAGATCTAAAATCTTCTCAAGACTAAAGCGTCCATCTTTCAACGAAATAATAGCTAGCATCTTACTAATGCTAACACCACCAGCTCACAGAAAGAGTAGGGGAGAATGAGGATACTTGATCCTTGGGGATACTTGATTCCTTAGCTATATCTCGAAACTGGAATGTCTTACAAAGATCAAATGTTCTAGAAAAATGTGCCAAAATGAGCAAAATAACAATACTTAAAGTTTAAATTTTTTTAACAAAATAATTGTTTGAGTAAATGAAATTTGTTTGAAAAAATTCACAAAATGTAACATGAAGATCTTTTTTCATCACTTTAAAATGTTCCTTTCATGGGAAAATTATGAAAAAAATATTTGTTACAATGTATCAATCGTTCGAGCGTTAAATGAACTTCATAATGCCACATTTTCAAAGCAATGGAAAACTCACAACTTTTTTCAGAAAAAGTTTTCTAAAATGTTGATTATGGGTACAATTGATCCCCTAAAGTTGGGTACAATTGATCTCCCTTCCAAACGGCATACTCTTCTTCTGAATTGATCGTTATGATTGCTGATTACGAAATTACTAATATTTATCCAAAAACTAATATTTATCAAACAATTGGCTGAAGAAAAGAGCAAAAATAATTAATTTTCTCTTAATTATAAAAAATAGCGCCTTTAAGTATGCAATGTTTTAAGCGTTGAGACAAAGTTATAGAATTTTCTTCTTATGTCTACTATAAATTGTGAAATGAGAACAAACATGACCAAAATAGTCAATTAACATTCTGTCTTGGGGGTTTGTTTGATTTTTATACTAGGATTAGGGCTTCCTGAATAAAAGATCAAGTCTCCTTCAAAAGGGGATCAAGTCTCCCCTAACTTCAGAAAAATCGCATTTTTTCTACTCCCACGAAAATGCTTCTAGTTCATCAAGGGGTTCAAGTATCGTTCTAATTTTTGGAGCATAAAAACTTGAAATTACACGCTGTCAGAAAATGTCAAAGACGGCGAGTTGCTAAATTTTTCCAAAAAGATATGGTGAAAATAAGAAAAGGGGATCAAGTATCCCCACTCTCCCCTACTATGTAAGAGCGGATTTTTCCGGTTGCTGATTAATGGACGATGAGACAAGTATTTAAACTAAACAGAAATTTAGCCTGAAAGTCTCGTCTGGATGTTCCGGGGAAGGTCCTTAATAAAATCATTTAAAATTTACCACGATGTATCAAATGTGGCATGCGAGCTGTTGGCTCAGAAAAGTCATCAAATTGTTCATGAAGATTTACTCATACATTGGCCAAATATAAAAAAAAACACAATTTCAACATTCAACAAAGGTGTGAATTTTAAATTGGGACACAATTCAGAACCAATATTGAACATTTCTAGCAGTTTTTGACAGCTTTAAGGGGGGAGTAGGGTCCAACGGGTAAAAAAAACACCATTTTCACGAATTTTTTTTAGAACTTTCGTTAAAACAAATGTATTTAAATTTTTTGCATTATACAAAGCATTGTTAAAAGAACATTTAGTAATTTTTTCGTAGAAAAATATTGAAAAATGAGCCGGGGACGGAGCATTTTCGAGGATGCCTTTTAGAAAACAGGATTTGCGGTGGACACTGTATCTCAGCACAGAATCATCTGAAGTCAAAAAATCAGAGCAACATTTTATTTAACTTAAAAAAAAATTTATGAAAATTTTGTGGCTGTTTCAAGTAAAAACTACGATTTTTCAGTAAAAAATCTGCCATTTTTTATACGTAGAAAATATGTTCCAAATTTGAAAAGAATCGGTGAAGTAGTTTTCAAATGACGATGTTTACTGATTTTTAAAATGTGCTTTCGAGAAAAACGCGTTTGAAGTTTCAGCGTTTGAAGTCTTACATTATTAGATAAGAGGAGATAAAGGCCTATAATTTCTTCAGTTTTGCTTCGATTGACATGAAAGTTTGACACAACATTCTTGAAATGTTTTACTATAAGCAAATAAAATAAAAAAAATCGATTTTTTGAAATTGTTCGACCCTCTTAAGCAAATAAACAACAAGTTAGTAAACACAAATAAGTATCAGATATTGTTCTGCTGATAGAACTAATGGAGAGCGAAAATGTATATGATATTAAAGACAGAAATTTAAGTGTTTTTATTTGTTAAAAAGCTGTAATAATTAGAGATGTACCGAATATTCGGTCGGCCGAGTATTCGGCGCCAAATACCTCCAAAAACCCGTTAAGCCGAATATTCGGCTTACCGAATAGTTGAGCTAAGTATTAAGCCGAATAGGCCGAATAGGCTGAATAGGCCGAATATATACTACAGACTTGTAAAATCTTCAAATGACTTTGAATAATTTATAAAATATTAAAAAGTAATGTTGTAAAAACTACACAATCATTGAAAACTTATGTTTTTACCAAAACATCAGAGGTGTATCGTCGTATCTTTCACTGTAGATCGTACAGGAGAATGCTGACAAGTATCGCTTTATACTTCGATTTTAGTTTTTTTTCCAGATTTTCTGGATATATTCCGGCTTGACCATGAATCCAGTAAAGATTCCAGATAAGTCAAATCTATCCGGGATGTCCAGATATTGTTTAAAACTTCCCGAATTTTGTCAGAATATTTGCTAAATCAAACAAAAAACTAAAATTTCTCTACTAAAAGTTTAAAATTTTGTATTAAACAACGATTTTTCAAAAGTTTCAAAATAAACATAAGCTTTGCTTTTTTAAATATTTTTTTTCAAAAATCGTTTTGAATGCCTGACCGTGTGGATACGTGTGGTTGAAAGTGTGGTAAGCTTAAGGTTAAAAAGCATCTTTCTTTCTAGCAACCTTTTTGAAGATATCATCTCAAATTCGACCTTCATATAATTCAATATCATAGATTCAAATAGCTTGGGTCATGTTTCGATATGTTTTGTCCCAGATTCCACAGGAACGCAATCTCTTTGGGGGTAAACGCCCTAGAAGCGACTAATCATTTGATGTTTTTCAAGTTATTGGTGACATTTTAAAATCAGTAAGACCCCTACTTAAAAATATCTATAATACATCTATAATACATCTATAATACATCTATAATACATCTATAACACATCTATAATACATCATCCCATAATATCACCTGGTTGAAAATAATCGACTAAAAACATGAGAGGCTTTTATATGGAAGAAATTGAAAGCATTGAAATAAGCGCTAAAGTTGCTTTTTTCATTAAAAACTCAATAGGGTATTCGACCGAATATTCGGCCGAATATTCGTTTGACCGAATAGTTGAAAAGGTCAATATTCGGTATTCGGCCGTTCGCCGAATACCACTATTCGGTGCATCTCTAGTAATAATTTTTGATGATAATATTTGATAAAAGATTACATTTTTAATGAGTTTGTTAATTCATTTTCAAAAATCATACTTTTTATAGGAATTTCAGATCTAGGTCCAATAAAAGGCACCAGTCAATGCCAAAATAGGAACAGTAGGTTCTATCAAAGATGGAAATTTCGATCGTTCATATCTTTGCGAATAACAGCAAAGCCTATGTTGAAAATTTGTTGAATTTTTGAAAATCATCGATTTTTAACTTTTGATTTCTACTGTTCACCCGAAGCTACAGCTGAATAGAATTGGCAGATAAAATATTAAAAAAAGGTTTTTTTTTTCATTTCCGTGTTTTACCTGAGAATTGCACACACAAATCCTACATCGTCTTTAACATGGGGTTTCGTTAAGAAGTTCAACTGATCAAGAACAGAGTTTGAAACGAACTATTTTAACTTCAAAATTAATTCATCGAATACTAATTTTATACATCGACAAGATGGACACCATTTGGATATGAAATATTTTCCAAGAAACCGAATATAGTTTCATTTTTTTCCTCGTTCTTTTATATGCTCAAAATCACATCCCAAGTAACAATTTTAGCTTTATTATTTATGGTCAGCAAAATTTCGTTAGGACTACATATAGCATTAATCTTCATAAAAAGCTAAAGCGCATTCTAATGGGCCCAGTCCTAGAAACGTCATCATAACAAATTTTTAAACTTCGATAAAATGATTGTGCTTTAAAATTTCGGACACCAAAGCTTTAATGAAGCTTTTACCAAACATTATAGCAATTTTTGCTTGTTTCGATTCTGTGAGGTTTCGGAGTTTATTTTTTATTTTTTCCAGCAACCATTAAATAAGAGGCAACAAAAGTAGTTTTTTCGATTTTTTGGACTGCTGAACTGAAGTTTGAAATACTTAAATGGAAGGTTACACTGACTGGGTAAGCTTAATTCGTTTGAGTTGATAACCTATGCGAGTAGCGATTCATTTCATATCTGCTTATGGAAGTGAGTACCATAAATTTTTCGAAGATAACCGTGTAAAATGGGTTAATTCTCGATAATCGAATCCCTCGCATACTAACTCTTCAAATGTCACTTTTTTACTTAATGATCCCGCGCCGATCCTCCGGTGCATAGGGCCATGGTAAAAGACCTCCACTGTTGACGATCCGGAGCCAGCGTTTACACTTGGTCCCAGTCAAGATTCTCGTCGACAGTTCGGATTTCAGCGGCTAGGCTTCGCCGCCACGAATTTCTGGGTCTGCCTCTTCTTCGATGACCTTCTGGATTCCAATCTAGCGCCTCTCTGCAAATCTCGTTTTCATTCCTTCGCAGCGTGTGCGCAATCCATCTCCACTTACGTTCTCGATTCTCGATTTCTAGCGCCCTTTGATGACACCGGCGATGTAGTTCCTCATTCGAGATCCAGTTGCCAGGCCACCAAGCGCGGATGATATTCCGCAGGCAGCGGTTTACAAATACTTGCAGTTTTCGCGTCGTTACCGCATATGTGCACCAAGTTTCGCACCCGTACAGCAATACGGATTTGACGTTTGAGTTGAAGATTCGGATTTTTGTTCGTAGAGAGATCTGGCGTGACCGCCAGATGTTTCGGAGACTCGCAAACGCAAATCGGGCCTTTCTGATCCGTGTTTCGATGTCTTTTCTGGTACCACCATCAGGCGTAATCTGGCTACCAAGATACTGGAAGCACTCCACTTTCTCAACTTGTTGCCCAGCTACCACGAAACTGGAGGGATTTCCTGTGTTGATCTCCATCGACTTGGTCTTTCCGACATTGACTTTGAGACCTGCTGCCTTGGAACTTTCGGTGAGGTCGTCGAGTTTACTCTGCATATCTGGTTGTGTTTGGGCGAGCAAAACAATATCGTCTGCCAGGTCAAGGTCGTTCAGTTGCTCCATTGTTAAAGGATTCCACGGCAATCCTCGGTTCGGTGCACAGTCAATCGATCCAATCAGAATCTCATCCATTACGATGAGAAAAAGTAGCGGTGATAGAATACATCCTTGTCTCACTCCAGCAGTTACCGGGATTGGTTCGGACAAGACACCGTCGTGCAAGACCTTGCACTAAAATGCCTCATGGTTAAGTCGGTCGAATGCTTTTTCGAAATCAACGAACACCAGCAGAAGAGAGTCCTGGAATTCGTTGATTTGTTCCAGTATGATTCGTAGCGTTGTGATGTGGTCCACACATGATCGTCGAGATCGGAATCCAGCTTGTTGCCGTCGGAGTGTAGCGTCTATTTTCTCCTGGATCCTGTTCAGGATCACTTTGCAGAGTACTTTGAGGGTTGTACAGATCAACGTTATGCCTCGCCAGTTACCGCACTCTGTCAGGTCTCCTTTCTTCGGGACCTTTACGAGGATACCCTGCATCCAGTCGGCCGGGAATGTTGCAGTATCCCAGATGTCAGCGAAAAGACGGTGCAACATTTGTGCTGATAGGGCAGGGTCGGCTTTCAGCATTTCAGCAGGGATGCAATCGATCCCAGGTGTTTTGTTGGATTTCATGTTTTTGATAGCCGCTTCTATTTCAGCCAGCGAGGGCGCTTCCGAGTTGACGCCATTTATGCGACTTACTGTTGGCGCTTCGAGCTGCAGATTCTGTTGGCCATCGCTATTCGTGACTCGGAAGAGTTGTTCGAAGTGCTCAGTCCATCGTTTGAGCTGATCTGTTCGATCTGTCAGCAGCTGACCTGCTCGGTCTTTTAGCGGCATTCTTGCATTAGTCCTTGCACCACTGAGGCGGCGAGAGATGTCATAAAGTAATCGGATATCTCCATTGGCGGCGGCTCTTTCTCCCTCTTCGGCTAGGGAGTTTGTCCAGGCTCTCTTGTCTCGTCTACAAGCTCGTTTAACTGCCTTTTCCAGCTCCGCATATCGTAAGCAGGCGGCTGCTTTGGCTGACCCGGTACATGCCTGCTCAATTCCGACTTTCGCCTTTCTCCGATCATCGACCATCCTCCAAGTTTCATCCGACATCCATTCACTCCTTCTTCCACAAACTTTACCGAGAGTACCATGGCTCGTCGTGATAAAGGCATTCTTGATTCCACACCACTGTTCTTCGACTGTTCCGTCTGTCGGCAGCTCCGAGGCTCGGGATTCTAGCTGTTCAACGTATGCCCTTTTCACCTCTGGATTCTCCAACCGGCGGACGTCGTATCGACACCCGACTTTCTCCTCGCGCCGTTGGACACGTGCAACTCTCAGTCGTATCTCGCCAAGGACGAGGTGATGGTCAGATGCAATGTCTGCGCTTCGCTTGTTGCGGACATCAAGAAGGCTCCTTCTCCATTTTCGGCTGATGCAGATATGGTCAATTTGATTTTCTGTTCGGCCATCTCGGGATACCCAAGTGACCTTATGGGCTGGTCGATGAGGGAAGAGCGAACCACCGATCACCATGTTGTTGTTGCCACAAAATTCTACAAACAGCTCTCCGTTTTCGCTCATCTGTCCTAGGCCATGGCGCCCCATGATGCGCTCAAGGTCCTGATTGTCGGAGCCAATCTTTGCGTTGAAGTCGCCCAAATGGATTTGAATGTCACCCTTCGGAATTCTCTCAACCACGCTGTTCAATTGACTGTAAAACAGCTCTTTCTCCTGCAAATCGGCAACGTCAGTTGGCGCATAACACTGGACCATTGTAAGGTTTCTAACCCGTGTTCTAAATCTGGCTACGATTATTCTTTCGTTTATCGGTTATCATCTAATGAGGGCAGCGTAGGCCTGCGGGCTTAACAGGAAACCAACTCCTCGTTCCCGAGTAGCATGTTCTCCTCGTATGCCAGAGTAAAGCAGGACTTGCCCGGATTGTGTCTTGTGTTCTCCAGTATTAGGCCAACGGACTTCGCTCAGTCCCAGAATTTCAAGCTTGAGGCGGCTAGCCTCTCTAGCAAGTTGTTCCAGTTTGCCTTGTTGGGCAAGGGTTAAAACATTCCAAGTTCCAATTCGTGTCCGTGTTTTCATGCTAAAAGTCGTCGCCAAAGTTCCAGGTCGGTCATTTCTTTCGGATTCCGTAACAATTTTAAATCGGGAACAGTACACCCATAGAAGAGGTTGCAAAAATCCAATGCCTATTTAGCATATCTCTGTGCCGATAATGCGCTGAAATGTGCACTGTGCCGAAAACGGTATGTTTGAAAAACCGTAACTGGCATAAGGACTCGGCTCCCAACCAAAATGATGACCACTACATTCAAGCGAAACAAGAAAAACCTATTCCTATTGGATAATTCATCCCAGAAACAAAAAAAATAAAAATTAAAACCACGGCGCCGTAGTGAGAATCGAACTCAAATTACCAATCATAGCGTCTTGCCAGACCGGCATTTTAACCAGTGTACTATTCAAGCTTCATGCAGGACGAGGGATATTTGTCATAGGCTTTCTGTCACCGATCAATCGAAAAAAACGCACAACGGCGGCTTCCCGGCGGCGGGAAACCCATTGAATGAGAACTGTGCTTTGCTTACTGCCTGCTATTACATACACACGCTACATATACACTGCTGCCAAAGCCGGGCAGCTTGTTTTGTTATGGAAACGGGTGAGGGAACGGGAGTAAAGGAAACGGGAAACCCATTGAATGAGAACTGTGTTTGCTTACCGCCTGCTATTACATACACACGCTACATATACACAGATGCTAAAGCCGGGCAGCTTGGCCGGTGCGTGGTTGTTTGCCGGTGAATTGAAGGAATGTTTTTTTTTTGTTGCTTTTACTGCATACACATGCACAGCTTGGCCGTGGTTTGCCGGTGCCAGTGGATTGAATTAGAAGGATATTTTTGTTGTTGCTTTTGCTACATTCACACGCACAGTGCTCGGTTCGCTGGCTGCCTGGTGTTGGCCGGTATTTATTTCCATCCTTCTTCGTCTTGTGATGCGATAGGGAGGGACGTGCAAACGTTTTTATTTTGTTTCTTTCAGACATACGCAATTCGGTTAACTTGGGAGATTAATGCCAGTGGGAGCAAATCGAATCAGCACCGGTCGCGTTATCTTCTTGTACCAATGATGCTATGTAATTGACTACACGCCATTGGCACAGAGGCTGAATTTTGGGTGTAGGTTGTTAGCCTAAAGTCCGAAATGTCAAATGTCAGACTAACGTCAAAAAAGGTAAGTTGGCAAACCGACACCATCCAATCTTATTCCATTCCACCGTTCTTCTGGGAAAGACTGTTTTACAGCTTTCAAGTTTTTTTTGCTACGTTTGAAGGGCTTTCAGTGAATCATATATTTTCAATAAAAACTGAATTTAATTTGTTAATATGTTTGGTGGAACATCTAGGAAAAACATCACACGTTCAACGTCAAATGTAACAACAGAAACTCGCATGTGCTATGAAAGACAAACTACCATCGAAACACATAGTTTTACTAGACAAAGTTTTGGATATAGATCATTACGTGTTTCTCCAAGGAGTTCCTTACAAAGTATCATCAATGATAATACCCAACCAGGAACATCCAACGGTACTTGGCCAATGAGATCTTTTCCTATGATCAATCAAGAAGAGTAAGTTGTTTTTAAGTTATTTCATAATCCCTTTGCTGAAAACAATTTTTCCATGACATTATCAGATCGCCTACTAAGTGCATATTCAAAGCCAACATTATAAGATAAGATACATTTTAGAGATAAGAGTATGGGCAGATTGCCGTAGGTCAGAACTTCTGACGCAGAAGCCTTTTGTCGTACCATTAATTTCTGAGAACTTAGATTTTGCAAGACTGACTCAGTATCAAAATTACCACAAAAGGCCGTAAATACCGTTGCTTAAATATTCGACTACTCAAACACTAGTTTAACTGCTTAAAAACATTAATTTATATTATGTACAGGAACCGCATGACAGAAAGCTACGATTTGGGCAAGAATGATGCTTACGTACTGATTGTTCACAACGAAAAGTTCAAAGACAAAAAAATGCACCGTGAGGGCAACAGAACAGATGTGGAACTTCTCAAAAACTTTTTTTCTAACTATCGCACAATCCCGAAACTCAAAGCTGATCTTACGGTGAAAGACCTGAAAGAAAAGATGAAGAATAGTATGAGATTCATTGTAAATTAATACATTTTAATTCTCTCTCTAAATACTAAATATCTTTCAGTCAGGAAAAAGAATTTTTCCAAGTACTCATGTTTGATTGTGATAATAATGAGCCACGGCGACACCAATGGGCGTATCTATGCCTCTGATGCAACTTATGACTTCAATAACGACGTGGTCGAGCAGATTTTGTCGAACAAAACGCTCAAGGATAAACCGAAAATATTTTTCATCCAGGCGTGTAAGGGAAATGCGCGAATGGAAACTGACGGTACTCCGACTACAACTAACAAAAATGATGTTCTCAAATGTTACAGCACTTATGAAGGTGATAAATTAAATTTTGAAAGAAAAATAACTTATGTATATTTAACTTTTTATTTCAGGTACTTTATTCTTCCGAGATCGTAAGTTGGGAACTTTTTTTATTCAGGAACTATTTAAATTGCTCGACAAAAATCCTAATACTGAAATAAGGGAGGTGATGAATATGTTAAGGAAAGGGTTCGCTTCTCTAAAGTAAGTTTTTTATCCTCAGCGATGTTTTAGAGGATAGTTAATATTTGTATATTTTTTTCAAGTATTCCTCAGGCACCAACGGATAAATCCACATTGACCAAAAAATTTTTCTTTGCAAGTTTCAAAAAAAAGTCAAAATTAAATTTTTAAATAAGTATTATCGAGATGTTATAAATATTAAAATATATAAAAGCAAATTTAGTTCAGTTTTGTTAACAACAATACAAAATTAACAACGTCCCCAGAAAAAAAACATCTTTTCATTCCAAAAAAAAAGAATGCTAACAAAATGCATACAATATTCATGCCACCATGTACGGCGGGTCGCCATAAATAACGGTGCCAGTGGAAAAATATTGCAACACCAACCGTAATCTTCTGCCCCTAATGTTTTATGTATCGTCTTCCCTGCGCATTGCAAGTCTTCGTTGAGGAATGAAAGGAAAGAATCACATTTGTAGCAGAGCCCCAAGGAAGAAAAATCCTGGCTTCAAATGGGTGGAAGAAAAACTCATCTTGATCGAAATGCATCAAAGGTAAGTTTGTAGGATCTAAGAAGAAGAAAAATATTGTTTGGAATTAATTAAGATCACCGACACAAGTTTTAATAGTTGAATTAGGAAAATAAAATAACAACAACTAAAACTTATTGAAAGCAAATAAAAATGCACTTACACTCCTTTGGATCTGAGAGACTAAAATGGAATCTTGATTATAGGCTACATGCTTATCATGAACTGTAATTAAAATTCTACAATACTTTGTTGATATTTTATTTTCAAACCGAACTTTTTTTTTTTTTTTTTTTTTTTTTTTTTTTTTTTTTTTTTTTTTTTTTTTTTTTTTTTTTTTATAGATATATCTTTATTAGTACCAATTCATCATTACATTTATATTACATTAATACATTAAATTAGGTGTTCAGTTCAATAATGAACTTTCAGAGCCCTATAGTTTAATAATCACTAAAATTTATTTATTCGACTTAAATTTGCTGAGCACAATCAAGCATTTTTATAAAGGAGAACATCCTGTAGTGAAAAAAAAAAAATTTAAACTAAAAACTAAAGCTATCCTAAAATTAAACTAATTGTAGAGAGAGCGAATCTCTGCGATGGAAGACTGCATCGATTTGCCTCTGAAGTTGGAGATGATTTTGTTGGCCATCTCTTCGATAGATTCAATGCCTGCAATCCGATGAAGATCTTCGGTGCTGTGCCAAGGTGGAAGCCGCAAAATCATTTTCAGAACCTTGTTCTGAATCCTCTGGATGGCTTTCTTCCTCGTCGCGCAGCAGCTAGACCAAATCGGAACTGCATACATTATCGCTGGTCGGAATACCTGTTTGTAGATTAACATCTTATTTCGCAGACACAACCTGGATTTCCTGTTGATGAGAGAATAAAGAGATTTAGTATATTTATTACACTTAGATTGAATATCTTCAATGTGATTCTTAAAAGAAAGATTCCGATCAAGTGTGAGTCCCAAGTACTTCACGTGATCAGACCATTCTAAAGAAACCCCATTAAAAGTTATGGAATGATTTTCATTAGGTTTTAAAAAATTTGCTCTTGGCTTATGGGGAAATAAAATAAGTTGAGTTTTGGAAGCGTTAGGAGAAATTTTCCACATTTTCAAGTAATTCAAAAAGGAATTTAAATTTTGTTGCAATCTACTGCGTACCACCCGTAAATTTCGACCTTTGGCTGAAAGCAAAGTATCGTCAGCAAATAATCTTCTACCTTTTCCTTCTGGTACATCAGGAAGATCAGAAGTAAAAATATTGTATAAAATAGGCCCAAGTATACTACCCTGAGGGACACCAGCTCTAATGGGTATCCTTTCAGAGCATGAATTTTGATAGCTTACTTGCAAAGTTCGGCTAGTCAAATAATTTTGAATAATTTTGGTGAGATATACAGGAAAATCAAATCGAGCTAATTTAGCTACTAAACCTTTGTGCCAAACACTGTCAAAAGCTTTTTCAATATCAAGAAGAGCAACACCAGTTGAATAACCCTCAGATTTGCTAGCGTTAATCATATTAGTTACACTCAAAAGTTGATGTGTAGTAGAATGTCCATGACGAAAACCAAATTGTTCATCAGGGAAAATAGAATTCTGATTAATGTGAATCATCATTCTATTCAAAATAACTCTCTCAAATAGTTTACTTAAAGAAGGAAGCAAACTAATTGGTCGATAACTTGAAGGCTCTGAAGCACTTTTTCCAGGTTTCAAAATTGGAGTTACTTTGGCATTTTTCCATTTATTGGGAAAATAAGCCAAGTGAAAACATATATTGAAGATTTTAACTAAAAAACTTAAAGTGCTTTCAGGCAACTTTTTAATAAGAATATAGAAAATCCCATCTTCCCCCGGGGCTTTCATATTTTTAAATTTTTTGAAAATCAATTTAAGTTCATCAATATTTGTCTCACAAGAACTTTCAAACACAATTTGCTTAGAAAGAATATCATCAAATTCTAGGGAAATTTGAGCATCAATTGGACTTACAACGTTTAAATTAAAATCATAAGCAGACTCAAATTGTTGGGCTAATTTTTGA
This sequence comes from Uranotaenia lowii, assembly GCF_029784155.1. Lineage (NCBI taxonomy): Eukaryota > Metazoa > Arthropoda > Insecta > Diptera > Culicidae > Uranotaenia > Uranotaenia lowii. The sequence goes on along the minus strand of NC_073692.1, from coordinate 285,876,220 downwards.
GCTTTTTCTGAATTAGTTAAAAGAAGTTTATCCCCATCTTTCAAAGTAGGAATTGGCTTCTGGGGCTTTTTTAGAATTTTAGTTAATTTCCAAAATGGCTTTGAGTAGGGTTTTATGTCCTCTACTGCTTTAGCAAAATTTTCATTACGAATGAAATTTAAACGACGTTTGATCTCTTTTTGAAGGTCGCAATAAATTAATTTCAAATAAGGATCCCTAGTTCGTTGAAATTGGCGTCGACGAATGTTTTTCAGTCGTATCAAAAACTGAAGATCATCATCAATTAAAGGTTGATTAAATTTATGTTTAACTTTAGGTATTGAAGCGGCTCTAGCATTGACTATTGAAGTTGTCAAATTTTCTACAGCCAAATCAATATCTTCTATTGAATTCAATGGAACGTTTACATCTAAATTACGTTCAATAAAATTCATATATCGCTCCCAGTTAGCCTTTTGAAAATTAAAAGTTGAAGGCTGAACTTTTTCTGTTCTTGCTTATTGAAATCCATTTTTATCCTTAATTTAAAATTTTACAAAATTTTATTTTCATTGTATTTGACCCATTCAGCACGACCCATTCAAACTAATCTTTTTATTTCACTAGCTGACCCGGTGTGCTTTGCTACACCTTTCGAAAATGAATGAATTTTTTGAAAATTATTCAAATTTGTATTGTTTAGTTTGTTATATGATTTTTATCGCCGTAATTTGTATGATTATAATTTTAATGGCATGTGCGGCGGAATGAAAACTAGAGAGAATTTATTTTATAGAATTTGAAAGAAAGGTGGATAGACAGGCATTAGTGCGCCAATAGGAGAAAGCTTGATAGGTGTTGAAATTTTAGGCTAGAGGCAGACGGCGGCAACGCTATTCAAACCGTATGGAGCACATCTCTCAGATTTCCCCTTTTTTCCCCTCGTTTTGACAGATTTAAGCTTTTTTCCTCACATTTAAGCTTTCGTCTCCTATGCTCTCAAGGCAAAAAAAAGCTTAAATCTGAGGAAAAAAAGCTTTAAAACGAGATTCACGAGTACATATTTAAAAGATGTTGGTCACACGATACATAGACTAATCGTGTAACGTTGCAGGGATCTGGCTAGAGGGCATGTTGATGAAAAGCTCCCATGAATTGCTCCCGCCTTTGCTCTGCATTAGCTAACTATACATGAGAAACCCAGAAAGAGAATTCCCATGTATAGCTAGATCCCTGCAACGTCACACGATTTGTCTATGTATCGTGTGACCAACATCTTTTAAATATGTACTCGTGAATCTCGTTTTAAAGCTTTTTTTCCTCAGATTTAAGCTTTTTTTTGCCTTGAGAGCATAGGAGACGAAAGCTTAAATAAGAGGAAAAAAGCTTAAATCTGTCAAAACGAGGGGAAAAAAGAGGAAATCTGAGAGATGTGCTCCATACGGTTTGAATAGCGTTGCCGCCGTCTGTGTATAGCGAGCCCAATGGTTTGAGAGAGTGTGCGTAAAACTCCAAACGAGCTCGTTTGAAGTGTGCGTAAAAACACGCTCTCAAACCATTGGGCTCGCTATACATGGGAATTCTCTTTCTGGGTTTCTCATGTATAGTTAGCTAATGCAGAGCAAAGGCGGGAGCAATTCATGGAAGCTTTTCATCAACATGCCCTCTAGCCTAAAATTTCAACACCTATCAAGCTTTCTCCTATTGGCGCACTAATGCCTGTCTATCCACCTTTCTTTCAAATTCTATAAAATAAATTCTCTCTAGTTTTCATTCCGCCGCACATGCCATTAAAATTATAATTATTGTTTAGTTTGCATTATTTTCAATCAACTAACAACATAGGGGAGATAAGGGCATAACAAGCACGCGAAGCACAATAAGCACTCCACTTTTCTACAAAAGTACGTATTTTCTAGAATTAGTTTTAGAGGACTTGTTTCGTACTTCCTAAAGTATTAATTTTTTACCATGAAAGAAATCTCCTTATCATCTTTACAAAAATATTTAAAAAAAAAACCCACTAGATTCTCAAGTGACGAAAATATTATAACTTTTGAGCACCACGAAATAAGCTTTTATGACATTTAAATCATCTTGATTCATAATGTACGCACTGAATTGTACACAGTCTTTTTCACTTTCATAAATTTTAAAACGCGTTTTTAATTGAATTTGTTGTCTCGGGGCGAATAGAGCACTATCAATCGGGGCACGATAAGCGTTTTCTGCCGTATAATGTAGCAGCGTATTCAACTCGATTTAGTCAACTGAATTATAGAGCTACAGCTTGACTAGTTTACCTCTGACGATTTGGCCTCTGATTATCTCTCCGACACCTTACCAATTGGATTTGGGCCTGCTAAAAAGAATAAAGCTTGCTCTTACACAGATTTCCATAAGAATGACAGCTGATCGGAATGAAATTGGAGTGGAGGCTAATGCTTTCTCTGTTTAACGCATGAGAAATCGTATACCGCCCAAGCAGCCGAATGTCACATATTTACTTCAATGAAGGCTGACAAAGAGAATCAACTGCCAATTTCCCTTGAGCGAACTTTATGTGCTCATTAATAAACTTGAAAGTTGCAAAAGTGTTTAATATGTACGTTGTATGTGACTTATTTTATTCAATTCCCATAAGTGAACTACACGTACTCATAAACGAACTTGAAAGTTGCAAAAGTGATTTATATGTACGTTGTAAAGGACTCAGGTCACATAAAGGGTACAAATTTTCTCAAAATGGGATTAACTAAGTCACAAAAGGTGCATTGAGGTGCCTTCTCCTTGGCTTCCTGCCTGGTTGAGCGGAAGCGCTATCAAGCGAGTTTTAGTTTCAGGTACAACAACATCTAGGCGTGGTCTAGTGATAGCTTGTTCGATTCTCACCACAAAGGTCAAAGTTCGATCCTCAAGCATGGCAAGTTTTTTTTTTCTATTTGATATTTTAGTGACCACTCTGATGCAATACATGTAGGAATTTTAGGAAAGAAGTATTTGAGCAATTTGTCGAGTTTGGTATCCGGCGTGTGGCATTTTGGCGATGAACTGAACATAGCAAATGATCAAGAGAAGGTGCTATGGACCGATGCCAAGGGTGCAATTGAGATAGAGAGAATTCTTTTTGTTCATTTTACGATTTTTTGGAAGCTGTATAGTAGCCCAATAAGACTTTTTTTTTTGGAACTTGTAAGTATTTATAAGAACTTGAATTTTGAGCTGCATAGAACGCACTTCATATCAATGATGGGACTGAGTAAGCTTTTTTATATCTGTTTTATGGGACTTCTGGTTGCTTGGGCGGGATAGCGAGTGCGCCTATTGCCTATAGGCCAAATCGTCAGATGAGCTGTAGCTCTATTATTCAGTTGACTTCATCGTGTTGAATTCGCTGCTAGCTTCACAGGCAGAAAACGCCCATCGTGCCCTGATTATTAGTGCTTATGCCCCCAGGGGAGGAAGGGGTTTCATTATGCCCCTACAGTGACTGGTTTTCAGCTTTCGGCAAAAAAAATTTTAAATGCAGTGACAGTGCATTTTTTAGTGACTGAACTCGAAACAATGATGTAACTTACATAGAATCGCTGTTTTCTATGGTTAAATAAGCATTTTTCTTACGATGGTCATAAGATTGCCCCAAACTTTTATGGGAAATTTCAAAATTGTGAAATGTTATGCGCTGCAGGCTTAAATTGATCCTAGGCATAGTACAAGGTATCATGCAAAATATGGGCCAGATCGGATTACGGGAAGGGGTCGCTCAACGAGCCTAAATTTTGTATAGGATTTTGAGACATTTTGTTCGGGAGGAACATGCAAATCCAGTTTTTCATGAATATCTTTGATCCCTTTCGGCAGATTTCTTTTGAAAACGGGTTTTCTTAGAGCCTTAACTATGACAAATATTTTAACCGAAGACTGCATTTCAATTCGACTTATGATAAAAAAGTTATTAGACTTCAAAAATGGGGTAACTTTTTTCAGGATGATATTCATCACTGTTAACGCTGCATCTAAATGTTCGAAGCAGTGTTTCTCATTAATAGTGATGAATATCACCCTTTAACACTAGAAGGACCAGCAAATTGAATATACCTATTCGGACCGTGACCAGTCAAAATGACTGGTAAAGAGGAAATTTTTAATATCATAATATTTTTAACTTTTTTCTTTTAAAATTATTTTGTTATTTATTCGATAACATTTTTGTTTTAAAATTGAAATATTTTTTCACCATGGGTGCACGGAATCACCTCTTTTTGGCATAGTTGACGAATGCGTGTATGTCATAAAATGAATATTTCAAATAATTATCAAAATATTAAAATACATTATCAATCTTATTATAAAATCATGTTAGATGGCTATGGCTATTGACCATGGGTGCACGGTTTCACTTCAATTTTGTTTTAGTAGATATTTTCTAGCATCCATCGGTCTGAAATTTTTCAATACGTTGCCCATAAATTATACCTCATATTGTAGGTTTTGTAGCGTACTTTTCCGCCATTTATCGAAAATCAACTTTTTTGCATGCTAAAGGTAAAGAAAAAAGACTTTTATAGATTCAAATGAAATTTTGTGTTAAATACATGGTTTTTCACTATGGGTGCACGGATTCACAGCGTTTTAATCAAATATTGAATTTTTTGAAAATTTTAAAAAGCATTTTTTTAAATCCTAACTAAACCAAAGTTGAAACCATGTCTTCCATGTCGAGACATCATGATTTAAATAACGATTTGTTTTTTAAGTTCCGTTTTTTCATTCTTGGAAAAGAAATATTTCAATTATATCTTGAAATAATAATATTTTTTATTTATTATTCAAAAACAGGTTTTGGCAATCGTATATTTATCTCAATAATGATCAACATCCAAGAATTTGGAAAGCGGTTATCATGGACTGAGTGTCAAGTTAAGTCGTGCGGCAGAAAACAGTGAAAATAAAAATAATGAATCAACATTGTCAAATGTACACGTTGATTTGTTTTTCCTTAAAAGTTTTTCGATTGAACAATATTGCATTTCAAATACCTATCATATCTAACTCAAAAATATTTTGTGTTCTGAAGCAAGTTGAAAACTATTTATTTCTATATAATTTACAGCGACGAATTTGCAGCTACTCCATGGACCTATGTTGAACTATCTTAGCGCCGATGTGGTCTAGCAGATAAGCTGGCGCGAGTCTTGTCTTGGTATGCCAGGAGTGCTGGGATCGATTCCCGGTATCGGCAAGAAAACCTTTTGGGTTCGAACCTCATAAGTTGCCGACAGGTAAGATGTTTTTCCTCTTATTACTGACTGCATAATAAGAATGTTCGATTAGTTGCGGTATAGACACGGATGCCAGAATACCTGTTAGTAAACTTGCATTGGAAATTTGTCGAGCCTAATATTCTAAGAATGCATGTGAATACATACTTGGGCAGAAACTGCGGTGAATCCGTGCCCCCATGGTGGATAACCAACTTATAAAAAATATTCCGTGCATCCATGTTGAAATATCATTTAAATTATTCAGTTTCATAGCTGATGTCTTAAAATTTGAATAATTGCGTACTAGACTGCCCCAAATGACCCGACTTTTGAAAAATTTATACGCTGCAGGCTAAAATTGATCCTTGGCCTAGTACAAGATCTCATGCCAAATTTTGGCCAGATCGGACCACGGGAAGGGGTCGCTCAACGAGCCTGAAGTTTGTATGGGATTTTGAGACATTTTGTTCGAGAGGAACACGAAAAACCAGTTTTTCGTCAATAACTTTTGTCTCCTTCGACCGATTCTTTCAAAAACGGGTTTTCTTAAAGCCTAAACTATGACAAATATTTCATCGGAAGGTTGCATTTCAATTCATATTAAGATAAAAAAGTTATTAAGCTTCAAAAACTGGCTAACTTTTTTAAGGGAGATATTCATCACTGTTTCAATGAGGCGACTAAATGTCCGACCAGAACACTCAATGTGAAATGCATGCCGTTTCGTCAAATAATGACCGATTTTATTCATTGTTGTTTCGTTCAATTGCAATTTTAAATGCTTTTCTAATATTTGAATTTGGATGATATTCACTTGATTATTCGTAAAGAAGTAAGGGCGGAAAAATGGTTGACAATTTAAAAAAAATGCATAACCACAGGGGCTTAGGAACATGACTGGACGATTTGTGATGACAATAAAAAGATATATTTTCGAAAATCATGTCCATTTACAGTCTTTTCATGTTTTGCTATAATTTCAGCTGTAGTTAAAACAAAGAACTTCATTGGTTTGGAATGTTTTTTATTACAATAAATAACGAGGTTGACTCGTGAAGTAATTTCCTAGTAGGTTTTAAACTTAAAAAGATAATTATATTTCAAAATCTTTTTTTTTATTCGTAGAGTAACTAACAAAGTTCAAAGTTTATGCACAACATTTCAGATCATTTTTTTTTATTGGAGATTTGATTTTTTTTTTCGATGTGCCTCAACTATCTTCAATAAATAGGTATTACAGTTGTTCTTCGCCCCTTTCGGCACAGTCGTTCATTACGGATGCCATTTTTAAAACCGTTTTTGAAAGAAATCGGCCAACGGGAACCAAAGCTATTGATAAAAAACTGTTTTTTTTTATTGGCATCACAAATCGTCCAGTAACGTGCCTAAGCCTCTGTGGTTATGCATTTTTTTTTAAATTGTCAACCATTTTTCCGCCCTTACTTTTTTTTCCGAACCATCAAGTGAACTTAATCCAAATTCATATATCAGAAAAACATTGAAAAATGGCAATCGAACGCAACAACAATGAATAAAATCGGTCATTATTTGAAGGACGACATGCATTTCACATTAAGTGTTCTGGTCGGACATTTAGTCGCCTCATTCAAACAGTGATGAATATCCCCCTTAAAAAAGTTTACCAATTTTTGAAGCTTAATAACTTTTTTATCCTAATTTGAATCGAAATGCAACCTTCCGATGAAATATTTGTCATAGTTTAGGCTTTAAAAAAACCCGTTTTTGAAAGAAATCGGTCGAAGGAGACAAAAGTGATTGGCGAAAAACTGGTTTTTCATGTTCCTCTCGAACAAAATGTTTCAAAATCCCATACAAATTTGGGGCAGTCTAATGCGTACATAATTCATAATTATTCTACTCAGTAGTCTCGAGTAGTTTTAGGTGATAAATATATTTTATACTAAGCTAGTATAAAATATATTTATCACCTAAAACTACTCGATTACTCGAATGGACATGTATTAAATCTAACATAACTTTCACAAATCTTGAAGAAATTTCGCCAAATTTTGACGTAAAGTTCGATTATACAAAACAAAACAGAAAAAAAAATTGAAGCGCCACACAGCGGCCAATCCGAGAACTTTTTCTACAAATCTTCGTAACTTCGCGTCGAAAATCAATAATTTCATTACGAATGACACACTTCTGCCCACCATAAATCAACTAGGACTCATTGTTTTGAATGTAGATTGCAAATGAAACCAAAAGCAAGCGAAAAAAAAATTATCTCGTTCGAGTTATAGGGTTGTGAATTTTTACTTGTCACGGTCCGAGTGTCCATGGCGAAATTTTTCTCGCTTATCAAATTTGCAACACAAATATACGTGCAAATATATGTACGTGTAAAAAAATCGTATCTGATGCAGCGAAACCAGAATATACGTATCATTTTGGAGGCCATATAGGTACATGAGCACAAATATTCTTGATTTGGATTGTATTGTCGTAATAAATTCATGCAATGTATTTAAATACGATAAAGGGTATAAATGGGCCGCATATTGTAGGTGCAAATATAGGGAAGAGTGGGAATACATGATCCCCTTTTCTTATTTTCACCATATCTTTTTGGAAAAAATTGGCAACTCGCACTCTTTTACATTTTCTGACAGCGTGTAATTTCAAATTTCTATTCTCCTAAAATAAGAACGATACTTGATCCCGTAGATAAACTAGAAACATTTTCGTGGGAGTAAAAAATTGCGATATTTTTGAAATTAGGGGAGACTTGATCCTTTATTCAGGAAGCCCTAATCCATGGAAAAAATCAACAAAACCCCAAGTTATAATGTTAATTGACTATTTTGGTGATGTTCGTTCTCATTTCACAATCTTTAATTGTCAGAAAATAAATTCTATAGCTTATTTTCAACCCTTATGACATTGCATGCTTACGGGCGCAATTTTTTATAAACAAGAGAAAATCAATTATTTTAGTCCTTTTCTTTAGATAATTGATGGATGAATATTAGCTATTGGATAAATATTAGTAATCTCGTAATCAGCAATGACCACGATCTATTGAGAAGAAGAATATACCGGGATCATTTGTACCCAAAATCGACATTTTAGAAAACTTTTTCTGAAAAAAGTTGGGAGTTTTCCATCGCTTTGAAAATATTGTATATTGAAGTTCATTTCACACTCGAAAGATTGATGTATTGGAATAAATATGTTTGTTATAATATTTCCATGTTAGGAACATTTTAAAATGATGAAAAAAGATCTTCAAGTCACATTTTCTGAAATTTTTCAAACAAAGTTCAATAACCCATAAACTTATTTTGTTAAAATGAGCCTCAACCATTGCTGTTTCCATTTGGCACATTTTTCTTGAACATTTGATCTTTGTACGACATTCCAGTTTGGAGATATAGCTATGGAATCAAGTATCCCCAAGGATCAAGTATCCTCATTCTCCCCTACGGAGTGTAATAAAATCATGCAGTTTATTTATATACGATAAAGAATATGCATGGGCTGCACATTGTAGGTGCAGATATACGAAAATGAGTTTAAAAAACATTCTATACGATATAATCTGTAAAATAATATACGACTTCTGGTTGTCTGGGTATGATTCTGATTCATTTTTGATGAGTATTGGATGAGATTATGATTGCGTTAAACTTTAACTTTCGTATTTTTTTGAATTAGCAAGGACCCTGAAAATGAGCTAAACCATATACAAAAGTGCATCCTAATGGATTTGAAATCAATTGAACAAGATATTAGTGAAACTAATCTTAATCTTTTCTTAATATAATTAAGAGAAATAAAAAGTAAATATATTTACAACAATTAATGAAATGTTTGTTAAATAATTTTTTTTGTGGTGAAATTAAGTGTAACTATAGTCATTTACTTTGCTTTTGTGTTGAAAACTGCTTTATTTTGGATTCATATTAAATTCGTTGGAAGTTTTTAAAAACAATGAAAGTGGCGAACGGAAAAAAACAAGTTTGGCCTAGGTTTGTTAATCCCTGATTGCACTGTATATATAATAACGGTAAGATTATCATAAGATGAAGCGGCGAATATGGAAGATAATTGATTTATGGTAGAGATGATAGAGATAATGATTAATACTAAATTATGGCTCTTTCAAATGGTTCCTTGTTCACCATGCTCAGTCTTCACAAAACCACGTACCGAGTACCACTTATGTGGCATTCTTTCCTAAAACGAATATAGTGTACAAGTTAGACTACTATAAATTAGTTTGAGTTTTCGGTTATGTTTTAGATGGAAAATAGATGTGTCAATAATCACAAATGGGGAACACTTACTCATTAGATAAAGATGCATACGTGTTGATTTTTCACCATAATCAATTCAAAAATACAGGAATGAACCGCCAGGGTGACGAAAAAGATGTAGAACGTTTGAAAGTTTTTTTCGATAACTATAAGGCAAAAACTGAATTTAAGGCCAATCAAACTGTGAAAAATGTGAAGGAAACGATGCGGATGAGTATGCGACATTAACTAATACTACAATTTTTATTTCAATAATTAACTTCTCTTTTTAGCAAAGGAAATGGATTTTTCGAACTACTCATGTTTGATAATGATTATAATGAGCCATGGGAAAAAACATGGGATAATTGAAGCCTACGATGGAACTTATGACTTCGAAAATGATGTAGTTGAACTGATTTTGGCGAACAACACCCTGAAGAATAAACCGAAGTTATTTTTTGTTCAATCATGCAAGGGCGATGGGAGGATGGAAATTGACAGTACTTCTTACACAACGAACAAAAATGATATCCTCAAGTGTTTTAGCGCATATGAAGGTTATTTATGAAAAAATTTTTGGTACATCTGTAAATAACCACTCGTTTTTTATTTCAGGCACTGTATCTTATCGAGACCCTAATACAGGATCAATATTTATTCAGAAATTGTTTAACTTGATTGACTCCAATCCTAATAAGGAAATAAGAGAGTTGATGAACATGTTAAGAGATGAATTGGTTTCCGAAAAGTTAGTTGTTTGATAATATGCTATTATAAAAGTTGAAGTGATTGACTGATTTTTTTTAGAATTCCTCAGGCACCAACGGACACATCAACATTAACAAAAAAGTTCTATTTCAGTGCATTGAAAAAAAAATCAGTCGGAATGATGGTATCAAGTATCTCTGCAACATTTTTAGCTTTATTATGGTTATGGCTATAAGAATAAAGCGCATTCTGTAACACCACCAGAACTCTAATAAAGCCAAAACTCTCTGGCAACTCTGTTTGTACATGAATTTTGTTGTTTTTTCGATGATTTTAAAAACTATATTTTAAAGTGTTTGAGTAACTTTTTACCATAACTGTACAGTCCTTCTCAAAAATAAAGCAGTAAAAAACTCGGGATAAATCGAGTATCTGTTAATATTTGAAGGTTTGAGTGCGAAAATCGTGTGTGAAGTGACGTGTTTTGCATCTATTGACTGTGATCGTACATGTAAACAATCCTACCTACCTACCTAAGGGTCCGGCGCCGATTGACCGACGCATAGGGCTGAGATAAAAGATCTCCACTGCTGGCGATCCGGAGCCAGCGTCTTCACTTGCTGCCAGCCGAGGTTCTCGTCAACTGTGCGGATTTCAGCGGCTAGACTTCGCCGCCACGAGCTTTTGGGCCTGCCTCTTTTTCGATGCCCATCTGGATTCCAGCCAAGCGCCTCTCTGCAAATCTCGTTTTCATCTCTTCGCAGCGTGTGCCCAATCCATCTCCACTTACGTTCCCGAATCTCGATTTCTAGCGCCTTATGATGACACCGGCGATGAAGTTCAACGTTTGAGATCCAGTTGCCAGGCCACCAAGCGCGGATGATGTTCCGCAGGCAGCGATTCACAAAAACTTGCAGTTTTCGCGTCGTCACCGCATATGTGCACCAAGTTTCACACCCGTACAGCAATACGGATTTGACGTTTGAGTTGAAGATTCGGATCTTAGTTCGTAGAGAGATCTGGCGTGACCGCCAGATGTTTCGGAGACTCGCAAACGCAAATCGGGCTTTTCTGATCCGGGTCTCGATGTCCTTCTTGGTCCCACCATCAGGCGTAATCTGGCTACCAAGATACTGGAAGCACTCCACTGTCTCAACCTGTTGTCCAGCTACCACGAAATTGGAACGATTTTCGGTATTGATTTCCATCGACTTGGTCTTTCCGACATTGATTTTGAGACCTGCTGCCTTGGAACTTTCAGTGAGGTTGTCGAGTTCGCTCTGCATATCCGGTTGTGTTTGGGCGAGCTTAACAATATCGTCTGCCAGGTCAAGGTCGTTCAGTTGCTCAATTGCTGAAGGATTCCACGGCAATCCTCGGTTTGGTCTACAGCCATTCGACCCAGTCAAGATCTCGTCCATTACAACGAGAAAAAGCAGCGGTGACAAAATACATCCCTGTCTCTCTCCAGCAGTTACCGGGATTGGTTCGGACAAGACACCGTCGTGCAAGACCTTGCACGAAAATGCCTCGTACTGTGCTTCGATAAGATGGACTTGACCCCTCGTCGTCTAAGAGCAGCCCAGATGTTTTCGTGGTTCAGTCGGTCGAATGCTTTTTCGAAATCAACGGACACCAGCAGAAGAGAATTCTGGAGTGAACTCCAGTATGTGGTCCACACATGATAGTCCGGATCGGAATCCAGCTTGTTACCGTTGGAGTGTAGCGTCGATTCTCTCCTGGATCCTGTTCAGGATCACTTTGCAGAGTACTTTGAGGGTTGTACAGATCAAAGTTATGGTGCAACATTTGTGCTGACAAGGCAGGGTCGGCTTTGAGCATTTCAGCAGGAATGCAATCGATTCCAGGTGCTTTGTTGGATTTCATGTCTTTGATTGACGATTCTATTTCAGCCAGCGTGGACGCTTCCAAGTTGACGCCATTAATGCGACTTACTGTTAGCGCCTCGAGCTGCGGGTTCGTTGACCATCGCTATTTGTGACTCGGAAAAGTTGTTCAAATTGCTCAGTCCGTCGTTTGAGCTTATCTGTTCGATCTGTCAAAAGCTAACCTGCTCGGTCTTTCAGTGGCATTCTTGTAGTAGTCCTTTCACCACTAAGGCGGTGAGACATGCCATAAAGTAATCGGATATCTCCATTGGCGACGGCTCTTTCTCCCTCTTCGGCTAGGGAGTTTGTCCAGGCTCTCTTGTATCGTCTACAAGCTCGTTTAACTGCCTTTTCCAGCTCCGCATATCGTAAGCAGGCGGCTGCTTTGGCTGACCTGGTACATGCCTGCTCAATTCCGACTTTCGCCTTTCTCCGATCATCGATCACCCTCCAGGTTTCATCCGACATCCATTCACTTCGTCTTCCACAAACTTTACCGAGAATACCATGGCTCGTCGTGATAAAGGCATTCTTGATTCCACACCACTGTTCTTCGACTGTTCCGTCTATCGGCAGTTCCGAGGCTCGGGATTCAAGGTGTTTAGCGTATGCCCTTTTCACCTCTGGATTCTTCATCCGGCGGACGTTGCATCGACATTCGATTTTCTCCTCTCGCCGCTGGACACGCGCGACTCTCAGTCGTATCTCACGAAGGACGAGGTGATGGTCAAATGCAATGTTTGCGCTTCGCTTGTTGCGGACATCAAGAAGGCTCCTTCTCCATTTTCGGTTGATGCAGATGTGGTCAATTTGATTTTCTATTCGGCCATCTCGGGATACCCAAGCGACCTTACCGACCAGCAACGATGGGGAAAGAGCGATCCACCAATCACCATGTTGTTGTTGCCACAAAACTCTACAAGCAGCTCTTCGTTTTCGCTCATCTGTCCTAGACCATGGCGCCTCATGATGCGCTCAAAGTCCTGATTATCGGAGCCAATCTTTGCGTTGAAGTCGCCTAAGTGGATTTGAATGTCACCCTTCGGAATTCTCTCAACCACACTGTTCAATTGACTGTAAAACTGCTCTTTCTCCTGCAAATCGGCAACGTCAGTTGATTTACACTGGAGCATTGTAAGGTTTCTTACCGGTGTTCTAAATCCGCCGCGCACGCCTGTTTGTGTGTGTGTATGTGTGTGTGTGTGTGTGTGTGTGTGTGTGTGGGTGTGTGTGTGTGTGTGTGTGTGTGTGTGTGTGTGTGTGTGTGTGTGTGTGTGTGTGTGTGTGTGTGTGTGTGTGTGTGTGTGTGTGTGTGTGTGTGTGTGTGTGTGTGTGTGTGTGTGTGTGTGTGTGTGTGTGTGTGTGTGTGTGTGTGTGTGTGTGTGTGTGTGTGTGTGTGTGTGTGTGTGTGTGTGTGTGTGTGTGTGTGTGTGTGTGTGTGTGTGTGTGTGTGTGTGTGTGTGTGTGTGTATGTGTGTGTGTTTTGATTTCAGAATTTACTCTTCAGTTGTCAAAATGCCGTCCAAGGAAGCAGAGCAGCGTATCAACATTTCGCTCGCGCATCGCGAAAATCCGAGCTACTCGCACGCAAAGCTGGCAAAAATCGCTATCAGTTGCCAAATCAACCAACAAAAATCTAATTAAAGTGTTTGGGGAACTTTTGTTGGCAGCCAGGAAGTCTGGATCGGGGAGACATCGAAAACCGGAAGCTGCTGAGACGACAAAGAGAGTTGCCGGTAGTTTCAAGCAAAACCCTAACCTTATCTCTCCGTGATGCCGCAAATAAGCTGGGTGTTTCGATTACAACCGTGCATCGAGCCAAAAAACGAGCCGGACTATCGTCTAACAAGAAGGTAGTGACTCCCAATCGCGATGATAAACAACATACGACGGCCAAAGCGCGATCCCGGAGGCTGTAAACGACGATGCTGACGAAGTCTGACTGCGTTGTAATGGACGACGAAACCTACGTCAAAGCTGACTACAAGCAGCTTCCGGGACAGGAGTTTAATACGGCAACAGGAAGGGGAAAGGTAGCTGATATTTTCAAGCACATGAAACTGTCAAAGTTCGCGAAGAAATATCTGGTTTGGCAAGCCATCTGTACTTGTGGCTTGAAAAGCAGCATTTTCTTAGCTTCCGGGACTGTCAGCCTAGAAATTTACGTGAAAGAGTGTTTGAATAAACGTCTGCTGCCTTTCCTGAAGAAATAAGGTTGTTCCGTACTGTTTTGGCCGGATTTGGCATCTTGCCATTACGGTAAAAAGGCCATGGAGAGGTACGCCGCCATCAACGTGCAGGTGGTTCCCAAGGACAAGAACCCTCCCAACACGCCAGAGCTCCACCCAATTGAGAAATACTGGGCTATTGTCAAGCGGAACCTAAAGAAGACCAAAAAAACTGCTAAGGACGAGCAGCAGTTCAAGGCAAACTCGCTTTCTGCGGCGAAGAAGGTGGACAAGGTGGCTGTTCAAAATCTGATGGCAGGGGTTAAGCGTAAGGCCCGGAAATTCGGATTTGGAAAAGCGGAAGCCTAACTGAATATTTTTCCTGAATTTTATACTGATTAAACTTGAAAAATAAATTTAATTTGATTTTTTTAATAAACAATTTCACCGATTAACACGCGTTTTCCCTTGACCAAATTTTGACTGTATCACCCTTTAGCTTGAGGCGGCTAGCTTCTCTAGCAAGTTGAGCTAGCTTACCTGGCTGGGCAAAGGCAAAACACTCCAAGTTCCAAGTCGTCGCCAAAGTTCTAATCCGGTTATTTCTTCTCACAGTTTCCGTAACAATTCAGACGCTGTTTGAGCCGCGCCTGACCTGGAGAACAGACGCTCGATTGTTGTTGCACGCCACCCCTGACCTGGGGAACAGACGCGTGCTGCCACCTTCTCAGCCTGCATGCGACCAAAGCATCCACCGGGGTTGGGTAAATTTATGAACTAGTATTAATAAAAGGTTTATATTGAAATATATAATTATTCTTCGTGGTGGATATAAGTGTTACTTTAGTTATTTACTTTGCTTTTGAGGTAATTTTTTACCTATATTTTGGATTTTTGGAAATTTTTAAAACCAATGAGGGCGGCAAATGGAAAATCAAGTTCGGCCTAGGTTTGTTAATCCACGATTGTACCGCAGATTATTTCGGTTTCGGGTCTATATAATAACGGTAAGATAACTATGAGATGAAGAGTTAATCAAAATATTATGTACTTGTTAAATCGACGACAATTCGATTGTTGGTAGAGGTGATATCGATAATGATTTATTCTAAGTTATGGCTCTTTCAATTGATAATGGTTATATAGATAAATGTAACAGTCGAACTTAGATAAGCAAGAACTGGGAAAACGGGAAATCTATTAGGTAAGCAAACCACACCGGTGTTGTTATTATTCAGCATAAAATACCTGTATAGATAAACTTTCGAAAAAAAAAAATGCAAAAAATTCTTTCAATCTACACAAACAGCTCGCAGATGGATCCACCATGCATAAAGAAATACATTTTCTGGTGTCCGCGTAGTTAAAAAATAAGTTGATTATGGTGAAAATCTCGGCTCCTGTGATGTATGTTTTACTTTTATTTGTTTAACGCAACATATCAGAGAATTTATTGTTCTTAAAACGAAAAATAAATTTATTGTAGGCTTTTGATAATTTCCCCAACTTCTGTCCCAATTCACCTCATCTTATTTTACAGCGTCTCTTGTCTAAATATAAATTGAACAAGCCATTAAATCACGAACAAATATCAACTGAGGTCGAAATGGCAGCATATCAAAATTGGAAGGATGTTCGCTTCTGCACCCAATTTCATTCTTTTATGACGGCTACTGCATGTTTTGGTGAAGTATTTGTAACTTTCAGTAAAGTATGACTGATCAAAGAAAATGTGTTTTTAATTGCTAGTGTTTCTAAGTGGATACAATTTTTGAAATCAATATTTTGTGAACATTAAAGTTGAATAATAAAATATTTCAATGTGACTTCAATCGTTAGTTTACGCCATGTATGTGTGTTATAAAATCACATTAAAACAAAAACACAACATTCAACAGAAAAAATGCTTCAAGATTGTGATGTCCAGCCCGAAATACTGAAATCGAATGGTGAAAAAAATTGAATGAACTTCTATAATTCTTGGGACAACACATCAAGATCGCTTCAATATTTGTAAATTCTAGCAAACCTTCAATTATTCCTACGTCAACACACATGGGATTTCTTAGAAAAGATGCGTATTTAAAGCAAATTAAAAACTTAACAATTAAAATTAGCTGGGAAAAGCGTTGAAAGTCACAAAGAATGTTCAACCGAATATTTGATTCACCGAATGAAAGTCGGATTACTTTATTCGATACAGATCTAGACGTTATGATTGTATTTAAAAAAAAAACTTCTCGTGCGAAAAAAGTTAAGCATCTTGAACTCTCGCTTACGCAGGTTCGACTGTATCAATAAATTGTGCTATCTGGACTGGGTGTTCGCGTCTAGTAACAATCACCTTTAACATCAACTAAGAATTGTCTCGTCTGCAGACCATGGGCCATTCAACAAAACTCAGTTTTCCCGAAAACACGTTCCGAGTTCCATTTATGTGCAAAACTCCAGATGAAAAATATGCAGATACAGTGTTTCTAAGTTTTTATCGTATCACGGGTATCAAAATGTGGCAAAACCCGAAAATGTTAATTTTTTCCGGGAATTTACCACATTGTGGCATTCTTTCCCAAAACGATTATAGTGTACAAGTTAGACTTATGTAAATTAGTTTGAGTTTTCGGTAATGTTTTAGATGGAAAATAAATGTGTGTCATCCATTACCAATGGGAGACACTTACGAATTAAAAAAAGAGGCATACGTGTTGATTTTTCACCATTATCAATTCAAAGAAAAAAGATTGAACCGCAAGGGTGACGAAAAAGATGTGAAACGTTTACAAGATTTTTTTGATAACTATCATGCATACCCTGAATTTAAGGCCAACCAAACTGTAGAAAATGTGAAGGAAACGATGCGGATGAGTATGCGACATTCACAATAATTACAATTTTGAATTTTAATACGGAACTTATCTTTTTAGCAAAGGAAAGGGATTTTTCGAACTACTCATGTTTGATAATGATTATAATGAGCCATGGGAATAGATGTGGGATTATTGAAGCCTACGATGGAACTTATGACTTCGAAAATGATGTGGTTGAGCCGATTTTGGCGAACAACACCCTGAAGAATAAACCGAAGTTATTTTTTGTTCAATCATGCAAGGGTAATGCGAGGATGGAAATTGACAGTACTCCGATCACAACGAACAAAAATGATATCCTCAAGTGTTTTAGCACCTATGAAGGTTATTTATAAAAACATGTTGGTACATTTGTTATTAACCACTCGTTTATTTTCAGGCACAGTATCTTTTCGGGATCCTGATACAGGAACACTTTTTATTCAGAAATTGTTTAACTTGATTGACTCCAATCCTGAAAAGGAAATAAGAGAGTTGATGAACATGTTAAGAAATGAATTCGTTTCCGAAAAGTTAGTGGTTTCATAATATGCTGTTATGTAAGTTGTAGTAATAGACTGTTTTTTTTAGAATTCCTCAGGCACCTACGGACACATCAACATTGACAAAAAAGTTCTATTTCAGTTTGTTGAAAAAAAGTCAGAGATCTCAAGAATATGAAGAGATAATAAGGCTAATGGAATATTACTGGGATTTTACGAAAAGGCCACAGGAATTTATGGATTCTAGATCAGGATTCTAATTTGGATTTTAATACATAACACTTATGATTTAAAAGTCATGTTTAGAAATAAAAAATGGGTTGTTTAATTGTTTGAAAATGTCATTAGAGGAATATTTTATTTTTAACATTAACATAAAACAGTGGGATGGCATTTTTGCTCTTAGTCGTTTTCTCCATTAAAAAAAGGTAATAAGTTTATTTTTACAAAATTCTCAACTTTTCAAGACTTGCTAGTTTGGCAGACTTGTATTCTTGATCCTAAAGCTCCAAAAGCGAAAGGGTATGTCTTTTGGCATTGAAAAAATAATAAATTCAATTGACATCACTGTCGGGTGCCTAGCGAGGTATTGCATGATTACTTTTTATGCACTACTTTGAGAGGCATAAGCAGTGATGTCATATTAATTTATTGTTTAGCAATGCCAAAGACATACCATTATAAAACAGCTAATAACTTTATTGCCCAATGAGATACGAAGTTACGGTATTGAACAAAGTTCCCTAGCCAAAAAAAATCCTTTCGATAGTTTGTAAACTGGCGTAAAAACCTTGAGCAAAATTTCAGAATAATATCAATTAATTACAACTAACAAATCGCTATTTTTGATTGATTATACGTTGATTTCAATTTATTTCACAGTGATTTAGTATCGTGACGTCATAAAGCGCAAGTTTTTTGAAATACGGTTTTGCAAATCGTTGTGACCTCAGGAAATTTGATGTTCAGCTACATGAAATAAATCAAAGTATAATCTTAAAATTAATGCTCAATCTTATATATAAAAATGGAGGCGCTATCTTTGTGATAACATCACGTATGAACGGGCGGTCGGAATGAAGTGAAACTTGGTATCCGAGGGTTTTTGGGGCCAGAGATGGTTTGTATAATAGTTTCAAGAATCTCACTATTTATAGAAACGGGACATAACTTGAACAATTTAAATGCGATTTTCATAAAAATTGGTTCACGAGATCGAAAAGACACAAGAAGTTGATTCATTATGCAGACTGCAATTGCTCGCTTTTAAAACGTGGGGCTCCCTTAAAAAAATGTGAAAAAATTTGAAAAAATATATACAACCCATACAATTCACATGGGATATTCATGAAATTGTGTACACATGCATGTTTTGATGTGGAAAAACAATCTATTTTACTAAATAACACATCCTACCTTTATAACCAGAGGCTCCCATACAAAATCAACGTGAGTTATAACATAACTTAAACAATTGCCAAGCGATTTTGCTTAAACGAGCCAGGCAGCCATGTTTTGACAGTAAAATATGATTTATTGTAATAAATAACGCTTTCTCCATAAACCCCCCCCCCCCCCCCCCCACCCCATTTTTGAACTAAAGGTGAGAGGAGGGGAGAGAAGTTTCATATCTATATATATAAAAATGGAGGCGTTTTCTTTGTAACAACATCACGTATGAATGGTCGGTCGGAATGAAGTGAAATTTGGTATCCGAGGGTTTTTCGGGTCAGAGATGGTTTGTATAGTAGTTTCAAGAATCTCACTTTTTATGGAAGAGAGGTCCCCATACAAAATTATCTCTTTTCCCCATCTTATATATAAAAATGGAGGCGTTTTCTTTGTAACACCATCACGCATGAATGGTCGGTCGGAATGAAGTGAAATTTGGTATCCGAGGGTTTTTCGGGTCAGAGATGGTTTGTATAATAGTTTCAAGACTCTCACTTTTTATGGAAGGGGGGCTTCTATACAAAATCAACTAGGAACGGGTCAAAACTCGAACAACTTGAAGACGATTTTCATTAAAACTGATTCACGAGCACGAAAACGATAAAAAAAACTGTAAACATTTTACAACCATTTATTAAGTAACGGGTAAAACGAAGTTTACCGGGTCAGCTAGTTTACTAAAAAAAGTCTAGAAAAAGGTTTAGCAACAAATAATGTGAATTTGGTTAAATAGATCCATTTTTTCCCAAAAAATTAAAAGCATTGAATCAAAAAAGGCCCAAGTTAGCAGATAAGGTTTGCAACAATGCGCATATCAATTTGTTCGGAATTGATTTGTGCGATCTCTTGAATATTATTTAAAAAAAACCAAACTAGGAAAAATGTATTTGTAAACAGGTTTAAATGTGTTTCTGAATCTAAGGAAATGGAAAAAAAATAGTAAGACACCAGAGACACATTCCACGCGCTTGTATCGCTCAAAATTGTTTTTTCTCCGTTCGCGTATCAAAAAATCTCAAAATTGTCTATAATTCTGATAATTTAAATCACACAAAATCAACGGAAAAAAGCGAAAAAAGTTTTTTTACACATGTTATAGATGATTTAGAAAATCATTTTTCTGTTGGAAAAGTGGTTATTTGGACAACTTTTACAAAATCATTAATTTAAATATATGGATGAATTTTTTTGAAAATATTTTTAGTATGTTTTGAAGCCAAAAAACACTGCTTCATTTTGTAGAAAAAAGAAATTTGATTTTTCGTTAAATTTGATATGAAAAATATGCTCTGAAAGCTGTATACCCTCCAGATGGTCGGATTTTTACAAATCGAACATAATTTAGTTGATTTTTTAATATGTTTATTATTTTCAAATAAAACTACAAAAAGATTGAAAAAAAAATTAAAAAAATTTTGTGAATCTTTAAATGAAGACAGTAGTAATTTTAACACATGATCCCTCAATATGTTGCTATTCAAGTGCCAATCAAATTAAGGAAAAAGTTAGGAGCAGATACTGAAAATTTATGATTGTGAAAGTCGGAACAACAGAATATCGTTTTTGAAAGTGTACATAAAATTTTAAGGCTCCAATGAACGGTTCAGTATAACTTTATATTTCGTGAAGTGAATTCAGTCAACTACCCTGTTCTGTTTTAACTGTGTGAATTCACGTCACAACTTCATATAATAAAAACTTCGTTCGTTGTTGTTCAATCGAGAAGGTACGTACATCAAATTGTGGGTAATTGTTTTTTTTTACAACTCATTCGAAGACACCAATATTCTATTTCCACGGACAGAACAGGAAATCTAAGATGTATGTACTAAAGTCCGAAAAGGTCAATTCTAGCGTGAATTCACGTTACAAAAGTGATCAATCACAACAAAAACAACTTAAATTTTACAATGACTAAATTATATTCATTTTGAAGGAAATTCAATTTGCGACCGTTTGCTACAATTTTTTTCATTTTCAAGTGAATTGGTTGACTTCTAGAATGATAACAGAGCAGAAAATTCCGGAGAGGCGATTTCACGTCACGGTGGAATGTGTCTAGAGTGCCCAAATCAGCCGACTTAGGCAAACCTTATAAGTTGTTACTTGCTAGCTTAAGTGACAGAGAGTGAGCCTGTAATTTGTATAGAATTATGAGAAATTTTGATTGGAAGTAAAACGAAAATCCAGTTTTGCACCAAGTCTCTATCGGCCGATTTCTTTTAATTGTAGTTTTTCACGAAGCTTAAATAATGTAAAATATTTGATCCAAAGGCCTTATTTCGATAAGGGAACAATAAAAAAGATGTTTAGTTTCAAAAATGATCTTCTGAAGGGTCATTAACTTAAAATATATGGATCGTTGACGCTTAGAAACCCTTTTTTGAAGCTTAATTAGGCCGGAACAAATTTCGAATCCTTAAGTTGTCACTCGGAGTTGGAACAGCGCGAGGAAAACCTATCAAACAAGTAATTTTTTTTATCGAATATTTAAATGAAATAAAGAAATCAAGAGGTGATAAAATTCCCCAAGTAACCATAAACATTCAGCCAAAACCCTCAGCATCACATCAACATTTCTAATGCAAGTTAGCAGGAAATCAACATTTCTAATGCAAGTTGGCATTATATGAACATTCATGATGCTTTTTAGTTTTATATAAGCATTATTGATGCATTGAAGCAATAACAAAAATTAGCACTAATGATAGCACTATATGCACATATAGAGCTACTATATAAAGTTAACAAGCATTAAGAGTGGTGTGACCCGAACAGTACTTGAAGTACGGATTTTTTTCACCCACCTTATCAGCATCAAGAGTGGTCGAAATGGTAAAGGTGCAAGGAAAGATAAAGACTGCTGCGGGATCCTCGTTTCGAGACTCATCAAATGTAATCTATAATTCAATTATAATCACTTCTTATTTCATAGAAGAATTCATTAAGCAGGCATAATCCTTCATTCAGCAGGTTGATTGATGTTGTAGATAATAATTTTTTTTTAATTTTTGTTCATTTTAATTATTTAAAGAATAATAATTAAATAAACAAAAGGTGTTCTAAGTATGCATTGTTAATGCTTTTATACGGCTTGCGAAAAATGACGTTTTGATGGTGCTCTAATTAAGCATTTGTAATGCTTATTAAAGGTTATGTTGTGATAGCATTTAATCAGCCCGCTATTTCGCCTTTTTAAGCATTAAATCTGCATTATATACGCATATAGTGCAAAACAAGCATTATTACAGAGTTATATATGGGAATAAAGTGTTGATTAAAGGCTATGTTTTAGTGCTTATGGTTACTTGGGTCCCATCTTTCACAATTTGTGTTTCCCTCCTGTTATCTTTCGGATATTTGATAAATTTGGCCCAACTGTTCTATGACAAACTTTATTGAATTAAGATGAAATATTGTCGTTATTAATGTTATAATGTTTTAAAACACTCAAATTCAAAGAAAAATCAGTTTATAAAGACCAAAATCATTGGTTAAGTGAAGTACTGTTATTTTTTGTTGATTCCGTACAAAATCTACATATTAATTCGATACCAAATTCAGGTTTGCCGCGTGACCCCTTTGCGTAGTATAATTTGACCCAAATTTTGTTGAAAGTCTCTATTGAGAAATTTTATGTGTATATTGGTTTGACGTGAATTATATAGTAAAATTCTTTGAGGCGGAAGTTTCAATAAAAAACAGTATTTTTTTAATAATTTTATAAGAAATATAAACTTGATCTTTCAGCAAGATTTTTATTCATGTCACAGATGGCTTACAATTCACAAAGATTCTTTTTTAAATCGATGAGGGTTTTATTTATTTCTATGATTGTTGGTTTATTCTCAAATCAAGTGTTCAACAAACGCGGTTTTGTATGTTGTCACTAGAGACGTTTTTTTTGTTTCAATTATAGTCGATTTAATATCTTTATTCGATTTATTATATTTAAACAATCGGGTTTTGCGATAAAAAACAAAATTTCTTGGTTTCGTAAAAAAAATGATAGTAGAATTCATATATTGATGTTCATTGTCATGTTTAACTCAAATCAATTTTCGAGACGACACAACGCTTAAAAATGGATACCTTTACCCATAGTATTTTGAAATTTACAAGGCAGGCTATTCCGCTCTTTTTTAACGCATGGGTAAGAGGCCCAGAAAAATAGTTATGGAAAAAACTGAAAAATGTTTTAATTTATCAGAAAATCACATTTTTTTCTAAAAATTGACGAGCATCAAAATTATGAGAAAAATATGCACTGATGCATTTCAATGCAACGAACAGTATTTGACTTTTCAACACCGCTAAAGTAAAATGCAGTGGGCTTTTGTCGATTTAAATCTAAAATTTGGTGATATTTTTGCGCTGTGTAACATTTTTCTTGAGTGATTTGAATGAAAATTGACTATTTATCACAGAAATATGAAGTTTTTTTAATCATTCATCAATATTTTGACATATGGGGATTTTTTTTTTATTATCTGACGGGTTTGCGCCGGGGGTCTTCAGATTTTCCCCAAAATTGAAAATTTGGTACATTTTTGCGACTTAAAAACACATGTATTTTTTCAGATTTCTAACATTTTTATTTTTTGAGTTAGCTCCGGTTAAATTTTTTTGTAAATAAAAAATAACCATTTTTCAAGGCTACATAACTCTGTTGTTTCTCAACGGAAATTATAAAATAGCACATCAAAATGCATTGAAATTTTATCAGCTTTCCAAATAGAATAGTTGAAAAAAATTAAATAATGACCTTCAACATGAAAAGTTGTAAATAAACTTTAAATGGCGTCTAAAAGTATCGTCTGCACCACCGAATATTTTGCAAAAAATACCATTGTATAGCTCGATTCATGACGCAACTTTGATCTGAAGACACCAAAGTGGGCCATTAACACCTTGAAGAGTTATGAAAGAGATAATGACAATAAATCTCTTTTATTGCATCGAAAACAAACAATGGTCGAACAACTGCACTCACATATGGAGATAGCAAGCACTTCTAACAACATGGAAACAAAAGAACTTATCAAAGCAGGTAAAAAACACTAATTTTTCGTGCTTTGTAGAGTGTTTGCAGCAAAACTGACTTTAAATTTTAATCAAGATTCTTAGTATCGTATTGTTAATGTGATATAACTAATAATGGGAATGTTGCTTTTACAACCTGGTCATATACTATATAACTTATTAACTTTTCGATCAAAGATCATTGTGAAGCATAATCAATGCCAATAGTAGAAGGTTCAGTCCCTGTGTTTGGGATCACAAAAATGTGATTAAAAAATGAAATATAGACGTGCTTTACATTGTTTTTGGCGCAAATTGTCAGATAATAAAAAAAATCCCCATATACAGAAGAAAACATTACAGTGCTTGCTTTCAACAAAGATGGACGGCGAAGAAAATTGCTTTTGAATGTTCATTTTTTATGGTTCAGATCCGAAAAGCCAATGCAAAAAATAGTTTCCGATGAGCCTGAAGAATCAATCTTCAATTTTGAATTTGAAGCCCTTTTGAAAAGAATCGAATGGCTATCGATGGAGAAATTAATAATTTTGATTTCCATTCTATATAAAACTGCCAATTTTTCATAACTTTACTTTTGGCATGCATGCATGCTGTGTAGATACACGAAGCTTTAAAGTGAGGTTATGCGCAATGGCCTTTTCCACCGATTTTAGAGTGTAAACTTGCTGCTATTATTCTAGTTCTTATCTTATATCATGCTTTAAGATGGCTTTTTTTAAATTGTTAATAATCAATTTTAAAATAATTGTAAAAATCAATGTTTTCTGTACTAAAATTTTCAAATTTCAACGACAACATATTCGATTAAAAAACGTGACTGAAAATAATTTGATGGAAATTGAAGCTCAAGAGATACCCATTCCTAAGGTGTGCAATTCATTTTTGAATAACGAAAATAAAAATCAATTCTCCAGTTGAGGGGTGCTTGGAATGGGTCCAATCGGTTTACAAATCATATAATTAATTTTCAAAAAAGTTTTTTGGCCTCTAGCAGTTCGTTATACCACAAAAGCCTGCATCATGTAGAATTGGAACACACTTTTGCTCATATCGTGGCGTTCCAGGTGGATGGATTTGGAAGTTCTTGGCGCCCACTTGTCGGGAATTTTGTCAGGTTTACGTACACATGTAATTTTGATGAATCGACTGTATTTTGTAAACAAACAACATGGAAGCCGACAGAAGGAAACAAATTGTGCACAGTTACATATTTGGAAAATCCATTGTGGTCTGCATCTAAGCTAGCTTAGCAGCTGAAAGTGCTAAAAATATCGTATGACGCGTTATCAAACGGTATAAGGAAACATTGAAGACGAATCGGACGCCTTAAGCCAATCGTTGGAGTGCAACTGTCAACCGGAAATTTCGAGTAAGATTTTGAAGACGATAAAGAGGAATTCAATTCATCCGGACCGTGATTTGGCCAAAAAAATCGGTGCTGCCCATAGTACCGTGAGGAGAACTCGACTCCGGGAAGGAATTAAGTCGTATCGAGCTAGCAAACAGCCAAATCGGACCAAAAATCAGATAGTGTGGTCAAAATCCGTGCTCGAAAGCTATACGACCAGGTGCTGATCAAGTTCGACGAGTATCTTCTAATGGACTATGAAACCTCTGTCGAGGCTGACTTCGGGCAGATCCCAGCTCTAAAATTTTTCCTGGTATCAGCTCAGGGGTATGATCCAGCCAAATTTAAATTTCGTTACAAATAAAACAATGGCGTCGGAAATCTACCGAAAAGAGTATCTCCAAGAAAGAAATTCGCCATTCATTTGATCCCACGACCATCCCGTGATGTTTTGGCCAGATTCGGGGAGCTGCAAAAAGCAAAAACGGCCAAGAACGGTATGCAGAGAAAGGGGTCCAGTTTGTTCCGAGAAATCTTAACCCACCCAATACTGGGCAATCATGAAGAGAAAATTCAAGGCAAAGGGAACGGTTGTCACAGACATCAATCAGATGAACTGGAATAAGATAGCTAAAACGATGGACGAAGAAGGTGTGTTTCCGGAAAATACGGTAATTCCTTCGAAACCGTGAAAATTATTTTATACGCATTTTTTTCCCAAAAGTATGAAGAAAAGCCATATTTGTATGGAAAAAATCTGGAAACCAATAGTGAATAACTGAAGTACAGACAACTGTTTTTGTTACAATTCTAAATAAAACAAGCTTTAAAATTGTTGATTGAGCATTTATGCCATTTGCGAAAGTCTTCAAATTTTTAATTCAAACACACAAAAATCCTTCTAAAAAGTAAAATTAAGGAATTCGGTTTCTTTGATCTCAGCGAAAAAACTTAACCGGTGGGTGATTCCCCCCAAATTCTATGCGAATTCGATTGCATCTTCTGACAATATTCGGTGAAGGTATGCCAAAGCAACGAACTGTGCGTGTTTGTACATTAGCACTCACTCACTCCCCCGCTTGCATTTCGGTGGGTAAACTAACGACGATTGATGGTGAAGAATCGTCCTCCCCCACCTAACTACATATTTTTCTTGGTTGCTTCACAATGTGCCACACCACCCTCCTGTCTTATTCATCGCCCATCAATGGGGAAGACAGCAGATTTTCGCCAGCAGTTAGCGAGGGTCTGCGGAATGAAATTGTAAACGACACGTGATTTATATGTTGTGCATGCTTTTTTACACGTACATAAGTATGGACACACACACTCGAAGACAGATACACAAAAACAGGTGCACAAACACACACACACCGACAAACAATAGGCGACGATAGTGTTTTTCTGCGGCAAGACGATATGTTGTTAGCTTTGAACCTATGTACCTATATCTAGTTAGACAGATTCCTTTTCCTCATCTAGCAGCTGAATCGGAGGGCTACGAGCTACGACATTCTGATTATAATCAGGAGTGCGTGAAATATGCTGTTTAATGTCGGAATTTGACGTGAACAAATTGTATTTTGCTTCTGCAAGCTGAGGGAAAAGTAAAAAAAACATTTGATCGATTTGCGATTTATGAAGAAATTCACACATAAAATTGAGAAAATCGTTTCGAGCAATTTTGGTTCCATTCTTCAAAATATATTTATCCCAGGCGAGTATTAAGTTCGGCTTTAGAAGGTCAACAAGCCACTTCCCCTGCCCGATGTCCAATACTGATGCCACCGCAAACTCCTATCACTCCGCCGATCAGCGCTCCCAAAACCGTTCCCGGTCCAGTAAATATGCTTCCGATTCCAGCGCCAACGAAAGCACCCGTCAGGGCTCCTCCTCCAATGACGCCCCCTACGGTTCCCATAACACATTCCGAAGGGTTGGGTTGGCCAGTGAACCATTCCTTCAGGGACATACCTGCAATGAATGGTCACGGGAAGGCTATCAAAAACCACACAAAACACTCAATGAGATAGATTTACTTGAGCCGTCACTGGGCGAACGTTTCATCCGCTGCTGCTGCTGCTGCTGCTTCAACCCATCGGTACCTAAATTAACCGGATCCTGTTCGGCAACACCACTTCCGGTAGAATCTCCAACCAATGCTCGTACACTCGAAGACTGTTGGAGACTTAATCCGACCACGGTTAGCGCCAAAATAGCAATGAACCTCCCAAGAAACGCTGCTGGGATACTCATGATCTGTGTCGGTTATTTACACGGTTAAGGCAATCGCGACTGGCCTGTGTTGACACACTCGGATTACGATATTGGACTGGATCAATTGAGCGCAATTTCTCGGCCATAAAAAAGGTTAAGCTACGGCTGCGAAACTCAGCGGCGTACCAATTTAGTTCGTAGTGGTTTAACCTCAATCAGGCCAATTGCCGGTGCTTTGTAGTGCATGTGCACTGGATTGTTGTTTTGATTTGGGGGTTCCGGCTCGTTTTGCAGCGTTGCTCTGGCGAATCAATGCTATGACCCTCTGACATCATGGTTAATGTTTGTACAATTCCATTTGGGGCCCTTAGAGCCTCGGGGAGCATAAATTGATGATTTGAAGTTAATAATGCCAAACGATTTTTCATGTTTCAAAACATATTTGGTGATTTTTTCTGGTTTTTAGAATTTTTGTTATATAAATAAGCAAAACAATTTTTTAGATGTCTCGAATGTGCTTTGGACAGTGTTGAAGTGCTTTGCCGAAAAATTCAAATTTCAAGCAATTTTTTTAACTTTCCCATTTATTTCTTTGGATTTATACCTGGAATTTAATTGGATTTGCCCGGATATTACCCGGATTTTTTCAATTGAAAATTTGAAATCCATTTCCTGGTTTTTTCCAGGTTTTTTCAAAAATTGCATTGAGTTGCCCGGCCTGACTACGTGGGAAATTTTTCAGAAATGCTTGTCTAGCTCTTATCTTCTTAATTCACTGAAACCGGAATTGCCAGAGTTTTTCTCAAACAGATCCGGGCAATTTTATCTATAAAGCTGGCAAAATCCGGGCATTTAATGACAAAATTTTCAATGCTGGATTTTCATAATCATTTTAATTAGATTTTCTTAAAAAAAAACGGGTTTTGGACCAAAAAAAACTCAATTTGAGTTTTTTATTTGATTTCGCAAATAAAGTGAATTAATGGGCAAAATCCGACCATTTTTCAACGAAATCCGGGCTATCGGGCCGGATTGGATCTTTCTCAAGTTTTATATCGAATATCCGGGCAAGTCCGGTCAAATCCGGCAATCTTAAAAGCTTTTTTATACACCAATTAACCCTTTTCTTCCCACGAGGTTTTTCATGTTTTTAAAATAGAAATATTGATTTACAGCTAAAGTTCTAGAACAAAAGATGCATAATTTAAGCCTACTTTAATGATCCATTCGATAAATTTGGGTTTTGAGGTATATCATATGTGCTCCATTGGGAAGATAACAACACTTAGGGTGCAAATGAAAAACAGGAAATAGTTGCAAAAAAACTCATCACTTCATTGATCACAAACTAAAACGATCCTAATGGATAAAAAACTTCTTTGGTATACGCATCCTTCGGAAGTCGATTTATTGAAACATTTGAAATTTTCATTTTTGCTTTAAACAATGGCCGCCATGAATTTTTGTGCAAGGAAAACAAAACATGCCGTTTTTCGAGAAAATCACAATTGTTTTACAAATATTTCTAGACATGTGGTCTTTAAAGCATAACATGAAATAACTATCCTGAAACTATTGTTTTTTTGTTGACGAAATGATTTTCATTAGTTTTGATAAGAAGCTTTATAAGAAGAAAAGTACGTTTTGTTTCCAGTGTATCACCAGTTATCCACTTTGCTTACTCAAAAATTTGTATGTTTTAGTTGAAATCTTAGTAAACCATCAATTGATTCTGCTTGCATAAGCAACCTTCTGCACGTCACTATTTTTATTTGAAGGAAATTATAAAAACTTGTCAAGTTATTGAACAACAAATAACGACTTGATAAATTCGAAACTGTGGACTTGCAAATCGCAGCCACAAATAGAGGAAGAAGAAGAAGATAAATTCGAAAAAAATCCGACTTTTTGTAGCTTTTGATCGGCCAAGCAAAACCTAGCGAACAGATTTTCTTCAAATTTCGTTCAATGTTTTTTCGCTCATATCTACACATTCGGTGAAAAAATGGTGTTGATCCAAAGCGCCCAGTTCATATGCGAGCTGTGCAAAGTTGTGAATCACCTGTGCTACCATGGGAAGGAGAGGGTTAAAAGGTTCCCAAAATTTTCTCAGCGCTTATTAGGGCTTGGCAAAATCCTGGCAATTGATTTCAAAACTTACTACCAGGTATCCGGGCAACGTCCGGGCAAGTTTTGTCAAAACCCATAAATTTTTGAACAAAAATTAAGAAAACAATTAGAAAAACAAATTTTATCAAAACCCTTCACGATAATTTTTATAAAACTTGCTAAAAAACTTCGTTCCGAAGGCATGAATAAAACAATTTTACAACACAATTTGTTTTTGTTTGTTTGTTTGTTTTATCAATTAAAGTAGACAGCAAAATCCAGTCATTTTTTTAATGAAATCCGGGAAACCGGGCCGTGTCAAACTGATCCCAAATTTTGTATAAATATTCGGGCTAACCCGGATAAAACCGGACAATTCGACAATCTTAACCTATTATACCAATAAGTTCTAAATCAAAGATGCTAGCACATCGATTGAAATGACAGTTGCATGTGTTCATTGTATGGTTTTTCCTGTTCAAAAATCGTTGAATGTTCTGTGCTAAGCAATTCAATAATCAGCTGTTTTAAAAGTTTTTGATGTATCTTCAACTGCATTACATTTTCCAAAAATTTTCTAATGTGCCTAAAACAAGTAAAATTACAGTACACTGTCAAAAAATTATCAAATAAATAACTTGGCTTGCCAAATCATCAACTAGCGGGCAAATTTATTCGCGAAAACAAATTTGAACCTATCTGGAAAATTCCTTTTAGCCCTCGTCCGTCACAGAAATTTTAAATCAGTTACAGTCTTTTAAGTGTCAATTTAACAATTCTGACTAAAAGCAATCAATTTTTTCACATTTTTTTTATGGTCATGATCATAAATTTAAAAATAATATCCTTGTTTGTTAAAGGTTTTAACTTCAGCTTTTTTGGAAACTAAGTCAATTTTTTTTGAGTATTTCGGAGCTTTTCCGAGGCATGATTTTTTTGATTTTTTTCTTCGACTTTCAATTTGTTGTTCGACCGGGAATAATTTTGAGGTTATGTATTGGCTTTTCGGTCTTATCAGGTCAATTATAACACTTTTTATATGTGCTTCATCCAACGTTTCGAATTATATTAATTCTTTATCAAGGAACTAAAATTAAATACAGGAGCATAAAACATATTTTCTCATAATTAATATTAACATTAATTACTCACTCGGACATTCGTGTTATTGTCCAAAGCAGATGCACTCCTACAGCGTTCATCAATCGTCGGGATTCTGGCTATAAATTTTGAATTTGAACTCTCATTTCATGTCGGAAGTGAGGAGGAAAGCTTGCATGTGACTTACGTGTCCAATATTCTGGTATCGGCCAGGGCGTCGGCGCCTACTCCGTCGTTTTGGAACACGTCCGTGGCAAAACTTCTATCACTCGACTCACTGTTTGTTATTATTGTTTGAGTTTTCGTAGCGTTTTCTTTACCGCCAGAACCCGGCGTCCATGAGTGCTTGCGAGTGTTTGCGAGAGAGCGAAACACTCCGCCGTACGAGATTGCTCTCCCGTCTGTGTCGCTCTGGATGTTGACGGTATTCGGGGTACTTTGTATGTAGCACATTTCGAGTACCTCTAGGTGCCTACGGTGTTTGTTGGAACTGTCTAGGACGGTGGCTTTATCGAAGTCAAACATGTGCTCCTGTTCGAAACAATGTTCAACAACAGCTGACTGCCGCAGTTCCCGGATGCTGGGGTTTGACGCTGTGGCCCCTGTTGCTAATATGCGTTTCAATTTGGTGACATCACATTTATGTTTCGACATTCTAGTCCGTAGTTTATAGCTGGTCTGCCCAACATAGCATTTGGAGCATTCTTCATCTCGTTCGGGAGCGCCTGCGCATGGGATATGGTAGACCACATTGGAGCGATCGATCGGCGATATCGGATCTTTGACCACAGGCAGTAGGCTGCGTATCGTGTGCTTTTGTGTGGTGCCGATGCGTACATGCGGGTAATCCGTCTTAAGTGCGCGGATTACTTTTGCAGTTAGGCCGTCGATGTGTAATATGGATCGGTAGTGTTGTGTGGGTGTATCTTGTGTGTTTTGGGGGGTGTCGGTTTCGTTCGCTTTTCGAATCAATCTGTTGATCAGGGTCTTCGGGTAATCGTTGATTCTCAGATTCTCATGGATTAATTTGATCGCCTCCTCGGGGGGAACATTGGTTGAAAAGTTTTTGACTCGTTTTATAAAATTTAACGCTGTGTTGATTTTGAGGCGCGTGTTGTGTGCTGATCGAAAGTTGAGAAATCGTCCCGAAGCTATTGATTTCTGGTACCACTCGGTTTTGATTGATTGGTCGGGTTGTCTAATCAATACTAAATCTAAGTACGGGAGACGACAATTCGACTCGATCTCAACCGTAAATTGAATTTTGGGGTGGTACTGGTTAAACTTTTCTCTTACCTTTTCAACATGTTCGCGGGGCAAAGCTAGCAGTAGGTCGTCGACATATTTTCTTAGAACTGGTATCTGGAAATCGAGTGTCCGTGTCACGTTGTCCAAGAGCGATTCCATGACAAAATCAGCTATCGGACTAGAAACTGGATTGCCCATCGCCGTTCCGTATATTTGCTTGTAGAATTTGTTTTTGTATCTAAAATAACTGCAGGTCATGCAAAAGTTTACAATTTCAAGAAACATATCTAAATTGATGTTAGTATTCTTCTTTATGGCATCCCAATTGTTGATGATGTTGCTTAAAACGAGGTCCCTGGGGATGCATGTGAACAGGGAAACAACATCGAACGAAACAAGGATGTGATCTGGAGGCAAAACGACGTCATTGATAAATTCGCAGAACTCGAATGAATCTTTGACGTTGTATTTGCTGTTGATCGACGCTTGGAGTATCCGGCCCACATGTTTAGACAGCTGGTAAGATGGTGACGTCATACACGGTACTACTGGTCTTAGAGGTAAACCTTCCTTGTGTGCCTTGGGTGTCCCGTAAATGCAAGGCGCCGTAGCTTTATACGTTTTTAATTTCAATTCTGTGGCTCGGTTTATTAGTTTTAAATCTGCTAATCGTTTAGCAAACTCATTGTTTTTGGTTTGAAAGCCGGTTGTTGGGTCGCGTGTGAGGCTCGAATAGGTGTTTTCGTCCTCGATTAGCGCCAGCATCTTTCTGTCATAATCCTCGCGATTCATCATCACCGTTATGTTACCTTTATCGGCTTCCAGTACGATGATATTCGGATATGATTTTAAGAACTGTCTTGTGGCGATTATTGCGGTTTTGTAGAAGTTGTCCGACGGGTTACATCCTGTATTGTTTCTATGCGCGTGGATGTGGTTCATAATTTGGTTGGCTGCTGCACTGCGATTGCGTACTTTTACTTCTTCGTCCTCTGTTGTTTCAATAATGCCTTCGATGTCTGCTATTAGGTGGTAGAATGTGGATGGTTTGTTATTTGTAGATGGTAAAGCGAACTTGGATCCCAGACTCAGTAGGAGTTGCACAGGTTGTGGTACTTCTACCGTGGTGCTGTTGAAAAACGCCCGGTGGTTATGTGATGGCGTTTTCTGTTCGAGGGATTTTATCGATCTATCTATGATTTTTCGATATTTACGGTCAGTGTTTGCCGCGCGTTTTTGTAGGTGCTTTTGCTGGAAAGCGATTTGATTGGCGAAAAAGGGATCGCTTCCACCGTCTGGGATCAACCTTTTTATGTTACTGCGTGTATGTTTCATGTTGTCTGTAATCTGCTTCAGTTTATAAAACGTCTGCCTTATTTCTAAACTCAATATTGCTTTCTTAAACCGATTCACCTTCCTGTTGAGCTCATTCAGGTAGGGGCTGTTGTCTTCAAACAGCGTGTAGACACATCGGAATACATCTGTGATGTGTGGGGGAAACAAACCCGTTCTGCGACACTTGACTAGAAAATCCTTTCTAGCCGTCATGTTTCCCATTTTTCGGTTTAGGTTGGCGTATATTTTTAGCGAATGTTTTGCCTCGGTACCGTATTCATCGTCAATCTGGTTGTAGAATTGAGCCATCTTCTTGATCAATTTGTTGTTCGACCGGGAATAATTTTGAGGTTATGTATTGGCTTTTCGGTCTTATCAGGTCAATTATAACACTTTTTATATGTGCTTCATCCAACGTTTCGAATTATATTAATTCTTTATCAAGGAACTAAAATTAAATACAGGAGCATAAAACATATTTTCTCATAATTAATATTAACATTAATTATGAGAAAATATGTTTTATGCTCCTGTATTTAATTTTAGTTCCTTGATAAAGAATTAATATAATTCGAAACGTTGGATGAAGCACATATAAAAAGTGTTATAATTGACCTGATAAGACCGAAAAGCCAATACATAACCTCAAAATTATTCCCGGTCGAACAACAAATTGATCAAGAAGATGGCTCAATTCTACAACCAGATTGACGATGAATACGGTACCGAGGCAAAACATTCGCTAAAAATATACGCCAACCTAAACCGAAAAATGGGAAACATGACGGCTAGAAAGGATTTTCTAGTCAAGTGTCGCAGAACGGGTTTGTTTCCCCCACACATCACAGATGTATTCCAATGTGTCTACACGCTGTTTGAAGACAACAGCCCCTACCTGAATGAGCTCAACAGGAAGGTGAATCGGTTTAAGAAAGCAATATTGAGTTTAGAAATAAGGCAGACGTTTTATAAACTGAAGCAGATTACAGACAACATGAAACATACACGCAGTAACATAAAAAGGTTGATCCCAGACGGTGGAAGCGATCCCTTTTTCGCCAATCAAATCGCTTTCCAGCAAAAGCACCTACAAAAACGCGCGGCAAACACTGACCGTAAATATCGAAAAATCATAGATAGATCGATAAAATCCCTCGAACAGAAAACGCCATCACATAACCACCGGGCGTTTTTCAACAGCACCACGGTAGAAGTACCACAACCTGTGCAACTCCTACTGAGTCTGGGATCCAAGTTCGCTTTACCATCTACAAATAACAAACCATCCACATTCTACCACCTAATAGCAGACATCGAAGGCATTATTGAAACAACAGAGGACGAAGAAGTAAAAGTACGCAATCGCAGTGCAGCAGCCAACCAAATTATGAACCACATCCACGCGCATAGAAACAATACAGGATGTAACCCGTCGGACAACTTCTACAAAACCGCAATAATCGCCACAAGACAGTTCTTAAAATCATATCCGAATATCATCGTACTGGAAGCCGATAAAGGTAACATAACGGTGATGATGAATCGCGAGGATTATGACAGAAAGATGCTGGCGCTAATCGAGGACGAAAACACCTATTCGAGCCTCACACGCGACCCAACAACCGGCTTTCAAACCAAAAACAATGAGTTTGCTAAACGATTAGCAGATTTAAAACTAATAAACCGAGCCACAGAATTGAAATTAAAAACGTATAAAGCTACGGCGCCTTGCATTTACGGGACACCCAAGGCACACAAGGAAGGTTTACCTCTAAGACCAGTAGTACCGTGTATGACGTCACCATCTTACCAGCTGTCTAAACATGTGGGCCGGATACTCCAAGCGTCGATCAACAGCAAATACAACGTCAAAGATTCATTCGAGTTCTGCGAATTTATCAATGACGTCGTTTTGCCTCCAGATCACATCCTTGTTTCGTTCGATGTTGTTTCCCTGTTCACATGCATCCCCAGGGACCTCGTTTTAAGCAACATCATCAACAATTGGGATGCCATAAAGAAGAATACTAACATCAATTTAGATATGTTTCTTGAAATTGTAAACTTTTGCATGACCTGCAGTTATTTTAGATACAAAAACAAATTCTACAAGCAAATATACGGAACGGCGATGGGCAATCCAGTTTCTAGTCCGATAGCTGATTTTGTCATGGAATCGCTCTTGGACAACGTGACACGGACACTCGATTTCCAGATACCAGTTCTAAGAAAATATGTCGACGACCTACTGCTAGCTTTGCCCCGCGAACATGTTGAAAAGGTAAGAGAAAAGTTTAACCAGTACCACCCCAAAATTCAATTTACGGTTGAGATCGAGTCGAATTGTCGTCTCCCGTACTTAGATTTAGTATTGATTAGACAACCCGACCAATCAATCAAAACCGAGTGGTACCAGAAATCAATAGCTTCGGGACGATTTCTCAACTTTCGATCAGCACACAACACGCGCCTCAAAATCAACACAGCGTTAAATTTCAACCAATGTTCCCCCCGAGGAGGCGATCAAATTAATCCATGAGAATCTGAGAATCAACGATTACCCGAAGACCCTGATCAACAGATTGATTCGAAAAGCGAACGAAACCGACACCCCCCAAAACACACAAGATACACCCACACAACACTACCGATCCATATTACACATCGACGGCCTAACTGCAAAAGTAATCCGCGCACTTAAGACGGATTACCCGCATGTACGCATCGGCACCACACAAAAGCACACGATACGCAGCCTACTGCCTGTGGTCAAAGATCCGATATCGCCGATCGATCGCTCCAATGTGGTCTACCATATCCCATGCGCAGGCGCTCCCGAACGAGATGAAGAATGCTCCAAATGCTATGTTGGGCAGACCAGCTATAAACTACGGACTAGAATGTCGAAACATAAATGTGATGTCACCAAATTGAAACGCATATTAGCAACAGGGGCCACAGCGTCAAACCCCAGCATCCGGGAACTGCGGCAGTCAGCTGTTGTTGAACATTGTTTCGAACAGGAGCACATGTTTGACTTCGATAAAGCCACCGTCCTAGACAGTTCCAACAAACACCGTAGGCACCTAGAGGTACTCGAAATGTGCTACATACAAAGTACCCCGAATACCGTCAACATCCAGAGCGACACAGACGGGAGAGCAATCTCGTACGGCGGAGTGTTTCACTCTCTCGCAAACACTCGCAAGCACTCATGGACGCCGGGTTCTGGCGGTAAAGAAAACGCTACGAAAACTCAAACAATAATAACAAACAGTGAGTCGAGTGATAGAAGTTTTGCCACGGACGTGTTCCAAAACGACGGAGTAGGCGCCGACGCCCTGGCCGATACCAGAATATTGGACACGTAAGTCACATGCAAGCTTTCCTCCTCACTTCCGACATGAAATGAGAGTTCAAATTCAAAATTTATAGCCAGAATCCCGACGATTGATGAACGCTGTAGGAGTGCATCTGCTTTGGACAATAACACGAATGTCCGAGTGAGTAATTAATGTTAATATTAATTATGAGAAAATATGTTTTATGCTCCTGTATTTAATTCTTCGACTTTGAATAACAGAAAACTGAAGTGTTTACCCGCACTCGATCGGATTAATATCGAATTTGGGGAAACTCCGGTCCGGCTGTGTTGCCCGGATTCAATTAAATAAGAAAGTTTTCAGTTTTGCGCACAAAAAAGATTTTTTGGTCAGTTTTATCAAAATAATCATGATCATGATTAATAATTTTTTTCGTCAAATTTGCCCGGATATTTCCCGAATTTCTGGATTGATAAATTCAATTGACATCACTGCTGGTACCTCACGAAGTATTGCATGAAAAATTGTCATGCAATACCCTGCTAGGCACCCTGCAGTGATGTCAATTGAATTTATTGTCTATCAATGCCAACAAATATGCCCCCATTCAACACCCAAATAACTTTTTTGTCTAATGAGATATATCAACGATGCAGTTGGCGGACAGTCATTGAAAAACTTATCTGGTACAAGTGTGATCGATGTTTTTTCTTGGGCTTGAATTCACGGACATCGGCTTAAGAAGCAACTGACTTGTTGACTGAGCTAGATAACAAACCCCTATGGAGAAACAGAAATGATGTTTATTTTTCAGGTCAAAATTTTTAAAATCATCGAGGTTTCTATGGTTTCCACGAAGAATATCTCCGCCATTTCCAGCCGAACACCAAAAAATAATCAAGATTTTTTCAGGAAATTTTATGCCATTAAATCCAAACCAGATTTCGAATACAACGTAGATTCTACGAGCACCCTTATCTGATTCACGGGCATCCTATATAGAATCGGCAAGCATTTCGGGATTTCAGCCTGTATATAAGCTTGTTTATGTTCTTCGGTTGGCTGTCAAAGATTTTAGTTTAGATATCCCCAGAGAAAAAAAAAGTCTGGTATCAGTAAATCCGGAGAGCCAAGAGACCAGAACAAATTACCATTTTTGGAGCTTTCACATTTTAGCATACTTTTTACAGTTTTCGTCATTGAACGCTCGTTTTTTAAGTAAATCGCTTCAATATCTCCGCGTTACGTTAGTATATATCGATTTAAAGCTGAAATGGCATCAATTTTAGTTTCTAAATTGTTTTTATCTATCAAAACAAAACCGTCTTAAATATGGCGGAGTTATTAGTCGTTTAAATTTGATAAAACCAAATAACGAAACCTGTAGTTTCCAAATTTGATGAAAATTATATGAAATTGCTCAAGTTGTTATATACTTATTTTAAACGGGATCTTCTCGTTTAAAAAGAGAGAGATGCATTCAGTAAAATAATTTATCTTGTTTTGTCAAAACATGCCTTTTTTCAATTTTAATTCTGTTCACATGACCATGACTCGAGTAGTGTTTTATTTTATTTTTAATATACTGGCAATCGTGTGTAGTAAACATGTGATGTTTTATTTTTTTTTACTGGACATGCTACCATAAACTGTAAAAAATAAGCTGTTTTCTTAATAGATATAATGAATACAAGAAAAAGGGATCAAGTCGCCCTATTTTCCCCTATAGATATGAGTTTTGCATATGATTTTGGAAGAGACGTGAAGAAATGTTTGGTACACTTAATTCAAAATTGATTATACTG
Organism: Uranotaenia lowii; assembly: GCF_029784155.1. Classification (NCBI taxonomy): domain Eukaryota; kingdom Metazoa; phylum Arthropoda; class Insecta; order Diptera; family Culicidae; genus Uranotaenia; species Uranotaenia lowii. Next base: position 285,837,617 of record NC_073692.1, on the reverse strand, counting down.
ACCCATGAGAATTGATGTTGGGTCTCAATTGTGATAAATATTTTGGTAGACAACTCTATTGCGTTTATTAGATTGTTCTAGAAGGTTGGAACGCTAAGTAGTTAAGTAGTAGTAGTAGTATTTCCGGTAAGATGGTAGTATATAAGTAACGCTCAACATTGTATAGTTCTCTTTCTCCATCAAGAAGTCGTGCAATAAAGTTTGGTAAAGTAAAAGTACCTATTTATCAGTGGCGACGAGTAAAATCGCGAAGTGAACGCGAAGTTAAGCACGTGGTAACCATGCTTGAGAATAAAGCTGGTGGTTCGGGCAGCAAAGTCCAAGCTGCATCGAAATTAATTGGTTCGTTGGATAATTTCGTACCTGGCGAAGATTTCGACGAATATATGGAACGTGCCGAGAATTTCTTCGAACTCAACGGAGTCGAAGACAACGTTTTCAAGCGGAGACTGATCGTCCATTTTATTGGTCTCCCAGCTTTGAAGAAGCTGCAACAGTTGCTGTACCCGAAGACGCACAAGGAAGCGACGTATGAGGAGGTTGTAGCGAAACTCAAGTCGTACTTCAGCCCGAAGTGTACGAAAATCGCCGAGTCCGTGGAATTTTTCACGCGGAAACAGAGGGACTTCGAGAAGGTAGCCGATTACGCCGTAGAGCTGCAAGCGTTGTCAAAGCATTGCCAGTTCGGTTCGTATCTGGACACCGGTTTGCGCAATAAATTCATCGCTGGTATTGAGAATAAGAAGATCAAGGGAGAATTGATGAACAGCGCCGACGAGATGACGTTCGACCAAGCCGTGGCCAAGGCGAAGGTACTGGAACAGATTGAAGAGGACATGGTGAAGATGCAGGCGAAAGGGGAAGCGGTTAATTTCGTGAACCGCAGAAACCGAATGCAGCGAGATGGAGAACGAACACGTCGTCGGAGCGAAAATTCGTTCCGCAATGCGGTGCGATCCAAAAGCCGAGGATTTCGGAAATTCCAACACGAGGGTCAACCGGAGCAGGAGAAGCGTGTCAACCCGAAAATACGCTGTTTTGCGTGTGGAGGTGAAGGCCATGTCGCAAGACTCTGTCGGTTCGGGCGGAACCGGCCGAATCTGAACGCGAGCATCGAGCGTGAGACGGCGAGCAGTGAGTCGGAGGAAGATCGACCACATAGTGTCAACCACGTGGCATCGGTAGCTTTGTTTCACGAGTTGAGTCTAAATGGTAAGTGCATATGTTTCGAAGTTGATTCAGGTGCGACCTACACGATCATGTCCGAAAAAGATTTTCGACTAAATTTTGCGAGATGTGTTCTTCGAAATTGTGATGTGCAATTGGTGGTTACCACAGGGGAGAAATTGCAGATAAAAGGGGTTTCCAAATTCGAAGTGCAGAAGCGTTGTGATGATAAAGTGTATGTGTTGGATCTGTTGGTTGTCAGTTCTAAAAGAGATTTTCTTCCGTTGTTGGGCAGAAACTGGCTAGATGTTCTTTACCCTAGGTGGAGGGATCGATTTTTGAACAGTGTGTCTAATGAAGCCGAATGCCGCGAGCTTGATCGCGAGCGAAATGTGTTAGTGTCTCTTTTGAAAAGCCGTTATGCAGATGTCTTAACGAAGAATTTGGAAGAACCAATTGAGGGGTTTGAAGCAGAGATCCATTTGTGTGATGACTCACGACCAGTTTTCTTTCGGGCCAGAGATGTGCCTTTTGCGTTAAAAGAAAAAGTGAGTGATGAACTGGATCGTTTGGTGAAGGAAAATGTGATCAAACCCACATTGAGGAGCGACTGGGCGTCTCCATTAGTAGTTGTGCCAAAAAGTGATGGGAGTGTGAGACTTTGTGTGGCCATGACCATCAACAAGGTGATAAGTAACGAACACTATCCACTACCAAATATAAGCGATATTTTTGCAAAATTGAGTGGTTATCGGTTTTTCGCAAAAATTGATTTGTCTAGGGCATACATGCAAATTAAGGTGGCGGAAAGTTCTCAGAAATATCTGACGGTGAATACTCATAAAGGACTGTTTGCGTATCTTCGTTTACCGTTTGGAATATCTAGTGCAGCCTCGACTTTTCAAAGAGTTTTAGAGGAAATTCTAAAACATTTGGAAGGTGTTCAGTGTTTTCTGGATGATATTTTGTTGGGAGGCGAAACGATAAAGGTGGTGGTTAATCGTGTGATATCTGTTTTCGAAAGATTGAAGCAATATAAGGTGAAGGTGAATCTCGATAAATGTGAATTTTTGTGTGATAAAATTTCTTACTTGGGACATGAAATAAGTGAGAATGGCTTGAGGCCGAATGCCGAAAAAGTGAAAGCCATTTTGGAAGTCCCAAGGCCAGAAGATGTTTCCCAGTTGAAATCGTACTTGGGGATGATTAATTACTACTCGAAATTTGTGCCTAATCTGTCGATAAAACTATCTCCTTTGTATGAGTTGATCAAGAAAAATAAACGGTATAATTGGTCCGCTGAATGTGAAACGGTGTTTCAAAGTTCTAAAAAGTTGTTGGTTGATAATTCTGTTCTCTATTTGTACGATCCTAAATTGCCAATTGTTGTTATATGTGACGCGAGTGCGGTAGGTGTTGGTGCGGTTTTGTGTCACGTGATCGATAACGTAGAAAAACCGGTATTTTATGTTTCGAGCACATTATCGAAAGCCGAACGGAACTATCCAAATCTCCACAGAGAAGCGTTAGCAATTCTGTTTGGGTTAAAGAAATTCTTCAAGTACATTTACGGGAAGAAGATTACTGTTGTGACGGACAATAAACCACTTGTGTCTATTTTTGATCAGAAGAAGGGAATCCCTGCACTAGCAGCCGCTAGACTGCAGAAGTACGCATACGCAATTTCGATTTTTGATTTCGATATTGTGTATAGAAAGGGGAAGAAGATTCCAGATGCAGACGCACTGTCAAGGTTACCCGTGAAGGGGGAGACAGGCGTGGATTCCGATGTGTCGATCTGCAGTGTATACGCAGACGTGGGTATCGATACGCGAGAGATCGGTCGCGCTACGCAAGCTGATGAGTTTTACCGAAGACTGTTCAAGAGTGTAAGAGACGGTTGGTCCGAGCACGCGGTGCCGGACGATTTGAAATTCTACCACGATAAAGTGAGTTCGTTATCGATAGCTGGTGAGTGTTTGTTGTATTGTGAACGCGTCATCATTCCTAGTTCTTGTCGAGAACGTGTTCTCGAGCTTTTGCATGGCTGTCATCTGGGTATGATTCGGATGAAGCAGATGGCTCGTAAATACGTGTATTGGCGGGGCATGGATGACGATATCGAACGCTTTGTGAGAGAGTGTAAAACTTGTAGTATGACTGGTAGATCTGTATCTAAAGAGTATGCAAAATGGCCGAATACTGGTAAACCTTTTGAACGGTTACACATCGACTTTTTCTATGTTTCGGGAAAAACGTTGTTTGTGGTGATTGATTCTTATTCGAAGTGGATGGATGTGAAAATAATGAGAAATACAAATGCTAACTCTGTAATTAAGGTGTTGGGTTCTATGTTTTTGATTTTTGGTTATTGTAAAACTATTGTGTCCGATAATGGTCCACCCTTTGGAAGTGAGGTTTTTAGAAATTGGGCAAATTCGTTGAACATTACTCTGTTGAAAAGTCCTCCATATTCTCCTGAATCAAATGGTCTCGCAGAAAGGGCAGTGCAAACATCCAAAAGATCGTTAAGGAAGCTAATGAATGACCCGAAACATATGTGTAAGCCATTGGAAAGTTTAGTTGATATTTTCCTGATGAGTTACCGAAACTCCGTAACTTTTTTTGGAATCATGGGGAACAATCTGCTTCAATTCAATTTTCTTGACTCTGCTGGATTTTTTTTTCGATGATAGCTCTATTTGTTAGAAAGTCTTAGTTTTGACCTAGGGAGGTAAATAGAAGATGATTCGATCCGGCAAATTTAAGAATCAGCCATTTTAATCGCTTCGTTTTGTTTGTTTACATTCAATTCGAAGAACAGCTGAAACCTCAGCTTGCCTTTTCATTTCAGCACACATACTAACTTATTTAATGGTTAGTACATGGCTAGTTTGTAATTGAACATTACGAACATCACCCCACTTCACCGCGCTCTCTTCGCCTACTTACTGCAAAAGACAGAAAACTTTGTATTTTTATAATCTTGATTTTGACTTCTTTTCGATTATTTTCTTTTTTTTTTAAAAGACATTATCTTTGCAATGTGATTTGTAAAGAACGAAAAGAACAAAACACCGATAAATGTCGCTTTGAATGTTTAGAAATGTTGTTTGACATTTTTAAAACTTATCAACCCTGATACCAGTGTTGAAAAAAATTCGATACCTATATACTCACGATCATGTAACAAACATCGTGGACGTTGTGTAGGGGTGGTCTCTTTCTATTTTGTATAAATAGATTTTTTTCGAACCGGAATACATTTAAGCAATCTTACACGAAAGGAAATCCGTAACCGAATTGCAGCTTCTCAAGGTGGTTTGAATTGAGAGTCAACAACCCAAGTAACAAACTAAACCAAGTAACAAATTCACCAATAAAAATTTTTTGGCAGTTTTCACATCCAGAAGTTTGCAATGCCCGCCCATAAACTTTTATTACACTAGATGTTTTCTTTTAAATTGTAGAAATTTTTTCTTAATTTTTTTTTATGTTTATCTTAATGTTTTTTAAACACGAGTGTACTTTATTCTTTGCAAAAAGGCTCTGCCTCATTAACTTGGGCATTGAACTATAGAATGCTACCCCTCTTGCCCAGTTACTTGCCACGAATTTAAATATTTGCACTAAGCCATCGAGCCGGAAAGGCGTAAAATAAAATCCAATAAACCACCAAATTGCTCCCGAAAGCGGAAGGAAGCAAATGGATAGGAATAAGCTCATTTTTTTTTGGCGCCCCTTCGCCCGAAGGAGAAGAGCAGTGAAGCCGCAACTAACTTTTCGCCAGACTGCAACGTTGCTTTCCCGACCGCGGCAGACTTCGGATCGAAATTAGCTCCCAGCTCACAGTTGGGGTGGGCGAAGATCAAAACTATCGATAGGGAAAGGTTCCGGGTTGTGTGCTGCAACTTTTGGTTGCCCCAGGGATTTAGCCGCCCCCGGTAGATGATGGTAGCTGAACAAGAGGGGGCGGAAACAAATGTTTCCTTGGTGGTTGAGAAAATTTATTGTTTAGGAAAAACCGAGGATGGTCTGGTCAATCACCCTGAAAAAGGGAACACCACACCGCTAGAAGTTTAAACCAGTTTTTTTTTGAGACCATTTAAAGTTTTTTTTGGCAACTGGCAAGACAGTTTCTTCTTAATCGATGGAGGAATACCTTCTTTCTAGGTGGCTTTCTCCAACGTTCAAAGGTTAAACAGAATTCTCAAACAAACTAAGAGAGCCAATTCTCCAGTTTTCATTATGGTTGTCCTAACTTTCAAGTAGAATTCTGTACTTTCACCTGAGGCCAACTACAGCAGAGCCCCTGGAAGTACAATCATGTCACCAATGTTAAATGGAATGGAAAATTGAGCAGCTAAACTCAATTGAATCTCAATTCTCGTGAAAGACCTCGTTGTTTTTCTCCTTTATAGCAGTTCTTCGATGGCGCGACACAGCTAAAGATCACAAAGACCGGAATCTTGACGAAGAAAATCTTGACACTAAATTCCATAGAGTGGATCGAGATTATTTGACTTTTCCATTTGAACGCCAGATAGTTGACAGATGGCTGCCAAGGCCTCCAGAAGCTGCGACCGTTTAATGAAGAAATAAATTCTAGGGGCGCTGATAGACGGATTCAATTCACTGCCTCGTCTCAAAGAATAGTGCATCAATTTCCGGACACCAAGAGCAAGATTTGAAATTATAATGGATGCCATCGAAAGCTCCTCAATTTAGAAATAAAGCTGAAATTTGGCGCAGTGTGACTACTCCCAAGTCATCCGCTCAGTGTCAAGCTAAACGCACAGTTTTCCATCTGGTGTTGGCCTACTTCCGGGCTAATGAGCCTGTCCGATTCACGATTCTTGGGCCCGGAAAATTGGAGTTTAAATGATTTATCGACTATCGAACGGGACCGGGTTGTGCTGCTCCTTCCTCCGTTTGTTGGTGGGTTGGTTAAATGGCAATTGAGCAATCTGAATGGATTTGCTGCCCGTTTTTCATTCTTCTTCCCTATCGCAGGCGTTCGGTTTGGAGTGCAAATTAAGTTTTATTGATTTGGAGAACAAGCTGGAACATTGGCGGATGATTCCTTGATTCCGCCGAGTCACAGCCCGTTTTCCGGTGGATGGAATGCCGTCTGAGGAAGCCGTTTTTTGTGAAAGTCTGTGATTGATTCAATTGCGCGGCTTAATTTTGAATGGTAAATTTTGTAGTTTTCTTTTGGAATTGAGCGAATTAATCAAGCATTTAGATAAATTTCACGCGTTTTGCTTTTGATTATACAGAGATTTTTGAAGTTATATGGCTGCTATATGTTTTTTTTCCTTTTAAATCACCCGTGCAGAATTTGTGATTTGGAAGCTTCCGAAATTCGTACATTGATTTTCAATTTTGTAAGAATTGGTATGAAGTTTCTGTTTAATGATTTGTTCGCCAATTCATTTGCTTCATTTTTGGTTAACATGAGAATAAGGTAAGTATTTCATAAAAAAAATCATAATCATTTCCAAAAAAAAATCTTAATCCACTGAAAAGTTAAGCTTGCATCATTCAGAATTTAAACAAACTTTTGCTCGTATTGTGGAGCTCCTGGTAGATGGATTAAGAAGTTCTTGACGCCCAGGTGTCGGGAATTTTGTCAGGTTCACGTATGTATTTTTAACATTCCACAAATCTACTGTACTTTGTAAACAATCAACATGGAAGCCGAAAGAAGGTAAAAAATTTTGTACAGTTTTTCAGAAAATCCATTATAGTGATCTGCATCAGTAAAACAGCTGAAATTGCCCAGAAATACTGTACGGCGCGTTATCAAACGGTTTGAGAAAACATTGACGACGATTCGGAAGTCTCAAGTCAATCGCCGGAGTGGAACTGTCGTCCGGAAACTGCGTGGTAAGATTTTGAAGACGATAAGGAGGAATTCCTATCAGTCGGACAGTGATTATACCAGGTAAATCAGTGCCGTCGTGACTGTGAGGAGAATTCGGCTCCGGGAAGGAATCAAGTCGTATCGAGCTAGCTCAACCAAGTTCAACGGGTTTTTTCTGATGGACGGTGAAACTTATGTCAAGGCTGACTTTGGGCAAATCCAAGGTCAAAATTTCACTTGGCAACGGCTTGGAGGGATGTTCCAGTCAAATTTAAATTTGTTTTTGCCGACAAATTTTCAAAAACACTATTGATTTGGCAGGAAATTTGCAGCTATGGCAAAAAACGAAAGTTTTCGTTACAAATAAGACAGTGACGTCAGAATTATGCCAAACAGAGTGTCCCCAAAAACGATTTTTGCCATTCATTCGATCCCACGATCATCCCCTAATGTTTTGTCCAAATTTGGTAAGCTGCAGTCATTACAGCAAAGTCGTATTTTTCTGAAAAGTATGAAGAAAACGCTATATTTGCAAAAAAAATACTGAATTCAATAATGAATATCTGAAATACAGGCAATTGTTTTTGTTAAAAGTTCTATCTAAAGCATGCTTAAACAGAATGAATTCCATTTCACATTCGATCTGGGTTATTTTCACAAACAACTCATATGAAAATTACCTAAACGTTTGCTTCCTGAAATTCACCATGTTAATGTGGCTAATATTTTTTTTTAAAAACGACACAAACCCATACAGCATCTCAATGATGTTTCCTCGAAGAGATTCTGTTTTTCTAAACTTTAAGCGTACATCTTTCGAGGATATGATGGCTAGCATCTTACAAATGCTAAAACCACCAACCCACAGAGAGTGTATTTTGTAGGCCATAACCGAGATTCGACCTCATGCCCGCTGGCTTAGAAGACTTGAAGGCTATCCTCTACGCCACGGGCTGCGGCTTTTTGATCCATATCCATGTATATTTTCACGTAGCGTTCATATGAAGAGTTCTTTCAGTGTTGCTTCACTTTTTCGAAGACGTCAGAGTGATACCAATAGTCCTATTTGCGGCTAATAGTATTCGTGTCATAATTCAAGGCGTTTCACTAACTCTTCTGAAGAACATTAACCTCAAAAACGTCGGCCAGCTGCCAGATTTTTGAATTTGTAGAATAATTTTCCCGTTCACATCCGTACGCGCCAGTTAATGTGCGTGTGATATGTCAGAAACAACTCTATAGTCTTATTTACTGCTGATAGTGTTGGTGGTATTATGCAGGTTGTTCCACCAAAACAAACCCGTTTTTTGTACCGAGAGTTTTTGAGGTTAATTGTCCCGTCTTATCTGTACACGCTCAGCTAGTGTGCGTGAGAAGTGTCAAAAACAACTCTATTGGGAGAAAAGAGTTGACATTTTGTCAACAGGGTGGTTATTATTTCAATTGATTCCCATCGCTGATTGTACCAAGACCAGAACTAGAATTCTGATGACTTAGGGGTTTAAATGAAAAAAAGAAGCTTCATCTTTTTAAGATGCCAAAATCTTAAATATGTGCAAAATCTAGGCATATTACTGTAAATAATCTATTTTGAGAATTCCACCACTTTCAATTCTGTTCATAATACGATAAACTCTGAAAAGTGTGTTTTTTTAAATGAAAATAAGAAAATGCCATTTTTGGGAAGATTTAAAAAATGCCAGAATCCACTGTAAAATGTTTGCAATGTTTCATTTTCAAGAATACTACCAGATTAAAACCCACGTTTTTAATGTCATCAAAAAATTGAATAAGCTCATGAACAAATACCACACTTTAAGAAAAAAAAAATAAAAAATTCGCAAAAATCTGATGATCTCAAATTATAAGTTAATTGAGAAAATATTTTCAAATAAGTTTATGAAATCAAATCAACCACTCAAAAATTGTGTGGTTATCGAAAAAAGGGTAGGCTTAATAAAGGGTTGCGCAATAGCGAGTCGTTTCTCAGTTTTCAAGAAAATGTCTCGCCGTCCCACTTTTTTCTCAAAATGTCCCGTTTTTTTCTGAGAAAACTTTTGTAGTAGAGTCAACCCTCTCCGATTCTATCACTTCAAAATAGTTGGCCCGTGCTTGATGAAAACGCTTTTTACAAAATCTCTCCTCTATCATTTTCAACTTCTGTAATTTTTTTTCTAATCTTCTTTTACACAGCTACGATTCAAATTAGAAATGTTCTTACAACACGACATTCGTCAATAAGGCTGAAAATTGAAAAACACCTCTAATTAGTTTTATTGACTAAAACGGGAAAAACCTTAATTTAGCCTCCATTTAAATTTATTGGATCAACACAAAAAACCTTTGAAATATCATATTTATTTTGTATTTTTTTTTTTTTTCAAAATTAGCATCATTTTATTAAAGTTTTTATAGGACAAGATTGAAAATCTCCTTTCGTTCCAAGCATTTATGGTTGTCAGATTTTTTTTTCAGTCATATCCAAACCGGGCAAATTCAGCCAATTTTATCTAAAAACCTAGAAAAATCCGGGAAATATCTAAACAAATTTGATCAAAATCACAGAATTATTCAATGAAACTAAAATAAAATACACTTGAAAATATATTTTAAGGCATCCGAAAACTGTTTAAGTATGAAACTCCCGATACTAATTGCTCAAAAAAATTTTTTTGGACGCATAAGTTGAACGGCAGTTTTTTTTAAGTTTTAACTTTAAAATTTAGGTAACAAGGTGAATAAATTTGTGCAAAATCCAGACTTTTTCTACGAAATCCGGACAACCGGACCGGGCCGAGCTTTCCCTAAATTTTTTGATTAATATCTGGGTGAGTCCGCGTTAAACCGGGCAATCTGGCAATCATATTTTAGCAACACCATAACAATTTGGTTCAGTTTAGCGTTTTATGAGCACATAATAGCGATATTTTTCGATTCAAGAAAATATTATTTAAGTTGCTTCCAAACGACGATGGCTCCACGAAATTCCTGAAAAACTCTAAGGCGGAGTTTTATACACACGACATCCCTGGTGACAAGCCGTTCAAAGCTGTCATACGGGGGCTTCCAGGCTATGACACCAAACTTATCGAGGAAGAGCTCAAGAACCGGTACAAGCTAGGACCTACGGCCATCTACCGGATAAAGAGAAAAGACGAACAGGTGAAGCAATACTCCAATTGCCTTTTCCTTGCACATTTTCCGAAGGGATCTGTTACCTTTAACTCTCTCAAAGCTATCAGAACCCTTCTTTCCGTCCGAATTCGTTGGGAAAAATACCGTGGTGGTCGCAAGGATGTTACCCAGTGCCAGCGTTGCCTCCATTTTGGTCATGGTACCAAAAACTGCTTCCTTAAGCCACGCTGCAGCCTATGTGCCAAGCCCCACGTCACTTCGGACTGTCCCGCAAATGACGCAAGAGATGTTGTAGCAAAATGTGCCAATTGTGGAGCTGATCATCAGGGCAACGACCGTAGCTGCCTAAAACGCGAAGCCTACAAAAAGATCCGAAAAGAAGCATCAACGTCGCACCAGCCAGGGCGAAACCAAAGCAAGTCTGCGTCGTTTACCGACAAGGACTTTCCTCCGCTTCAACCCATACCTCGGTCCCAGCCCGCAGTCTATCCATCATCGTCCGGCACCACCGCCGGTCAAGGTTCGCCTTCTCCCCCTGGTTGGCGCCCCACAACATCAACTGACGAATCGGACAAGTTCTCCTCGGAAGAACTTCTCAACATCTTTGAGCAGATGACGGTCGCTCTTCGTCGGTGCCGCAACAAACCTGAACAAATTCAGGTGCTCGGGAAGTTTATCATACAGTATGGATCCTAAACCCATTACTGTTCTCACCTGGAACGCTTGCTCTATTAGAGCATAAAACATCGAGCTCGCTGACTTCCTCGGCAAGCACAACATCGACGTGGGTCTCCTTTCTGAAACCCACCTGAAGCCCGGCGACAGTTTCTGGCTGCCGGATCACATCATCGTACGACTTGACCGCACCAGCTCCAGGGGGGCGGTGTGGCCATCGTAGTACGAAAAGGATTAATCTTCAAGATCTTGCCGCATATTCGCACCACCATCAACGAAGTCATAAGTGTAGAGGTTGAGACAACGACTGGAAACGTCCGATTCATGGCAGTGTACTGCCCACGGCAGTGCTTCGCCAGCAACGAGTTGGCAGCACACTTCTCCAGGGACCTCACTGCCATCACACGTTCCAGCTGCCGATTTTTAATCGGTGGTGGTTTCAACGCCCGCCATGAAGCATGGCGAAACTATCATCAAAACCAAAATGGTCGGCTATTATTCGACCACTCGCAGCATGGGCTCTACACAGTGGAATTTCCGGACGAATCAACGTTTGTTTCCCGGGCTGGAAACCCTTCGACTTTGGATTTGTTCCTGTCTAACACCACGATCTCCAAGCCGGAGGTGCAAAACGAGCTTAGTTCTGACCACTACCCTGTGGTGACAAGTATTGGCTCCAATGCAGTTCGGCGTCCACCACAACTTCGTAAGGACTACCATCGGGTCGACTGGGTTCGTTTCTCACGAATGGTCGACGAAAACATCGAAGAGGACCCGCCGCTCGAGGACGAGGCGGACATCAATCGGGCTCTAGAGAAACTACACCGAGCGATCGCCGTGGCCGACGAGACGTGCATCCGACGTGTTCCTGTGAGGGGTAAGTTTATTGCTATTGACTCCCACACCCAGCTCCTTATTAGACTTCGCATTGTTCGTAGACGCCAGTTTCAGAGGACCGGAGATCTGAACCGTAAGATAGAAGTGTCCGATCTAAATAAGTTGATCTCTTCCAAAATGGACTCACTCCGAAACAAAAATTTTGGACGTGTTATCCAAAATTTGGACGAACGTTCCAGACCATTCTGGAAAGTAGCCAAACTACTTAAATCACACCCTAAACCAGTTCCCCCTCTTAAAGTTAGTGACTATCTGCTCATTTCACTTGTCGAGAAGGCAGATGCGATAGGAAACCACATCGCCTCATCGCATTTGCTTGGATCGAACATGGCCAGTCCATTTGTAAGCCAGGTTGCCCAATGCGTCCAGACCCTTGATAACTCCCCTTGCACAGTACCCCGAGAAGACCAAATCTCTGCCGAACAAGTGAGCTCAGCGCTGAGGGCTACCAAGAACATGAAAGCTCCCGGGTTTGATGGAGTTTTTAACATTATCTTAAAGAAGCTTAACACCAAAGCCTACCAGCTGTAGAGCACTATCTTCAACAAGTGTTTAGAATTGCACTATTTTCCAAGCATCTGGAAGGAAGCCAAGATCGTTCCGATTCTCAAACCCGGAAAAGACCCTACTTTACCCTCAAGTTATCGACCTATAAGTCTCCTCTCAGCGCTGGGCAAACTGTTCGAAAAACTTATTCTCAATCGTCTGCTACAGTTCGTACAGGACCACAATATATTATTGCCTGAACAGTTTGGTTTTAGACATGGTCACTCCACCACCCACCAACTAGTAAGGGTAATGAACACCATCCGGAGGAATAAGGCTGTTTCCAAGTCAACAGCCATGGCTTTACTAGACGTCGAGAAAGCCTTTGACAATGTTTGGCACGAGGGACTTGTGTACAAGCTTTGTTCCTTCAATTTTCCGAAACATTTGATCAAAATCATCCGTAGCTATCTTCAACAAAGGTCGTTCAAGGTATCTCTAAATGGATCCCTATCAAGCACGTACGCCATTCCAGCAGGTGTTCCGCAGGGCAGCCTGCTTGGCCCTCTGCTTTATAGCCTTTACACCTCCGATATCCCATCACTCGGCGATGGCTGCGTATTCTTTTAATTCGCGGACGATACTGCGATTGCCGTCAAAGGGAGAAAACCTCGCGAAATTACTAACAAACTGCAGCGATGCCTTGACACCTTTGTTGACTATGCAAATAAGTGGAAAATAAAAATAAACGCATCTAAAACCCAAGCCATTCTGTTCCTGCACAGGCAATCTCCTAAACTGGTGCCTCCTCCATCTTGCGCTGTGACTATGAATAGCACAACGGTTGAGTGGTCCGCTGAAGTCACTTATCTTGGATTGTTGATCGATCAAAAACTATTATTCCGCTCTCATATTGAGAAGACACTGTTAAAATGCTCCGTTTTGACCAGGTGTTCATATCCGTTGATAAAACGTAGATCCCGCCTATGTAGGGGTAACAAACTGGCCGTCTACAAACAAATAATTGCACCCGCGATCTTCTACGCTGCTCCGGTGTAAGGGTCATGTGCACAAACTCACAGGAACAAGCTCCAGAAGATGCAGAACAGATTCCTGCGGATGATCCTAGATCGCCCGTTTGATACTAGAATTTCGGAACTCCACCAAGATACAAATATCCCAGAAGTTGATCCTAAAATTAATGATATTGTTTCCAAATTTAAAGAAAAATGTCAAATCTCTGAACATGCCTTAATAAGCAACCTGTACATAGTAGATTAGTTGTATATTAGGATAATTTTGTTGTAGTTGTACATAGAAGTTTAGGTAGGAAATCTTTAAAATTCAAACAAATCAATCCCACTAAGGTGGTCAACACGAACAATTTATCCAAGATTGAACATTGTAAACATTAATCAAAAGACAGAAACAAAGCTGAAAAGAGAAAAATTCTGTATCACTTCATCAAATGTAAATATGTAATTCAAAAAGCAACATCTGAGAATAAACATAATTTTAATGCAAAAAAAAAAAATACGATGGCTCCCAACGTTTCTCCGGAATCCTATCAGTATTCCTTAAATGTAAAGCTTAAGGAAAAGTCCAATTCCGGATATAATAGAACCGGCCTACTGAGCGAAAATAAAGAATTTTCAACCAAACAATTATGAATGGACGAGCATGGAATATCTTAATAAGGTAGTGCCGAGAGCCATATTGGATTGTTTTGTGACGTCACAAAAACGATTGTATCGAAAATTTATATGAGAATGGTAGGAATTTCAGGAAAAAAAACACGTTTTAGAACGAAAATGAATTCCAATTCCATTTTGATAATGTTTTAAGGCCTCTATTCTACTATGTTATGAAGTTTTTTGGTCCTTTGAAGATTGCATTATGTTTTTTTTTTATTCTATTCATGCAATGTCACTTGAAGCTTAAACGTGCAAAAATTGAGAAAAAAGATTGTTAAAAAATTTGAAAAAAAAAACTTGAGGATTTCATTTTTTAAACCATTTTATTTATCCATACTTTATAACTTTGTATAAATTTAAGTCTATTTATGTTGCATAAAAATGAGTTTTAGAGAGTAAATCTAGTTTTAAAATTCTAAGAAAACTTGATACCCATTAAAATTTAAAAATGATCAACGATTCAAACTAACAAACCGATTCCTCAATACTTTTCTGAAGATCAACCTGCTTGAAAGATTTCTGAATACTTGATTTTTACTTCATTCGTTAATTAACCGATTCCGGTTTTTTTTTAATCGAGTTGAAAGCTGGTCCTGACCCAAAATTCGAAACTCGACAAACGCAAGAAACAACAGCCTTGTTGCTGTGGATTTTTTTTCAATAAATTGCTTTTCTCATACCACACATCATGGGACATTTTTGTTTACATTTTGGATCAAATGACTTAACATAACCTAACCCACTCCCTTCCGGCATGAGCTAGGGGTTTCGATCATCTGAAAAATCTTCCTGCTACCGGCAACGGGGACGTCTTTTGTATTGACTGACTTTGTCAATCCCTTGTGCTCCTATCACGTTTTCCCCTCGCCCTTTATTTCTCAATTCCAAGCCAAGCAATAGGTCGGCTACGAAACGGGACGGTGAAGAAATCGGAAAGCAAGCAAATCGGATTGCACAACGAATCGACACTCTGAGTATAATTTTCTGCCTTTACACGCCCCGTCATTCCGTTGTCAACGACCGAGTCAGTCAGGACGCCAACGACGACGGACGTCCCGGCGAAAGTCTCTCTAAGCTTTCGGGGCCAAAAACCCAAACCGGGGAATCCTGAATCGGTCGTAAAAATCGACAATAAAAATAAACTAGACTTCCCGGCCAGGATCAAGTGACAGAGTCGCATCCCCCCGTTTCATTCCGTTACCATAAGCAGGGTGTGTTGTTGGGTTGGGAATCATTATTTGTTTTTGCTTTGCTTGTTTCCTGCAGCAGCAGCACACATCGACGACCCAGGGGAGGGAATCAGTGAAATCTAGCAAGTGTTCGAATCGGAAGGAATTATTTAAAGCGGCACGGATGGAATTGCTGCGGCTGCCTAAGGATTATGCACTTTTTTTTCGGCAACTTTTAATTAACCTTTCTAGATTTGCTTGACAATAATGGTTCGGTTGAACTTGAAATAGAGACATTGGATAGGCATGGAGTAGATCTTCCTGCTTGTGAAGGGATTTAAATAACCACCCGGTTACAGGAACAGCTTGGCATTGAACTAAACTTCGTCGTAAGCTGCTTATGGGATTTTGTTCAAATCATTTGAACTAAGGTTAATGCTTTTAACTTGCAAATAATCAAGGGAACGACTGAATTATGATCTAAAATTGGCGATTTGGAAATTTAAGTTAAAAAAATATTTGAAATATTGATTTTTTATGTGTAGTTAATTTCAATAGGTTTAAGTTGAAATATTTTCTTAGCATTTTTGAAAGTTCATGAGAAAAACATGATCATAACAAAATTTATTTTGGTTAATTTTATTTTGTACAAAATATTTAAGGTTGGACAATTTTAACATATTTTAAAGTTATATGTACAGTAGGGTGCCAGCCAAAATGAAGTCGTATTGAAAAAACGCATTTTGTAGATTTGAACATAAAACCAGCCTGTGCAAAGTTTGTGCGCCACCCGACTTGATTTAGGAGTGCCTCAAGAGGCTTTAAAGAAATTCGACAAATCCAAATTTAAATGTTGATGTCAAATGGCTTGGAAATATCTCAAATGTCGAGATCTGATGTTATTCTAATAAAAACTTTTTGGCGATAATCTACTTTTTGGGATTTAACATTTTTTCCAAAAAAAAAACTGAAATATTTAATAATTGGCCTATGAAATCAATCACTAATCGTTTCCAATATCAAAAAACCTATATGAGTGTTTCAAATTTTTCCAAAACCTAATTTTTTACTAGGGTGATAAATTTGTGCATTTTTTGCTAGAATTGACTTAAATCATTTGAAAATCTAAAAAAACAGGAAATAATGATATTTTTGTTTATAAATTTCATCAAATTTTAACAAAATGACAAAACACTAAAATAAAATAACAAACAAACAAGATCAACTGGAATAACTAAAGAAAATTCAAAAATTAAATCAAGATGCAACTATCAAGATCAACTATACAAAGTTTTTGCCTACACAAAGGCGTTTAATATTGTATGCTTCGAGAAATATTCCGCAAAAAAATGTAAAATAAACAAATACATGCACAAAGATCTAATTTAATTAACACTAATGCGTACATCTTTCAAGGACATGATGGCTTACCAATGCAAAAACTACCAAACCACAGAAACAGTACTATTAATGCCGAGACCGAGATTCGATATCACGACTTCTGGCTTAGAATACTTGTACGCTATCCTCTAGGCTACGATCCGTGGCTAAATGTAGAGCCAATCTATATACATAAATATCTCGTGTGAGCTTTCATTACGTCGAATGAGACAAAATGTAAAAAAACAGTTTTATTATGAAAAAAATACAAAAACTAACATAAACTAGTCGTAATTTCTTTCCATTTAGATTTTTTGAACCCGGAACAACACATTCTATATGTGGAACACAATTTTGAAATTTGTTTTGATAACTTTTGCAGCAGTTTTCTGTGATGAATTAAAGTTTATCACCGGTACTTTTTATACGTTTTTTTCTTATTGAGTTTTTTCGGTGAGTGAAACAACTTTTTTAAATTTTACGTAACGTTTCGGGTTATTTTTCTTCACCCATCATCAGACTTAAAAAATAAAGCAGCACAATTTTATTCTGTTCGGCTGCTTGTCGGTTTGTTTACTGTTAGTTAGTTAGTTAGTTTTCTGTGAATTCTTAAGATGTTTCATACGACGTAATGAAAGCTCACTCGAGATATATATAAATGAATTTCTGTCTCTCTGTCTGTCTGCCTGTCTGTTCCCTGTAGACTCGGAAACTACTGAACCAATTTGCGTGAAACTTGCAGATGGGTCCTTTGAGGGCTGGAGATGGTTCCAAAAATAGTTTTAGACCCCTCCCACTCTCTGAAAGGAAGGAGGGGGCCTCTTAAACAAAATAAGAATGTTTGAATAACTCGATAACCGAACATGCAAATGGAGCCAAATTTTGTATGGGAGTGTATTTGGATACGAAAAATGTTCCTAAAATGGTTTGGTACCTTTTTCTCCTTGCAATGAGGAAATAGGAAGTGGGAAGGGGCCTTCCATATAAATTTTCGATCATTTCGAGAAATAATCGTGCAAACGAAACCAAATTTGACATGCGAGGGTATATGGGTTGGAAAAATATTTCAAAGATGGTTTTAGACACCTCCCTCCTTCCAGAGGGATGTTAAAAAATGGGGAGGGGCGCCCACACATTTTTGTTTTGCAAATTTCAAAAACTAAGCAAATGGAACCAAATTCAACATGGGTGGTTATTTGGGTACGAGAAATGTTTCTATGATTATTTGGGACTCCGCCCTCTTCGATTGAGGAGATACCCATATTTTTTTTTATTTACTCGGGTGATTATCTAGCAAATTGTAACAAATTTATTTATTTATTTATTTATTGGGTTTATATCAACGGATCACGTATTGATCCTAATGATTAGACTTAAAAGTAACATTAATATAAATTAACAGAAAAGTATAAACTACAGACTACACAGTTCTTAACATCGCTAGAATTCTTCTTTTAAACGTATTCCTGGAGATATCAAAGTCGAAGAGCTCTGAAAAACGGTTGAATATCCTTGTAATACCGATCAGGGCACTATTGGCTCCATAGTTGTTCTGGCGAAGAGGAATGTGAAGCTGAAGGTTCCGATTTCTTAGTCCTGGAGGTCGTACGCACAGGTTGATAGTTTCCAGCAGCATGGGGCAGTCTATATTCGAAGCCAGAAGATCGGAGACAAATAACGCTCGAATGGTAGCTCGCCGGGCTTGGAGCGTGTCCAAAGATATGAGGTAGCAACGATTCTCGTATCGTGGAAGGCGGAACGGATCTTGCCAATTCAAGCGTCTCAAAGCGTAACGTATAAAGCGTCTTTGGATGGCCTCGATTCGATCAGCACCATTCTGATAATAGGGACTCCATACAGCAGATGCATACTCCAAAGTTGAGCGGACAAGGCTACAATAGAGACTTTTCAGGCAGTAAATGTCTTTGAAGTCTTTAGTCACGCGAAAGATAAATCCCAAACTTCTCGATGCTTTGTCGACTACATAATTAGTGTGCGACTTAAAGTCCAACTGTTGGTCAAGAATTACACCTAAATCATTTACTTGTTTTGCTCGAGCAATTATCTGGTTTCCAAGGAAATAATCAGCAGTTACAGGAAGCCGTTTACGGGAAAAGGTGATGACAGAGCATTTTTTGCGGTTTAATGGCAGGCAGTTGTCATCGCACCATTTGGCAAAATTGTCAAACTGTCGCTGTAAAAGTACAGTATCTCCAGAACATTTTATAGTGTAGAAAAGCTTCAGATCATCTGCATAGGCGAGTTTTGGACCGTCAAGTAGTAAAAGCACGTCATTGAAGTAAATCAGGAACACTACTGGGCCTAGATGGCTACCTTGAGGCACGCCTGATGTGGCAGAGAATTGTTTGGAACATGAGTTACCAGATCTTACAGAGAATTTGCGTCCAATGAGGTAACTGCGAAACCAATCTAATAAGGACCCGCAAATTCCCAGCCTTTCCAGCTTCGCAATAGCTATTTCGTGGTTCACTTTATCAAAAGCGGCCGACAAATCAGTATAAATGGCATCGACTTGAGAACCGGCAGCAAAACTGTTTTGCACGAATGATGTGAATGTCAATAAGTTCGTAGTCGTAGAGCGCTTGGGCATAAATCCATGTTGATCATTACAAATATATTGCTTGCAAAACGAGAAAATTGGGTCGAAGATAACGAGTTCGAACAATTTAGCTACAGCACACAAAGCCGATATTCCTCTGTAGTTATGAATATCCCTTCTTTCGCCTTTTTTGTAAACCGGGAACATAAAAGCATTCTTCCATAACGACGGAAATATAGCTTTGTCAAGCGATGCGTCAAATATGCGTTTGATAGGAATTACTAGATGAGGCATGAAGCATTTCAAAAAAGTAGCTGGTATGCCATCGGGACCCGGGGAAACAGAATTTGAAAATTGGAAATAGTTATCAAATATAAGAAATATTTCATAGATGATTTGGTTCCCCTCAGGGGATAGGAAAGAGAAGAGTGGTGCCATACCTTTGTTCTGATGAATTGAAAAGCTCATGAAATGAATTTGACCTAATTTCACAGGGTAAAAGGGTACGAGAAATAATTCTGCGGTTATTAAAAAACCCCTTTTCAGCTTCCAGTCTTTTTCGTATAACTTGAAAGAAAAAGTATTCGACTACGAAAAATGTTTCTATTTTTGTTACTTTGATTTATCGGCCTAGCGGTGAAAAGTGATGTCCTTTTTAGTAGGGACATCTAAAGATTATGAAATTTTTATACAGATGGATAGAAGGTTATGGTGGTAGATGCAACTCTATCTGTATCTACCACTTCATGGTAGTAGGCTCGTGAGGAACAAAAATTTGGTATGTGATGGTAATGCTTCTAGACAAATTCTACCCGCTCATTTCCACCATCTTTCATTTCTTCTAACCTTCTATCCATCTGTATAAAAATTTCATAATCTTTAGATGTCCCTACTAAAAAGGACATCACTTTTCACCGCTAGGCCGATAAATCAAAGTAACAAACAAAAATTACGGTGGTTAATCTCTTCATAAAATGTTTCTATTTTTTTTTAAGGAGAGATTCCTTACAGTACAGAGCCAAGAATGATGGAGGTCTAATCGCAAAGTTTTTAAAACTTTTCAAGTGATAGAAACCATTTTTTAAAAAAGACGTTGTCTTGATTCAAGACCGCTACTTCTTTCAGAGGAGAAGCGGGTAGAAAGCTCCCATGGTAAAGATAGCACAGAGAGTGGGCAGAGGACGAATATCAGCTACTGTTAAAATCCACTCTAAATAAATCAATTTGAATTAGAATTAATTTTCAAAAATTCATTTATAATAAAAATATGATCACCCAATTTTTTTTTACTTTTAGAAGATGTAGCATAGACTATGCTGCATAGCACACCAGGTCAGCTAGTAACCTAAAAAATTGTAATAAATTGCACGAAAGCTTATATGCATTAAAATCATATACGTTCTGTATTACACAAAACCATTTTATCGAGTCATTTTTTTTTGACAAAAATTTATTAAAATCAATCAAACAAAAGGTAGTAACACTCCCGTCTTCCACTGTAGATTTAATGTCCACAGAAAATCATACCTACATCAAAATTTATAATGTTGATGGGACATCAAATTGGCGTAGTCGGAAAAATTATTGTTATGTTTAAATTTACAAAAACATGCGAAACATTTTTGGTTTTGTTCGAATCAAATTTTACATTTTTCTGTCAAAATATTTTGAAAGAAAAAGCATAAGGGTGCTTCATGCATTCAGGGGTAAAAAAAATCTATACAAAATTCTACTAGATTAAATAAAAAAAAATTATGTTAAGATGGATGAAATTTTGAAATTAACAAACTCTGGATGCAAAACAATCATAATGCAGCATATGTGAAGCATTTTGAAGCATTTTAGCCCAAACTATTAACTGTTACATTGAGTTTAATTTTTTACATTGATAAACCGAAGAACAGTATTGTTTATTCCTGTATCACAGAATACGATTTGAAAAAAATTTAACGTCCAAAATGTTGGTGGTTTGAGATTTCATATATAATCTTCAGTATTGGGAATAAGTCTGTTCAAAGATAGACCTTTGATCAATATTTTAAAAATAAAATGACAAAAAAATTGTTTTTCACTGGTCAAGTCACCTAACACTACAGGATAGCAACTTTAAAGTGATACCCTCGGTTTATTGCATACAACTCAATTTTGTTATTTCTCTTCTTTTTCTTATGATAAATTTCTCTTCGAAATCAATTTCAATATCATCTATATAGGGGAGATGAGGGCATAACGAGCACCCGAGGCATAATGAGAACTACGCTTTTCTACGAAAGTGCGTATTTTCTTAAATAAATTTTCATGAGGATTTGTTTCGTACTTCCTATAGTATTAATTTTTCACAAAAAAAGGAATCTCCTTACCATATTTACAGAGATATTTAAAAAAAACTAGCTTAATTCTCAAGTTACGAAAATATTATAATTTTTGAGCACCGCGAAATAAGCTCTTATGATCTTAAAATAACCTTGATCTATAATGTACGCACTGCAACATGATGTACACATTGTTTCTCAATTTTTACCATCATAAAATTTTTGATTTTTCACTTTTATCAATTTTAAAACACGTTTTTACTTAAATTTGTTTACTAGGGGCATATAGAGCACCATATTATCGAGGCATAATGAGCATTTTCTGCCGTAGAATCTAGCAGCGAATTAAAATTGATTTATAGCGCCACACCTTGACTAGTTTTCATCCGACGATTTAGCCTATTGGTAAGGTGTCGGAGAGGTAATCAAAAGACTAGAGTTAGATTTCTGTTCGAGGTGATTTTTTTCCATTCACAATTCATGATCGATTTTTTTATTGTTACATTACACGGCTAGTAGCATCATCCTCCGAACAAAGCACTTAATGTATGAGCGTGCGTGAATTGTTTGTATTCTACAAACAGATCTAGATTATTTTGTTATTGCTTTGTTTGATGAATCTACGACTCACCTGACTTCATCGAATTGAATTCGCTGCTAGATTCCCCGGCAAAAACGCACATCTTGCTCTGATTAATGGTGCTCATACTGCCTCAGGGGGGTTCTCATTATGCCTCCACAGTGGCTGGTTTTCAGCTTTTGGCAAATTTTTTTAAAATGTATTTTTTAACGTTTTCATCTAGGGTAACGGACTTATTTTGGACCGGGTACATATTTTGGACCACCTTGAGCTTTTTTCCAATCTTTCTCTCATTAACCATGTTAATCATGAAAATTTTGAACAAATATAGTAAAAGCTTCTTCTTATGATTCTAATCATATCTAAGATTTCATTTAAATAAGCTGGTAAGGGATAGAAAATTGTAAATAATGTTTTGATTTTTCACAGTTGAGCCAAATCAAGCCCATTTCAGGAGGACATGCCGTTATTGGAGTCAACTTCCAAGAAGTTTTCTGCCTAACTGTGATGAATTTAACAACTTCAAACATGTTCACAGCTGTGATAAAACACTTGAAAACTAGTTTGCAAGCTCGAAGAACAAAAAAAAACTTGTTTTAATCGCAATTCGACCCATGTCGAAAATAGGTCCTACTTAATTTCTTAGGGACTTATTTTGGACCACCCAACATAACCTGAGTGTTAAACTTGCTGTTAAGTGTTCATGAACGTAATAAAACGTTGTACGGCGATATGATTCGAATTAAGTACATTGTTTCAATCGATTATTATAAATAAAATTTGGAATTTTGGCATTTTTTTATTCAATCAACTCGCTAGAGCCCAAACACGCCTTTATACGGAGTTCACTTCAATCGGCATGAAACCATTCCAAACATTGTTTTTAAGTTACTTTTTGTGCACTTTGCTTTAAACTACGTTTATGTTACAATCTACATTAACGGCAACTGTTTGATAAGCAATTTATGACAATAAAAATGTTTAAATGTTACAAATTGTTGAAAGCTACAGCTTAAAGTAGCTTAAAACATGAAAAACTGGACATGCGCCAATTTTTAAATGAATGCTTCATGAAAGATTATTGACAGTTTGGTCTGAAAGTTACAACCATACAGGGTTGATTTTCGAGAGAAAAAAAATAAACTTGATTAGGTAGAAGAAACGTAATATAAACCCCGTCTAAAAAGAAGGGTTGAAAAAAACACAACAACAAATCGACAAATATGTAACTGAGTTTAATATTTGAAATAGTTGAAATATCTCAGTTTATAGTAGAACAATTTTAACAAATAATATATTTAACTATAGCTATGAGATAGTCTAAACGTGATTCAAAACTTAGAAAAAATTTAAAAAATGTGTAAAAATTATAGCGAAAAAATACAAAAAACTAGTTTTTCAGTCCCTGTGGTTATGCAATTTTTGAAAAAAAAACGTTGAAGAATTTACTACAACAATATTTTTTTTCGTAGAACAGTAGTTGTTTCAAAGATAAAAATGGACTTTCGCGAAACTTTCAGAAAAAAAATGGCTTTTATATGGTCAAAAAGATCGCATAATTCTCGTACATTTTTATTTCTTTTGAATTTATTTATTCTACAGAACTTAAGCCAAACCATGTCCACTAAGGTTTTCCAAGTCAAAATGCATCAATTAATATCGCGGAGTTGATGTCAGACTTATTTCACTTATTATTGGGTCGCCTGAAGGATATTTGCGTTCCAAAAATTTATCCTAAGGATAAGCTAACTGGCCAGTATTTAATATTGCAGAATAAATTTCGTTGATATTTCAGTTTTCTGTTGGAATTATCAAAACATTTGAAACACACTTTATAACGGGGAAGTTTTTCTGTTTTTACTTTATTCTTATCGAGAATTACTGAAGCGGAAGAAGTTGTAGGAAAAAAAACAGATGGTTGTAAAGTCTGCTTCATTTAATATTGGAACAAATTCTTTTGCTCATTGTGGCGCTCCTAGTGGACGGATTTGGAAACTTTTTTCACCCACGTGTCGGGAAATTCATTACCTTTCACCATGTATTTATGTCATAACACCAAACGATAGACTTTTGTAAACAACCGCCATAGAAGCCGAACGGAGAGATCAAATTGTGCACAGTTTTCTTGAAAATCCATTGTTGTCGGCATCGAAGCTAGTTAAACAGCTTAAAATGTCCAGAAATACCGTATGGCGTGTTATCAAGCAGTACAAGGAAACATTGACGACGGCTCGGAAGCCGCATTCGAAGCGTCGGAGTGGAACTGTCGACCGGAAACTGCGTGGAAAAGTCATCAAGGCCGTCAAGAGGAATCCCAATGATTCAGACCGCGATTTGACCAATAAGTTCCAGGCCGCTCACAGTACGGTGCGACGAATTCGTCTCCGGGAAGGAATAAGGTCATTCCGAGCCAGCAAACAGCCAAATCGGACGCTGAAGCAGAACAATGTGGCCAGAATCCGTGCTCGAAAGCTGTACGACCAAGTGCTGACCAAGTTCGACGGATGTAAAGTCTGCTTCATTTAATATTGGAACACAAACAATTGCGTGTAGTTCAGTCATTTATTAACGAATTCATAATTTGTTTTTCATACAAATGTAGCATATTCTTTACTCTTTCATAAAAAAAATTAAAAAAATTATTCATTGCTGTTTCGAAGAAATTCTCGTACTCGTACTCGTAAGAAAACTGTGCACAATTTGATCTCTCCGTTCGGCTTCCATGGCGGTTGTTTACAAAATGCTATCGTTTGGTGTTATGACATAAATACATGGTGAAAGGTAATGAATTTCCCGACACGTGGGTGAAAAAAGTTTCCAAATCCGTCCACTAGGAGCGCCACAATGAGCAAAAGAATTTGTTCCAATATTAAATGAAGCAGACTTTAGTAGCAAATATTCAACAAACATGTGAGGCTGGGGAAGAATAGGAGAAAGTTAGTTCAGGAATGAATTACGTGAGCAAACAAAACTTGACTGCAAGAATAAGAAAAAAAAGATTAACTGAATCATTCGCATAATTGCGCATCAATCGCTGTCGTAAAGATAGCAAAATATAGAATAAAAACTAATTTAGTTTAAGGGTGGTCCAAAATAGGTCCAGAGGGTGGTCCAAAATAGAAACCTGGTGGTCCAAAATACCGACCAGAGAAATAATCGAAGAAACGAGTTTTTAGGCTTAAATCTTGTTACATTACAACAAACGACGATATGTTTCGATAGAAAAAGCCTTGATCTTCGCAATGAACGGAGAAAGCAGTCAAATATTGTAACAAGTACACTCAGAAAAATACTATTATATATACCATAAGATTCTCTTATGAAGTGGCGCCATAAGAAAAATCTATGAAATTCATAAGATTGTCTTATGAAGCGAATGAATTCTTCAGATGAACACCTGCTTCAATGAGAGGTTGTTGCTTTTCATAAGAGGGTCTTATGGAAACAGAAAATTTTACGTTTGAAGAGAAAATATCAAGATAATTGATGTTAAAAACGATCAGTTTATTTTCTGGGTATTTTGTTGTTTGTTTACGTTAACATAATGATCACTATAAGCAGCACATCAAGGCACGGTTCCAACAGTTATTCTCCCGCACCCGGTCCATTGAACTTATCCTTTTCGCCGGTCAACATGTTGAAAAGTAAACATGAAAATATGTGTTTACGTTAACAAATAATTTTAACGTTCACAAAAAAATAAACTTACCATGTAGAATAACAAAATCACTTTCAACTTTGAAAAAAAATGATGGCTCCACAACTGGTTAGTGCTTGGTACAACGACTAGAAAATGACTGATGGAATGAATGTGTTCATTATTTTTTCACAATGCCGCTTCTTCTATTTTTCATAAGAACTTCGTATGAATATTGAAAGAATTTCATAAGACTCTTATGAAAAAATAGTTTGGACGCAAAAAAGTGGTTCATAAGATGTATCTTATGAAATTTATAATAAGATTTCCTCTGAGTGTACCTTTTTATTTCAGAAAATAGCAGAGCCGCTTCCCAAAGCGGTCCAAAATTGGTCCGTTACCCTAGTTTTTCACGTTTCAGCCCGTTAGGGAATAGGCTTCTCAAGTGTCTGAACACGAAACAATAATGTAACCTCCATACTATAGCTATTTTCTATGGTTAAATAACCGTTTTCCTTAAGGTGGCCATTATGCCCCCATCTCCCCTATAGTAAAATTACAAACTTTTACTTGAGTTCAATTTTTTACCTTTGTTTTTATTGGCGGTTCATTTGTAGATCTCGATTTCTGCTTAAACTGCACGCAGATCACATTTTTTTTTTACTTTGGAGACAACATCGAACAAGCAAAATGATCGTGTACATGGAGCATATTTTCGTGATGTACCAGCCGTTAAAAAGCAGTCGAGCGATATCAAAATACGTCGAGTGCGATGGTTTGAGGAGCAATATCTACGAAAGGGAAATTACTATTGAATTTGGCGTAAAAATAAACAAGTAGTATTACTTTTTACACATTTTCAAAGGCCATTTGCACCTTTGTTACATAATACTTTTTGTCGAATACAGTTTCAGCTTTCAACGTAGTTCATAACCTGCACATAAAGCCATGATCGTTCTCAACTACCTACTAAATTTGTAATTTTAATTCATATAGTTGATATTGAAATTGATTCCGATGAGAAATGAGAAATGATTTCAGTTCTATACGATAATCAAAATGTATCACTTTCACGTTGCCATCCTGTAAATTTACGAGAACCCGTCAATTTGTTCCCTTTTCCTCCTGTGGATTTTAACACGACCTACATTTGAAAAATGGCTCAGATTAAAAAAAACAAACTATCTATTTTGAGAATCAACACAGACTCGAATATTTTTCTTGAAATTTCTTGTAATATTCAAATGGTTTTGTTGGTCCGTGAACCTAGTGTTAAAAAGAGCGCATCTTTTTTTTAAATATATTTTTTATAGAGAATTTCAGCTTTCAGTTGGTTCAAAGTGCATCTTTGGGTTTTCCCTTGCTTAAAGTAAAGGCTCAATAGAATTCGCTTTAGCTACGATTAAATCTTTTTGAAGATTTACTGCCGAATGGCTGCCGAACAGGAAGGAACATTTTTAAAATCATCAGCAAATATGTCAAGCAGCACTCCGAAAAACTAGTTCATAACAGTAACGAAAAGAAAGGGTCCCAAGTGTGTCCCTTTTAGTACGTCGCTGTTAACCGAGAATATACTGGATCATGCATTCCCTATCTTCACAAATTGAACTTTTTTTCGGTCAGGTACAAACTTATTCACTGAAGAAAAATACCGGTGCACCCATTTCCAGATTGTAATGTTCACACTGTATTTTCAACGCTTTCAATTTTCTGAAAAATGAATTTGGATTCCTCCAAGCACTTAGAAAATCCCAATCTCTCTCATCCTGCCATTGAAAAAAAGTCGGCCTCGGATTAAAAGTTTACAATTACAATTTTTATTGGTACTGCTTTTTTAAAAAGTGCTCAACACTTTCGGAGTTAATATTTAAAAGTCAAATATACTGAAACTTCTAAATTTTAGTTAAAGAAATCTCAGCGATTTTGGCTGATTTCATTGCAACTATTCGAATCATTTCGGTCCTTATTTATTTATCAGCTTTTCAATTCATAACTCTTTAATCGTTTAACAGCAGGTGTTCGCTATAAAAAATCTCCGCCATGTCACTCTGAATGTCTTAAACACAGCGTGAAGAATATCAATGCATCCCTCAGTTCAACTTCTGATAATCCCCTCCAGTAGCTCACACCATCATTGGTTAGGATCGGGATCATTTCTTCCTTCATCAGCGCCCATGTGGAAAAATACACAGAACTCAAAACAAGGGTAAAGTCTGAGGCAACCAAAGAGACGGAACGTTGCATAAAATAAATCGGATTAAAGTTAACTGTAAATTATGACAACTGAGTGCGAGCAAGCGAGCGATCGGGCAGGGAAAGACAGACAACAGGAAACAGTTGTCAATGTGACTGAAAAGTGGAACATCGACTGGCGCGATTGAACTGGACGAGAACAACAACGGGGAGAGCCAGTCCCTGCCGGATATTGTCCTCAGATTGACGCCGGGCCGGGATTCTTCATCCCTTCATTCAGCCCGTAGATGACAAGCACACTCGTGTTCGGTTCCGGTTGTCACATGTCTCGGGAAGTTTGAAATTATTTTCGAAGGAAACCGGGGAAAGGAACGAACGAAAATCTAATTAGATTGGTGATGCTTTGCGGTAGATCCGGGATTTTAACTTGTGTCGAATGCTCGTTATCATTCATGAATGTTTCGCCCGTAATCCGGACACATGATACAAAGAATCTTTTCCACTTTGCTTGGGTAGTTCTATGGAAGAAAGGAAAATAAAAACGACTGCCAGTTTTAAATATAAGTCAGAATCGAGAAATGTATACTTTTAGTGCATACATTTAGGAGTAAAATTTGAAAAAAATGTTCTTGGTACATTTTATAATGATTCAAGCTAAACTAACCCAGTGACGAGTGTCACCATTCTATTGAGTTACATATTTGACAAGAAGAAATTGAAAACCGAGAGTGACTTTTATTACGATGCGTAGAAAATTCATTAGCTGGAAAGCAATTGCGTCTACCCCTTCCTCGGTTTGAGTAGAGACGTAAGACTGCAAAAAAGGGTTGCAACATTAAAACGATCATACCCATCATGTGTAGGATGGTTTAAACCAATGCAGTTAGCTGGAATTTTTATTGAATTGGACAACCAGCCCAGCCCAACTCGGAAGGACCTTAGACGCCTTAGACTGGGAACTTTCGGGTGATCTCAGTTGGTCGAGTGGGTGGTCCCTTAGAATATTCCTCGCGGAAAGGAGCATTTAGTATAGAGGGAGTAAAAGGGCAATGGTTGTTAGTACTTGCATTTCACCATAACCATTACAGCACATTGTTGCCCGCTGTAGGATGTGTGTAAGTTATAAGTCTATACCGAACTCAGGGTAATGGCAATAAGCTCCCCCAGAACGTGATGATGGATGATTTTTCTTGTTTGGGAATAATGCTGCTCAAATTTATGGTCTGCTGCTTTAACTGCTTTACGAGCTCTGTACGATTCTGGCTGGCTGGCTGGCTGGCTTTTGGCCCCCTATTCCTTTGACGTGACTTTTGTTGATCCCGGGGATGAGAGAGGTTATGGGAAATATGGATCACATACACACACTCACACACATACCCCTACGGAAACATATACGAGGCACCGCCGTTTTTCGGAACATTACGGAACATGGCCTTTGTGCCCGAATGAAAAACCGACGAACGTCGAAGAAATACGTAGGTACCCACTAAAATGTCAGAGACCAACAACGATGACGAATAAAATGGCCATGGATGGATGCTGTTCTCGGTCGATAGCGTTTCTAATCGATTTGGAATGGCTCTCCTGCCGCCAAAAAAAGAAAAAAGACGGACAACGGGTTATTTTTGGGACTTTTATTGTGGTACTTATGTTGACACTTTACCGACGAGATCGTGCTGCTGCTGAAGCTTTAAAAGCTGTTCGGGAAGCGTCAGCTGGTTGAAAATTTGTAAATCCAATCAGTTCCAAAAAAAATCTTAATATGCTAGACATTGTCGAATTTAAGCTAATCGTGGTTCCTGACTGATGTGCATTTACTTGTGATCTAAACTATTTATGGTTAAAAATTGACAGTATTTTGTATTTTTGACGCTCTCTTTTAACACTCTTTTTCGCTTTAACTTGTTGCGCAACTTAATGTTTCCTTGAAAAAAAATAATCTTCCAATTACTCAACACTTGAGCTAACATTTTTCAAAGATATGACGGCTTGCATCTGACCCGTTCCAGCATGACGTCACAACGTTTCCTAAACAATTTTTTGGTATATTGTTTGAAGATTTTACAGTTCAAATCGGATTTTGAAAAAAATATACCAATAAGGTCAAAATTTAATTCGCTACAATTTGAAATTAAACGTGTTTTTATTGAACAAATAGTCATCAAAACAGAAGCAAAAGAAAACGTGACGTCACAACACGCCACTTTTTCCCCTTTTCAGTTTTTTTTTACAAAACCGCATGATTCTGCTTTTCTATTCGATCAAATATTATGAAAATTTCAGAAAAATATCGATTCATTACAACCAACCAATGACTGTTTTTGATTTTTTCAAATGTTGATTGAAATTCATTTAAGATCCATTCACCCAAGCAACCAAAAGTCTCATATCTACTTAAACTCGTTCCTCCAAAGTTCGGATTTCGCTGAATAAAGGTTTCAAAGGGAATTGGTACCAAATTTCCTCGAATGTGAGCATGAAAGTTACAAAAAGTTCCTCAAATAGCCTTCTATGGACTTGAAGTTCCAATAAGTTCCTCAAATAGCCTTTTTTGTGACATGTCAATCGCACCCACACAGCTTAAAAGTTTCAAATTAGGTCTCAAATAGCCTTCTGCGAACTTGAAGTTCCAAGAAGTTTCTCAATTACCCTATTTTGTGACATGTCAATCGCATCCACACAGTATAAAAGTTACAAATCAGGTCTCAAATAGCCATCTGTGAACTTCAAGTTCTAAGAAGTTCCTCAAATAGCCTTCTTTGAACTTCAAGTTCCAAGAAGTTCCTCAAATAGCCTTTTCTGTGACATGTCAATCACATCATTCAGAATCAAAGTTACAAATTGGATCTCAAATAGCCTTCTATGGACTCGAAGTTCCAGAAAGTTCCTCAAATAGCCTTTTATGAGACATGTCCGCCATTTCATGAATATGAAATGTGAACGCACATCACAGAAGGGCATATAATAAATAAATTATTTTTTGGAGCTTGGAAATTGTTAAAATGTATAATTTGTTTTGAAACTTCAACTCAGAACTACTTAAAGCTAACTCCCAAATGATTGTTGTTGAAAAGAGTAAATACTTTGACTTTATAAAATTTCGTCAAACTGTATTTACTTACCACGAATTTATCACACATTGAAAGCCAGTTGAAGCAATTCATTGATTAAATATCAAGATAAAATCAAAAATTTGTATAATTTTATGCTTAATAGTTAAAAACATGGAATTTCATTATTTTAACCGATATTATTTTAACGGATGATTGATTTATACGCCGTTTCGTAATGTTTCTTAGTAATAATCAACATGCGTCTTTGCTGTTGGCTGCTGGTTGCCCTTGCGGGTATTCTAGGAAGCTTATAACCACTTCGAATTTTAGCTGCCGGTAAGGCAACATCTAGGCGTGGCATCTCGTGGCAGCGTGTTCGGCTATCATTTCGGAGGATGGGGTTCAAATCTGGAACCAGGACTAATTTTTTCCATTAGGTTGTTTGATTGCTTGAGTAAGCAAATCAAATAATTGTGTAGCAGAACTGGCGTGCACGCCCCAGCATGTATCGAACAAAATTAAAAACAAAGCAATTAAGTATGATCAATTGAGGGAGGGTATGGGAGGAATAAAGATGGATGCCGAGAAACCGGCAGCACCACATGGGCTGGTGATGACCAAAAAAGAGAGGAGAGGAGAATTATTTTTTGTTTTTGCTGATTAAACGTTTACTTGTGGGCTGAATAGAAGGCCGTTCAAATCTGATATGAAACTTCAAAGTTTCAATAAGAACATAAATTTTGGGCTGAATAAAAGGAACTTCAGCACATTGATTATGCTGATTAAGCTGTGTTCGACCTTTTTAACGAGACTTTTGGTTGCTTGGGCAAATTTTATGGTCAGCAACATGAAATAAATCAAAATATAATCTTAAAATTAATGCCTAATTTACTAAAAATGCTTAAAAACTCAACCAACAATGTGATTTGGTGATTAAAAAGATCCATTTATTGCCAAAAAATTAAAAATTAAAGACATTGAACGAAATGGCCCATATAAGCAGATAAGGTTTGCAACACTGCACACATCTATTTTATTCGAAATTTATTTTTGCCATCATGTGAATATTATTTAGAAAAATAAAAACTAATATTAGGAAATATTCAATCATAAAAGCGTTGAAATATTTCTGAACCTTTTAAATATTGATTTGCAAAGGAAACGAAAAATAAATGATAATTTAAAAGCCTTCGATGATCTACTGAAAGTTAGTTAATAGACACTAGAGTTTTTAAATCAGCCGACTTATGAAAATCTTATAAGTTGCAAGCTAAAATAGATTCTACTACTAGCACAAAGTCCAGTTCTAAATTTGGGGGATCGGGCCACGGAAATAGATGGCGCAATGAGCCTAAAATTTGTATGGAATTATGATAAATTTTGTTTGGAAGAAACATGAAACCCCTGGTTTGCACCAATTTCTGAAGTCCCTATCGGCTGATTTGTTTTCATTTTATTCATTCAGAAAGCTTTCGTTATGACAAATAGTTTATCACAAAGTCCCACTTGGATGAGGGTTATGGTACAAAAAGATATAGGCCGTGCGAACGGGGGAGGGGGGGGGGGGGGTTATGGGCTTTAACCCCCCTCCATGGAGATTTTTCCCAAGTAAAATTTCCTGTTCAACAAATGAATTTAAAGTAGAATTGTGAAATTACTTGATACCAAAAGGTGTTAAAAAATAAGTGTAAATGAACATGTCAGAAAATTGGCTGTCCTCCGGCGGTATTTAGTCATATACAGTGAGCGAAATAAGAATAGCACCACTATGTGTTTTGCTTGTTAAAATATGAATGATTGAAAATTACGAAAATTTTCTTCCACAGTTTGTTCTGAATTGTTTAACGGACAAATCAAGCACAAGTTTACTTTTTTTGGACGTAGCAATTGGCGTTGAGGACCAAAAATGTGAAAAAAGGGTGCGAAATAAGAATAGCACCACATGAGTTTTTCAACAAAAAAAAGATTATTTTTAAAAATTTACTGTGTAAAAGTGAATAATAATGCTTCTACGAATTATTTGAATAGATAACTGCATTTTAAGGAGTTTTCCAGAATTTCAAAGGTTTTAAAAGGGGGTTTTAAGAGATGCTCCTCTAGCGTTAAGGAATTTGATATTTGAGCTGTAATTCTTTGTCAAACTACTTACTTCCTTCATTAAAATGACGTGAAATGATGAAACAAACATTTGGGATGAATTTTGAATCAGAAAAAAATAGATTGGAAATCAAAAACTTTGATTTTGTTCAGTAAACCACACTTTTTCCAGTTTCAAGTCGTAGATTGCAGCACTATCTTGCAGTTAAAACCAAATTTTGTCTCAATATTGAATTAACAGGTTCATTTAGGCCTATATTCATCATTTTGAGGTGTTTTTCCATCACAGTTTTATGGAAGTTCACACTGCAGAATGCTTTTCCGGATTTGCAAAAGAATCACCAACACAAGAATGTACAACCGCCAAAATTCCTGCCCATCTTAACTTCCGATTCAATTGCAAATCATACTAATAATACTGCTAACCGTCTGGTCCATCAAGCTCCATCGCAAAGTATAACTTTATTCTGATAATCGGTCCAAAAAATTCACTTTTAGTGACCTTGATGCAATTCTAAATTTTTTTAGATTTAGTGATCTTAGAATTTCCAAAGCGTTCACACGGTACATGTATTTATTTCTTAACCAAATTCATCCAGCACTACCCAATTAATCTCGGATATTCGAAAATGGGTATGAATTTGGTTCAATGGCAAGATAGTGCTACCATCTATGACTTAAAACTAGAGAAATAGTGTTTGACTAATAAAAAACATTAGTATTTTTGAATTCCAACATGCTTTTTGGATTCAAACTCAGCTTTAAATCTATGTTTCATTATTTTGCATCATACTTATGAATGTTAATGAAGAAATCAAGCAGTTTGATAAAGTTTTATAGCTCAAATATCAAATTCCTTAACGCTAGAGTAGCATCTCTTAAAACCCCCTTTTAATACCTTTGAAAACCTTTGGAATTATGAAAAACTCCTTAAAATGCAGTTATCTATTCAAATAATTCGTAGAAGCATTATTATTCACTTTTACATAGTAAATTTTTTAAAACAAGTTTGTTTTTGTTGAAAAACTCAAGTGGTGCTATTCTTATTTCGCACCCCTTTTTCACATTTATGGTCCTCAACGCCAATTGCTACGTCCAAAAAAAGTAAACTTATGCTTGATTTATCCGTTAAGCAATTCAGAACAAACTGTAGAAGAAAATTTCGGTAATTTTCAATCATTCATATTTTAACAAGCAAAACACATAGTGGTGCTATTCTTATTTCGCTCACTGTATCACTCAGAAACTTACACATTTCATTCTACGACACTACATGTCGTTCAAGAACTGAAAATTATGTTTAATTGTTAATATCGATTGGCAATTTTATAAGCCTTCTGTATTGAAACTTAAATCTTGACACACAAAAACCCTACCTAGTCTTTAAAATTGGTATTTATTAAGAAGATTTCATCCATTTCTTTATAACTAATCTCTTAGGAAGAAATAAAAAAAGATTATTTCATAACATAATTAATGCTGATGTGAAATATTTGGGAAAACAATTTTCACCTCAATTTTAATTGGTTTTTCTTGTTTTTCTAAATCCATCTCAACTCCACATTCCAAAGAGTTTTGAAAAATTCCACAAAACTCACCTTTTTCTGAGGTGCAAAGAATTTTGGCCCTAATTTGTTTTATTAATTATAATGCCCTAAAACTTTGGAAAATAGTAAAAAATATTTAAAAAAATTCTGCGCTTTTCTGACAAAACTTTAAAGAGTAACAACAAAAATAAGCTATAGGTAAATGAACTTCTTCAAGACCGCAGTTGAATTATACATCTGCGGAAAAACAAGAGAGGCTATCTTTTTGGTAAATTTTTCCAATTCTGTATTTAAAATAGAATTTTAAAGAATTTTTCAGCAAGTATTAACTACATTGAGATGAATACATTTTTATAAGGTAAAATCAAATCGATTTGCAGACTTCAACAAATTTATTAAATGAAATAAAACCTTTTTTTAATTTTCTTTAGAAATGTCAAAAATACTTATTTTTCCAAACTGAAAAATATGAAGAATTTAACTTTTTAGATTATTCATAGCCATCATCATCATAAAAATATTATTTCCTTATTATAACAGTGTAATAAATAAATTCAGAATCAGTTATTACTTTTATGTAGATTTGTTAGCTTATCAGTTTAATATGCTTTCCATTTATTTTTATTATCTTAAATCATCTTTTTAGAATTTACCATCATTTATGAAAAGTTCAAAAAACGATTCTAAATAGTTACTTTAAGAGTTAATTTCGATAAACGAATACTAATTAAATTAATGCTTTGAGCTCTAAATATTCACAAACCTCTTGGAATTCTTTTTTTTTCAGTTTTGTAATTGATCATTCAAGAAATCACCTATTTCACAACCTGTAAATTGCCAGAGATGATGAATTGAGTATGTTGTATTTTAAATTTAGAAAGTTATTATTGTGAACTTCAATAAAACAATAACTTTTTAGTCATTTATTTCGATAAATGTTTGAATAATCACTGGATGATATTTTCATTTTTCATTAATTCATTCATTCATTCATTCATTCAATTATTTTTTATGTGTTTGCAGTAATTTCTCTTAAGTTTAAATAGATTTTACTGGAAATTCACATTTCATATCTTGATTAAGTATTATTTTAATCGTGAATTGTTTTTGAAACTGGTGTTATATTTTATGTATGTATATTGTATGATTTTAATGTCCGAAGCTTAAAATTCTGGTTTTATTCTAAATTTGGATTTGCATTTGTTTTCTGATGTATGTGTATGTATGTATGTATAATCCATCCAACGACCCCCTGAGCTGGCAGGTGTGTTATGCAAAAGAGCCAATATTAATACGTTTGATTAAAATTGTTCAATCGCGGGTGCTGGTGGTGTTAGCTCTATTGAAATTCCAGTAACCCATTTCAGAATGGCAGCTGCACATCCCGAGGCTACTTTCATTGCCAATAAGCCCCGCCCAATCATAGCCGCATGACCAAATGGGTCCTGTAATTATGATTAGCCTTTCCTTCTTTTATTGTTGACATATCCAGGAACTTCATAAATATTATTGCCAAATTATATGAACTTAGCCCCCTAATACGTCCAATAAAAGAAAGACATGTATTTAGTTTACGATTTCAATTATACAGGTAATTCAATGAATCAATCTTACCTTTTTATGGAACCAAAATCTCACCTTTTATCTTACCTTACCTTTAAACATCTTACATAAATGTTACCGTAACTTTAGCCTCACTCCCGTTTCTGACAATGCCAGACGTTCTCGGTAAATTATGTTCTCCTTAATTTTCACAACCTTCCTTTAACTCAAATGATTTTACGGAAAGCAGTGCGAGCAAAAACAAAACTTGTACGCGTTAAGCGGAATAAAGAGTTTGTCTTGCATCTTGAACGTGTGCAAGAACTTTCAAGCATGAATGATTGCTTAATTTCCTCCCTTCTTATCTTCTATGTGCAAGTTACTTTGTCAACGACGCGTAGTAGGCTGCGCTTTATAATGCATAACACATTACATCAAGATTTGCCCTTCTTCAAGCCATCAAACTTTCCTACCTGGACGGCACGACACCAAAATCGCAATTTAATCTTCATAGTTAAGGATTTCTATTTTTTCTTTTAATCTTCATAGTTAAGGATTTCTATTTTTTCTATGGATTTGCATTTGTTTTCTGATATTTCGAAAAAAATTACTTAACATTTTTTTTTTCAGAATAAGGGTTATCATTTTGAATTACTTTTCGATAACTTACCGGGAAAAACACTGATTTGAAACTTTGATTTTTTTTTAAAATAGATTTTTGTATTTATTATGCATTTTTGGTATTGTTATTATTTTTAGCAAAATCTGAATTTCGAATGATCGTTAATCGACGCTCATACACCTGCTTTGAAGCTTAAAAACTATTTTATGAGAATTCTAATTGAAATGCATTCTTCAGATGATATATTGTAATTATTAAAGCTTTGAAACACTCAAATTAAAAGAAAAATCGATTGATAATGACCAAAGTTATTGGTGAAAAACTGTTTTTTTTGTTCATCCCGAAAAAAAATCCGCTAAATTCTATAGAGACTTTAGGTTTGTTGCGCGACCCCTTTCTATAGTATAATCTGGCCTAATTTTGTATGAAACCCTGTGCTAGTACCTTCATATTTTTATTTTGTAATTCAGTTAAATGTCTTTTCGAGGGATTTCATGTGAATACGGGGTTCGAATAGGATTTTCTAGTAGCATTCTATTAAGTGGAAATTTCAATAAAATACAGTGTTTTGAAATAATTTTAAGAGAACTTTATTTTTCATTAAAGTCTTATGAATTTGTTAAAAGAAAAAGTTCATCAGTAAAACATACCATGTTTTAAGATTTTTTCGATCTCATTGCATTTATTCCATGGATACTCAGTTATTTTGTTGGAAAATACTGCCGTTTTTTTCATTCTCATATAGAAGAACTTGATCTTTTACAAAATTTTCATTTAAACTACAGATAACTACCTGCAAGATATTAATTCAAATCAGAGGTATTCTTTAAAAAAAAAATCGATGAGGATTTTATGTTTATGATTTTTTATTCTCGAATCAAGAAAAACAAGCGCAAATCTTTTTAATTTTTTTTTAGAGACGTTTCAAAATGACCGCGTTCATGTGAAAAAATAATGATTCCTAATTTCGTTATTATCGTTTATTGAAGCGCATTGTTATGTGAAACTTGTTTTGAATAAATAAGGGAGAGTGGGGAATCATGGGCCACTTTTTTTTCGTTGTTCCATAACTTCTTTATTGTAAAAGATAAATTAAAAATAAAAAATTGTATGGTTTTCTACATTTTCAAGGTTTCATAAGGTATTTTTTCAAAATTTTTAATAAGTTTTTCCCCAAATTCTGACTTTTTGAAAAAAAAGCAATATTTTTTGAATTATGAAAAATGGTGGGGAATCGTGGGCCACCAAATCCAAATTGACCAAATAACATGCACAGTTTATGAGTTGACCCAAAACTGTGATTTCCTAATTCATTTCGTTATTTTAGAGCAATTTCAGATGATGAAATGAAAAAGAGAGCTGTGTATGATCGCATAGATTCCAAAACCTGGCTCGCGAACGTTTTGGCAAAATTTCTTATAAAGAATGGACAAAATATTTTTCATAACTCTTCATTTGGCATAAGAAAATTTTACAGATAGGTAAAACGTATTTTAAGCTCTGAATATGTATAAAAACATAAAAGTATAGGTGATTCAAGATGTGTGGCCCACGA
Organism: Uranotaenia lowii; assembly: GCF_029784155.1. NCBI lineage: Eukaryota > Metazoa > Arthropoda > Insecta > Diptera > Culicidae > Uranotaenia > Uranotaenia lowii. Next base: position 285,799,450 of record NC_073692.1, on the reverse strand, counting down.
TTCCCCACAAGCTAGGATTTGCAAATTGGTTGCGTTTGTGTGACTTATTGATGTTTCATCAAAAATTCCTTTTCCACGTGAAAGATCATGACAAAACTAAGATCATAAGCGTATGAGCATATTTTTGTTATGCACATTAGGTTCCCTATCGATGAAATTGGCGGGTATTTTTTAATTATGTAAGTAATTTTTTTTAACTTTTTTTAGCTTGATAAATAAAAGAAGCATATGATGCGTATTTCAGTCAACAACATATAGGAATATATGCTCACGCAAAGCGACGACGATGACAGTTGGTTTGAGATTTTTATCTCAACACACATCTGCGATATTAAAAGTGGCCCACGTTTCCCCATGGCCCACGATACCCCACTCTCCCCTACTATAATAGTGTAGAAGTAAGACAACATGAACGTTCCTGAAAAATTCTTATCAATATTTGTGAAGTCACAACGCTTTCTTTACCCAGGTGCATCTCACAACCTTCTGAACCGATTTTCATTCTGAAAAACGCATTGAATTCCTCTCAAAAAGATTGAAGAGATCCCCAATTTACGACAATATGTGAAGTTTAATGGAACCATAAACAGAAATAAAGTAGAATTTTCGTGACGTCACAATGGTCGTAAGAAATGGCGTTTTTACAATCATTTTGCAATATTTTTTTTATATAGCTAGTTTTTTGAAAAAGTTATAATCCCAATAAAGAAAAATCGTCAAAATCAGTTTATTCTCATACTAAAGTTGTTTAATTTTAACGACAACATACTTAATTTCAAAAAAAGGTATCTGAATATCTTTCGATGGAAAATGAAGCTCAAGAAATAACCTTTCAAATTCTGAACAAATTGTTTTTAAATAATTAAAAATAAAAATCAGTTCTCCAGTTGAGGGGCGCTTGGAATGAGCCATCTTAAAAATGCTGAATTGAACCCATAGAAAAAGTAGATCCTTTGTATGCCGTGGCCGAGATTCGATATAATGACCATTGGCATAGTAGACTCGAAGGCTATCATCTAGGGCACGATCAAGATAATGTTTCAACTAAACAAAGTGCATCTTGGAAGACTGTGATTTTATTGACGTCTCTTTACAATTGGATAGCAATGTGACAGTTGGAAACTTTTATAACTTTCGACAGTTTTTGAAAGCGAATAATGAGTATTATGGTTCAAAAAGTAGATCAGTATGCGTTCTTGGAGATGCATTAGGAGCATTATCGTACAGCCAATAATACTTTATGGTTTTGAAGGTAAAAACACAAGTAACACAAATTAAGCCAACTAGCATTATAAAGTTTTAATATGGTTTTATTATGGCGTATAAAATGCAGCTAGTTTCAGAACTGTTTAAGGAAATGTTCAAAAATCTTTGGAATACTTCAAATCACCAAAAGTGATATGAATATCTCTACAATATGAGTATTGAGAGAAAGGGCCTAACTAGCAAGAGAATAAAATTGTTGCTTGACGTCCTCATTAATTTATGATGGTGGCTTCTACTTTTCAGTTCAAAGCTGGTGGCCTCCGCATAACTTAAAAATGCTGTCAATCGCATGAAATTTTATAGAGACTTTCGACCACTTACAGTATTTTAAAGATTAGCGGAAGTTACCATATTGGGTGGCATCAGATAGCTAAATTTGACTTAAACACTCGTTAAGCCCTTTCACCCAATACTCATATTGTGGGGGTTTTATGTGATTTTTAGTCGTTTCATGAATTTTTAAGTTCAGGGGAAGCTGCCTTCTTGTGAAAAGCGAACACAAACACATACAGGATCTCATTGAAACTTGATGTTTCCTCGAAGATTCTCTTTTCTTAACTTTAAGCGTACATCTTTCGAGGATATGATGGCTAGCATCTAACAAATGCTTAAATCACCAACCCACAGAAAGTGTACTATGTGTGCCGGGACCGGGATTCAATCTCATGACCGTTGGCTTAGAAGACTTGAAGGCTATCCTCTACGCCACGGGCTGCGGCAAAAATTTCGAATTTCAATATGGCGTCAGATAGCGAAATCCGACTTCTTCTCATTTAGCTCCTTCACCCTATACCCAGTTTGTGGGAGTGTCATGTGAATTTAAGTTTTTTTACAAAATTTTAAAGTTCAGCGGAAGCAGCCAAATTGTGTAAATTTCGCATTTTTTTATGAACATAAACATTTTACCAATAATCTTGCAGAAGGAAAGATGTTCATGATATAGTTAAAACATTGCTTTTTTGTTATTCAATTAATCAGTCATCAATCATCTACCACCATAGTTGCAGGAAAAATTTAAAAAAAAGTTCATAAAAACTTTGGTGACAAAAATTTTACAGCATAATAATTTAAACGAAGATTAAACGAATTGTCATGAAAACATTGCTAGAACAAGGCTTTATTAGAGTTCTAGTGAAGTATAGAATGCGCCTAAGCTTGTTATAAAGATTGATGCTACAGCTCCAACGAACTTGTGCTGATCATGATAAAGCTAAAATTATTACTTGGTAAGAGACATGTTTCCTTAGGAAGGATCAATTGACATTTGTCTAAAAGTCAAGTAAAATCGATGGATATATGATAAGGTTGCCAGATTGCCAGGGTTTTATTCGGGTTTGCCCAGATATTTAATACAAAATTTGACAAAATTCCAGTCCGGCCCGGTTACTCGGATTTCGTTGAAAATAGCCCGGATTTGTTCTCTTTATTTGCAGAACAAACAATAAAAAACAAGTTGTGTTGTTAAATTAGTCATTTATGCGTCTAAAACACAATTTTAAGCAAGTTTCAGACAAATAATGATGACAAATTTTTTGAAGGCCTAAAATACGATTCAGAAACTGCTGATAAAAATATTTTTAAGTTTTTTTTTTATTTGTGTTGAGTTATTCCTGGGTTTTGAACAAATTTTGCCGGAAATGGTCCGAATTTTGAGTCGAAATTTTTGAAATCAAATGCTTGGATTTTACCAGGTTTTTAGATAAAAAAATTGGATTGCTGGAAAAACTCTGGCAACCTTAATATAGAATATATGAACTATTTCTGCTCTTCAAATCGCATTTATCAATCTTAAGAAAATACCATTTAGGAAGCTTGTTATCTTGAGGTTCGTAAAATTATGATGAAAAGTTTAAATTTTTAAACTCAACTCAAGCAAAGTTAAATTAATTTTTGACAATCTTTATTAAAATGCGCTCAACGAGAGTCGAAAACAGTTTCCATAGGAAATAATTTTGAAAATGAAAGATTAATTTAATGCTTAGAAATAATTTATGAACTGTTAAAATCATGATCTGACTTCGATATCATACCCCAGCGATAAACATTTAAGTTTTTTTTCATGTTGAAAATGCAGACAAATACAAAAAAACCATTCATAAACTTTTTTGTAGATTTTTTTAAAACTGACTTCAATTGAATTCAATAAAATAATCATTTTTTTTTCTGAGTAATTAGAAAATAAAGTTGGTTTGCTTTTTTTGCCAAATATTTTTGGAATATTAGGGCATGAATATAAGGTTTTTGAAACATGAACTCAATTGAAAACTAATTCCAAAATAAGACAAAGTTGTCTAAGAGCTAGCATTTATTTATAAACTTTTGTAAAACGAGGCTGAACAGTTTCAAATTCAAGCTTCGAATCAAACTTGGTTTGCACTGAAAAATATTTTGTCTTCTATATATTTAGTTTTCTGTATTATTTGCAATCAAAAAATCCTTCAACAAGGGTTCATAACTTTTATTCGTTTGTATTAATTTGATTTGATACTGCAATTAATGGTAAAGACACATTCCACCGTGACGTGAAATCGCTTTTCCGGACTATTCGGAACTGTTACCATTCCAGAAAAAATTACTAAATTATGTTCGATTTGTAAAAATCAGACCATCAAATAAACTATGGGACCTGTGACTTGATACTATAGACCTAAAATTCGAGACCAGAGATCTGAAACCTGAACCTGAGTCCAGAGATTTGAGATCAGACACCTGAGATCTAAGACACAAGACCTTAGAACTGAGACCTGCAACATAAGATCTGAGTCTTGTGACGTGAGAATTGAGTCGTGAGCCGTGAAAAGTGAGCCTTGATAAGTGAAAAGGTAGAGGTGAGAAGTGAGAAGTGAGTCGTGAGCCGTGAGAAGTGAGTCTTGAGAAGTGAAAAAATAGAGGTGAGAAGTGGAAAGTGAGTCGTGAGCCGTGAGAAGTGAGCCTTGAAAAGTGAAAAGATAGAGGAGAGAAGTGAGTCGTGAGACGGGAAAAGTGAGACGTGAGTCGTAAGAAGTTAGTCATGAGAAGTGAGAAGTGAGTTGTGAGCCGTGAGAAGTAATAAGTGATAATTTACCTGTGAGAAGTGCGGAGTGACACCTGAGAAGTGATAAATAAGCCATAAGAAGTAAGAAGTGAGAGGTGTAAAGTGAGAAGTGAGGAATGAAAAATGAGATGTGATAAGTGAGATGTGAGGCATAAAAAGTGAGCGGTGAGAAGTAAGACGAGAGAAATGAGAATTGAAATGTAAGACGTGAAACACACATATCTCATGTCTCATTTCTCACTTTACACTGCTCATTTCTCATTTCTCAAGTTTCTCTTCGCACTTCTAACGGCTGTTTTCTTACTTCTCACTTCTAACTTTTCATGGCTCACTATTCGGATACCCGTCTCACATCTCACTGCACATATCTCCCTGCTCACATCTCACGGCTCATTTCTCACTTCTCACTAAAATTACTGTTTCTCACAGTCTTTATTTACAAATTCACCAAAAGAAAACTGTTTTGATTTTCTTTTCAATATTTTTGTTTGTTTATTTGAAAATATTGAACAAATTTAAAGAATGAACTAAATTATGTTCAATTTGTAAAAATTCGACCATCTGGAGGGTCAAAACAGCTTTCAGAGCATATCTCCCATATAAAATTTTACAAAAAATAAAAATTTGTGATGTGAATTCACTCATTAACGTTGATGTAACTCAGTTGGATTCCAACCGATTTCTATGAAATTAGGTGTTTCAGAATCCTCTTGTCAATTTCAAAGAAGAGCTTTTTTTATTGTTTTACAATTTTAAAGTTTTCTCGTAATATTCAAAAGTTTGCTATTTTTGTGACGTGAATTCACTTATGTGGGACTGTTTTGTTAAAATGAATTATCAAAATTCTTGACAAGTTTGAGATTTTTTGATACGCTAACGGATAAAAATCATCTGTGTGCGATACAAGCACATGGAATGTGTCCAAAGCGTTTTGTGAGGGGCCAATCAGGTCAGATCCGGCTGGTTCTGAACTGGAATGGAAGCCTATAAAAAAAGTATACAAGAAAAAAGTATCATGATGAATTTTAATCCTTAAACCTTATCCAGTGTGGAATGATGAAACAAATTTATAACCTTTATTCGAATGGTGGTTCGTCAACTTGAAACCACATCTTTGATCTGCTCATCAACTTTTCTAGTGGGACATTTCGGAAAACGCCAAACCAAACTTTTGTAATGTTTGATGATCATTACTTCTTTTAAAACAGAATTCCCTCCAGCGGGTTTCCTGATGAAAAGTCAACGTCGTCGTCGCCATCGTTGTCATTATCGTCGTGTGTATTCCTCAGAAGCAGCGTGTAACTCGATAATGAGAATGTGTGGTGAAAAGCTTAACAGGAAGCACTCGGAATTGACAAATGTTGGCGCTTCTAAGCGGAAAGTGGAAATGTGGGAATGTTTCCGGTTAAACTAAACAGAACTTTCCAATTGGAGTTTTGAGGTCCGGATTCTTCTCCACTATACACTCTAACTCTAAATGGTGGGAGGTTCATCGGAGCTTTTGGTTTCCACCACACGGCAGGAGACTGAAACCCATAAAAAGTAATTATTCTCGAAGCAATAATTAACCATTATCGTTTCCAAAGGATCGCTTTCAGTTGCTCGGGTAAGTACGTGTGGATAAAACGATTTGTGCTGTAAGTTTATGGGAGACATGACAGCTGTAGTGTCGTTATCTAAACAACTCTACGATGGCAGTTTGAAACTTTCATCATAACGTTGGATTGTCTGAAAGTTTTCTGAGAACACAATCAGTGAGTGTTTTGGCCATTTTTGTATAGTTAAGCTTTTAGCTGTACAAGATTCCCTGCATTATAATTTGCAATAACTGAAAGATGTTTTATGAAAAAAATATATACATTTTTCCCCAGAACTTTGAGCTATTTAACAGATCATCAAAGAACTTAAACATCGATAACCATCTTTTGCCAAATTTTTCTCATTTCTGAAAACTCGAAAAACTAACCAGACGTTTTCCTCGGATGCTGACTGAAATATACCACCTTACATCCCAGCGAAACCGGAGCCATTTAGAGAAGTTAATTTCCTGCTTTATATGCTAGAAGCGTTTCGTTAATTACGCTGTCGTTAGATCTTCCACCAACCCCTTCGAGACGAGCAAGGGAAAAAGAACGAAAAAAAATATCATAAAACTTACTTCCTTCTTCATCTCCTGGGTACAAGCAAAAACTGTAACAAGTACGCAAAAATTGAGGTTGAGGTTTTTCTCGCTGCTGCAAGGAGCCAGATTTTGCTCGAGAGCAAACCTAAATGAGGTAATTAAACGTTCTCGCCTCACTTTGGCGTCGTAGCCGGGGCCACAATCTGCTTAAGCCAATCAAAACAGACTTGCTACCACTTTTTGCTTTTGAAAGGAACAACTTGCCTACAACTGTTGAAATTGAATTGTGGATTTTTTTTTAAATGAACTTTAAGTTATTTAGGGGTAGAGTTTAACAGAAATATTTTGAAAACAAATGCATCTTAGACCATTATTGAAGAGGAAAAACAATGAACATTATTAGGGGAGAATGAGGATACTTGATCCCTGGGGATACTTGATTCCTTAGCTATATCTCGAAACTGGAATGTCTTACAAATATCAAATGTTCTAGAAAAATGTGCCAAAATGAGCAAAATAACAATGCTTGTAGTTTAAAATTTTTTAACAAAATAATTGTTTGAGTAATTGAACTTTGTTTGAAAAATTTCACAAAATGTAACTTGAAGATCTTTTTTCATCACATTAAAATGTTCCTTACATGGGAAAATTATAAAAAAAAATATTGTTCCAATGTATCAATCGTTCGAGCGCAAAATGAACTTCATACTGCCATATTTTCAAAGCAATGGAAAACTCTCAACTTTTTTCAGAAAAAGTTTTCTAAAATGTTGATTATGGGTACAATTGATCCCCTAGAGTTGGGTACAATTGATCCCCCTTCCAAACGGCATATTCTTCTTCTGAATTGATCGTTATGATTGCTGATTGCGAAATTACTAATATTTATCCAAAAACTAATATATATATATAAACCATTTGTCTGAAGAAAAGAGCAAAAATAATTAATTTTCTCTTCATTATAAAAAATAGCGCCTTTAAGTATGCAATGTAATTAACGTTGAGACAAAGTTATAGAATTTTCTTCTTAGGTCTGCTGTAAGTTGTGAAATGAGAACAAACATGACCAAAATAGTCAATTAACATTCTATCTTGGGGTTTTGTTTGATTTTTATACAAGGATTAGGGCTTCCTGAATAAAAGATCAAGTCTCCTTCAATAGGGGATCAAATCTCCCCTAACTTTAGAAAAATCGCAATTTTTTTACTCCCACGAAAATGCTTCTAGTTCATCAACGGGTTCAAGTATCGTTCTTATTTTTGGAGCATAGAAACTTGAAGTTACAAGCTGTCAGAAAATGTCAAAGACGGCGAGTTGCTAAATTTTTCCAAAAAGATATGGTGAAAATAAGAAAAGGGGATCAAGTATCCCCACTCTCCCCTATACATAACAACGTATATTGATAACGCCTTTGGATAGACTATAACTCTAAAGATTCTATCCCTTATAGACCAGTGACTTCCGTTCTTTGAAGGCACTATGGCTACACAAAAACGCACGACGTATTACAGGACACGACTCTTAACGTTCTTACCAGATCCTTTAGTAAGTTTTACTAACGGAGTTAGGGGCTTCTGATAAAGCTCAGTTGGCAAATCTGTTGTCTTCTGAGCAGATGTCCGCGAGTTCGAACCCAAGAGCAAACATCGAACACAGTTGTACCGGATAAGTTTTTCAATAACGATCCACCAACTGCAACGTTGATAAAGTCGCGAATGCCATAAAGATGGTAAAACCACTATAATCGAAACACAACAAACTAACGGAGTTAGTAAGAACGTTGAGAGTCGTGTCCTGTAATACGTAGTGTGTTATTTGTGTAGTTCAAAGTTCTTACGTTGGTACAATCCACTAAAATAAGAAAGTACTATGAGATCTCTTTTTCTACAAGTTGTTTCATGAATTCAAACACGCATTGAATATTAACAACACCTATGGAGACATTAATTGAACAAGACCATATCAAAATTTCGATTCGGAAAACGATATTTTGATATTTAAACTGAATATTAGTTTAAGACTAAAAATGCATTTTCAGAATTCAGAAGTCAGTTTCAGAATTCAGAGTTCAGATTCAGAATTCAGATTCGGAATTCAGATTCAGAATTCAGATCCAGAATTCGGATTCAGGATTCAGATTCAGAATTCAGTTTCAGTATTCAGATTCAGAATTCAGATTTAGACCCGAAATCAATCCCCAGAATAAACCAATCTCCAGACAAAAATTCCCCAGAGCATAATTTATCAGATATCTTTGCCCAAAATATTTTCTCTCAGAATGTTTCTTTCCCAAATAGAATATCTCAAGAATGTCTCAAGAATATCTCGAAAACCACGATTTTATCCACAAGATTAATCAAAATCATGGGTGGCTAACATTTTCAGCTGTGGGGCCCAATTTAGGAATGTGATTTGACTTCGGGCTAAAAAATTCTAGTCAGCACATAATTTTTCTTTTCAAACATATTTAATTCAATCAAATAATGAAAAAAAAAAACGCATTGAAATATGAAAATATGAAAACATGGCTTATGAGTTATTTTAACAGTTTTTGAGAAAACGAGATCCTGTTCTGGTTTTTTTATAATTTTAGAATTCAAGTCTAATCACAAAAGTAAAAAATACGGGCTTCCGAAAAATTTTACAAAGCTGTACTATAATAATAATAGCATAATATAACCGAAAATGTATCACGTAAAGAAGAGACTTATTCCTAAAACCGTGTTTGCTTATCATTATTTTTATACTAAATAAAGCAAACATGATCAAAAAACCAGGAAAAAAAAATAATTCTTTTGCAAAATAATTCGAATGAGATTAGCGTTAGCTCAAATTAAAAAGCATGTCAACAATACAAAAAATTCACGAAAAATCTTTTATTTGTCTTCATAATCTGAATATTTGTTTTAATAAGTTAGTTTTGATTTTCCGATAACATGAAATTAAGCAATTTAAGAGCGACGAATGAAATACCTTTTTCACAAAATTTGTTTTCTTTTCAACATGAAAAATCATAAGCTCAAACACATTACAGGATATAAGTCTTTAAGTTTGAATTTTTATGCTACAAAGATGTGAAAATGTAATCATGAAGTTTTAAAGGAAAAATTAGGCTGGGATGATATTATATCGAATATTGCTCAAATATTTTTTTTAGTTAACAGAAATTTAATCGCAGACGTGTGAAACGTGAAAACTTAAAAAAAAAATCTGATGAAATATATTTAGATTCTTTGAAAGAGCTTCGTTATTATCACAAGTAAATAGTTAAACCCAAACATTTCTTTCAAACTTAGTTTGAAATATTTCTTAAATTTGTGCGAAAATTTCCAAAAAATGACGATTTTCCCGGTTTTGTGCTGACATTCCCTGCTTTTTCCGGTTTTCTGGTGAAGGAATGATATCCAAAATTTTAGTCCCGTAATTCCCGGTTTACCCGGTTCGCTTGACACTTCTTATCAATAAACCATGTTTATAAAATGTAGGATACTTCATTTTATCTAAACTTGTTTTATAAAACCCTTCCAGATCAACCTAATGAAAATTTTCCTTTGTCAGGGTATCACAGCACATTTCGCAATGTTCCATTTGTAATAATTCTAGCAATAAGCTTACGTGAACGGAAAATGCTGTTCGAAATGCATAGATAAGCATACGATGCTTTCCAATATCTTAAAATCTGTTCTTGAGTTCTAATATCAAGTCTGAAACTCAGCGTATTTTGGCATTTTGGCGATGTTTGGCTATTATTTCAAGCTTTATATAAATTTATACGTTTAATAGTTTTCACGGATTTTCAAGTCCAATGAATCTACTTATTACTACCTTCAAAGCTACGAATAGTTGTTTGATTCAAATTCCAAAGAGCGCAAATTTTAAATAAATCCTAGAATTTTTTTACAAGATTTTAACAATTTGCAAGAAGTTCACTAATAAGGCTGAAACAAATATCAATCTCTTCGTTTGTAACCAAACCCCCCCCCCCCCCCCCCCCACTTTCAAAATTTCCAAAATAAACCCAAAGGGGGAATAAATAAAGTTTGAAGTATTTTATGTAAATTTCGAAAAAAAATGAAATATTCGAAAGATTAGAAGACCAAAAAAAAATTGTTGAAGATGGGAGTTTTTCACCTTTTTTATTTTTGATTTTATTGAATTTATCGATGAACATTTATTTGATTTATAAGTTTTGTGCAGAAACATAGTCAGCAATGCTACTGGAATAAATAAACAAACAAACAAACAATTTTGTTGCATGCAAGCTTTCGTGCAATTTATTCCAATTTAGGGTAACGGACTTATTTTGGACCAGGGGACCAATTTTAGACCACCTTGTCTAGCTCTCTTATAAAACAACTAATAATGAAAAAAATAGTGCATTACATTAAGTGTCAGGGCTTCAACAATATTTGCTAAAAAAAATCATGATTATTTGTTTTATAAAAGAGCTAGATAAGGTGGTCCAAAATTGGTCTCTGGTTCAAAATAAGTCCGTTACCCTATATGTTTTTCGCATTATTTTTTAACTATCCACCCTCGCGATGTTCCAACTCCAAGTGACAAGGAAGGAAGGATTAGAAATTTGTTCCCTAACACTTCTAAACACTAAACATACCGACACTTTGTACATTAGACTGAGTCGATTTGGGGTCATTTTTGAATTTCTCAAACCCTGGGGTCTAAAAAGCTTCGCCTTGGTCCAAAACTCATCCATGATTTTTTGTAGAATTTTTAAGTAACGTTTACATGAGTAAATTCAATTGACATTACCGCTGGGTGCCCAGCGAGGTATTGCATGGCTACTTTTCATGCAATACTTCGCGAGGCTCAAGCAGTGATGTCAATTGAATTTATTGTTCATCAATGCGAAAAGACATACCCCTGTTAAACAGCTAATAACTTTTTTCCTAATAAGATACGAAGTTACAGTCTTCGACAAAGTTGTTCACCGGAAAATTTCCTTTGAAGAATTTGTAAATTGGCACAAAACCATCAGCTGGCTCGGTTCCACAGAAGAAACAAAAATGACGATAATTTTTCAGTACAAAATATTAAATTTTTCCATACTAACCTAAAAGTTCCAATTTACTCATGTAAACGTTACTTAAAAATTCTACAAAAAATCATGGATGAGTTTTGAACCAAGACAAAGCTTTTAAGACCCCAGGGTTTGAGAAATTCGAAAATGACCCCAAATCGACTCAGTCTATTGTACATACCTATTTATACCGCTGAAGGCCAAATGACCATTAACACTTTTTACATTATTACTCTTTTATGTCTTAATCGACATTTACAAAATTTATAGTTTTGGAAAGCTTGAAACGTGACTCAAATATGATTCTCAGATAATGTTCAGCTACAATCATATCTTTGAAAGTTATTCAAAGTCGAAGAAAAAATATCCGAAAACGTGCCTAGTGAAAAAGTCTGTAAGTCAGTTATAAGGTGCTCGAAAAATATCACTTATTGCCTAAGAAAGCTTAAGTTTGAAGCTATTTTTGCATGTTAGGAAGATTTTTTTAAATTTTTCGAGATCATGGCCACGAAAAATGTAAAAAAGTGGTGTAAAAACCGTACTTTTTATTGAACCAACTACCAAAACTGTCCTAGTCACAGAAATTTTTTTTGAAAAGTGAATTAGAAAGTTGACGTAGTTTGAGACATTTTGATATCTTGATTTTGTGTAAAGTTTATCCACGTAGGTCATTCGATGACTTGGTAGTAAGCCGACTCTGAGACCCAGCTTGAGGAGTTTCTCGCTACTGAGCTAGCTCAAGGGGATTTTTTATAAGTTATAACGTTTATCCAAATGAAAGGTATTTTCTTTAAACCATATAAATATTGAAGTGAGGCAGCCTAAGCCAAAGGGGTTTAAATGCACAAATCATCAATTTAGAGCTAGTAATATAAAAGTTTTTTTTTTTCTATTTCGAGTTGAAATTCAATCTATGTTTGTTAAATTTTTATGATTTTTAGAGTTTTTTTTTACAAATGATTAGGGTAAATGTACCCGACCTTGGCACCTAAGGCATGGTTTACCCTTTTTTTTCGACATTCCTACCTTCTTGTTGAGTGCACCATATAACATCCTTTGAAGAATTTACTTGCTAACTTGCATAGATTTATGTATGTATGTATGTAGTTGAACCCGCCAGTGGCTGATAGGTCTTTCGACCCGAGGCGGTACGGGAAGTCTCGATCACACATTCAAGTATTGTCCATGCTTAACTCACAAACAATAATTGCAGCACAACCAAGGGGTCCGTTACCACTGGTTTGGGACAGGTTTGACTTATCTCACTCTCTTTCAACTGTTCGAAACAAATAAAGAATTCTGAAAGGGTACTTAAGTAACCTACTCATGATTCAAAATTTGCCGAGATACTCTGGCTGGCTTGAACCCACAATCCATTGTATTATGCATGCAAAAAAAATCCAAAATATGAGCGCTAATAATCGTAGCAGCTTTGCCTACTAGCGACACGTCGCATACGTCGCGACGTTGAAAATAATAACGACGCACCGCAAGTTTCCTAGGAGACCTGGAGCATGCGATTGATGGCCTAAGGAAAACGTATAGTAAATAACATAAACAATGTTCGAGTACTATCGAAATCGCCTACTGGACTGAAAAAAGAAAAACAAACCTGCGAATGACAGAAATCTCGCTAGTAAAAAAGCGTCGCTAGTCCTACTGTCGCTATTCGGTTTGGTGCTATACACATAATATATTAGTTTTCGGATCGTTCGATGCCCTGTCCAACCCCCCACAAATTCCCCTCTAATAGAGTTAAGCAATTTTGATTGTTGAAATATAATTAAAAAAAAGTTGCACATTTTTAACATCTTACCCCATACCATTTTAAAAGAATACTAAAACTTTTTCGATGGAAGGTTACTTATCTTCCTCCTTAAATGGCGTCATGAATTCTTCAACTTTTCAACTGGATCTACTTGCCTGGTCTATTCTGCCAATAAAATCCATTTGAATTTTGATCATTTCTTCAATCAAATGTACTGATGAACCTTAAAGAAAATAATGAAGATAAACACTGCCTTTCCCCTGTTATCTATATACTAAAAGTGCAGCAAGGAGAAATAAAATTTAAAAAATCATGAGAATTATTTTTATAAATCTCAAACGTTTTAAATTAATTGAAATGAAATAGAGTAGAAAATTAAACCACAATTTAAACAGTTTGGCTACCCTCAAGAACAATAAATCGGTGAAAAGTAAACTCAGTAACATATAGATTTTTAATTTTTTAAATAAAAATCAATAAATAAACAAATAAACAGGTTATTATAAACTCAGTTCAATTTTCACAAAAGAAGTTGAAATGAGAGCAAGTTTTCTATCTGTTTGCACAAATTTTGTTATATGACTAGTTTTAATTTTTCAAAAACTGATTTTTAGTATTTTTGTCTGTCAAACATCTGGATCACGTAAAATTTCTACAAAAAAACCGTAACAGTCTTTAGGCCAATCTTCCTTTTTTTTAATAATTGAACACACGCTTACAAAATTCAGATTATAATAGAATCAAAAAAGAAGTTTTAGTTCATTTCAGGTTTAAGTTCATACTACTTTAATGACTTGATGGATTCTTCAATTACTATCTAATGATTGTCTTTTCTAGAAGCTTTTCATGCTTCCATATTTAAAAAAAACCTTTAAGTGGGAGTTTCATTAAAAAAAAACAGAAATTTACACACACTCGATGACCTCTGCTTGACTGGAAGAACCCTTGGACAGAACGGGAGCATACACTTTTATAAAAGAAATATTCCCTGCTAGCTGCAATGATTGTTCCTTCCCATAACCTAATCAAAATGATTAATTTGTCTACGAGATTTCATGAAACAGTTGGACTGGAAATAAATTAAATAAAAATCCACTTAGCTTATCTGTATACATGAGGTTCTTCTTCAAAATTGAATGCCCGCCTAGCTGAAAAATAGGCCAGGAAAGATCCGGGTGGCGTAGCACTGGTCCTTTCGAAACACGCACTTTGAATAACTAAACCTATTCACACTTTTATAACTATTCATCACATCACGGAAAGTATTAGTTCAAAATGCACTCTATTTTTAAAGAAATTTCAACAAATCAGTTATTTGTATTCAACTTGTAAAAATATATTAATTTCCGACAGCAGAAAATTTTCCACCAGCACTCGTACTTGCTAACTTGCATAGATTTCAACAAAAATATGTTTTCTCTATGGAATTTTCATTAATGTGAGCAAAATGCATGCAAAGTATTCACTGCGGTGCTCCAATTACTTGGCCGCCGTACCAATTGTTTGCCGTTTCGATCTGGGGGAGGAAGACTGAAATTCGCTGTATCGTTTTCTGTATCGTTTTTTTACTGTTCGGCAAAAAGCCAACAATTGTTGAAAAGATTTGTAATCGTAAACTTTAAACTATACAAAAATTTTGTTCGATCAATGGGAACTACCCTAAATCTAAATCTGTTATTTAAGCTACTTTTAGAACAACCATTAATCAAACAATTTTTATTAATCAGCTTCAAAAACTTCAACGAAATTTGAGCAACTCAATACGCCTGATCTGCAGAATTCGCCAGAGCAAAACAAAACCTAATTAAATCATTGTTTCATGCAAAACAAGTACTTTTCAGCATCAAAAAAGTTTTATTTAAATTCACTAAATATGACAGTAAGATTTTGAACCTTCGCACTGGTCGGTAGATTAATGAGAGAAATTTGACGTTTGAAAGATTTTTTTCTTTTTTTATTCAGTCTTCCTCCCCCAGGTTTCGATGATCCGATTCTTGACCACCAGCAAAGTGCAATAGATCTTTACCAAGAATGCTCAATTGACAGTTAACAGAATCTTTGGCTATTCTGAATATAAGGCCACTAACAGAATGAGGTCAGCTGAGCGTAAAGTTCTATGCGACGATGGAAGACCGGGCTTCACTCATACAACAAAAAGGCTTTTGAAAACATTGATGAAATTTGGTTGAAAGGGAAGCACAAAATAAGCTTTCATTTCAAAAAGTCGAAGTCCAGAAATTCCGCAATGTGATTGCGACACATAGGGCTATTTTCACTACCAAACAACTGTCTTCATATTGTGAAGTTTGGCTTCATAAAGTAAGAAATTGAAATAATCCTTGAATGGTATTTAAAAATTTTGCCCTCTTGAATTTGTTAGCTGTGATTATTTGTTAGCAAGAGCCATCTCGAATGCCCGGGATGTTGCGCATTGGTTTGACACGCCAAATATATGTTAGAATGTAAACCTTGCTAAGATAGTTTTTTTAAATCGACTCACATCAAATATTTTAAGGAATAATTGGAAAGCAAACAATATTTTCCTGAACTTCCAACTTCTGTTTCCATGAAAAAAATTAGAACAAAATTCCAAAAAAATTAAATCGGAGTAGGTATATGGTTCCCAAGAAATAGAAAACGATTCCAAAACTCAATAAATTATGTATTTTATAAACTAAAGTCATAAATTGCCATCGATCTAACAATTGTTAGATAAGAAAAACATCTTAAGTCTTGTGAGATGCTTAATTTAACTTAGTTTTTTTTTCAATATTTCGAACCACTGTGTTCTGTAGGAGACCACGTGGCTTTTGCTCGGCAGACTGCAATGCAAATGCTGTTCGCACGCATACCAATGTACCTTCGATTCATGGTTCCCAAATAGCGATTTTTGCATTTAAAATGCTTGGATATGACTTTTAGTAAGTCGAATCACTTATGTTCTCCAACTTATTTCGAAGCTTAAGTTGATAGCAACGGTCTTATCATACAACCCAATTAGTATGAAAACATTTGTGCGTAGTTTTAAATGAAGTTTTAGGGAAAACATCAGCCCAAAAATAATGAACATGTATTTTTTTCAGCGTCCAACACTGGTGGTGTATTTCGACTGAAGTTGCATGCCAAGAAAAGGAACAAAATAAGTTTTAAATTTTTATTCAAAACCTAAATAAATATTCACTCCTTTGTCTTTCTAGTATTTTTTTTATTTTTTGCCGAGTTTAACTGTAAGCATGAGTATATATTGCAAATTTTTCAAATGAATGTCCGCGTTTAAAAGCGCATGTGAATTTAACAGTTGCACTAGAAAGGTGAGTTCATCTGATTTTCATACTCTTAAACGATAAACAAAACAGAATTTTTTTTTGGGTGGAAATTCCTAATACTTTAAAAACATCAAAATTTATGACCAGAAATACCAAAAACAGTTACTTAAACGATGAGTAATTTTACCTTTTATCACAATTGTAAAATATACCTTTTGTTTGGCATGAATCAATTGTATTTTCCAAGGATTTTGAGGCATTTTGTTTCACCTGACTTAAGTTGTTTATTAAATTTTTTATTTGTCTCTTGAAGATTTGTTCAGCCCATCAACTAATCCTTACTTTAAATTACCACTCAAAGCTGGAAAGGATATTTGATTTGAAATAGGATTTAGATCTGGATTACCACTTGGCCAACCCGGAAAAAATCCTCTCGGAAAATCCTTCCAGAGTATTTTTCAGAACATGAATAACGGCATTTTTGAGCTGGAAAAGATTAAAAATTAACACCCATTCTATCCTATGATTGTTTTGTAGTTTTTCTCCGAATAGCACATATTTTCAGAATTTCTCCAAAACCTTGATTTTATCCTCAAACTTAATCTTAATAATTATTTTTATGTCATATAAGTTGCATTTTCTTTTTTTTTTAAAGAAACACCAACTTTTAGGTGGTTTCAGTAAAACTTGTCACAATCAAAAATTTGGTAAATTATCATACGAAGAAGAATGTTACTCAAGAAACAGTTAGAAATATATATTCAAAAGTTAGTGGGTCAAAACAAAGCTATTAGCGTTAAAACAATTCTTACGGTTATAAATTTTTCAAATGTAGTTGAACTAAAATTAACTATTTAATTTGCGTGTATGTAGGAATGAATCTCACGATCACGGCTCCCATCGTCGCCGGTTAACTGATAATTTAGGAGATAAACAAAGTCATAAAAACGCCCGGATTCTTAACCGAAAAGACTTCTACAGCTAGGCAACAATTAACTCCTCCATTTATCTAGACTAAGTTACAAAATTATGATGCCTTGTTCAAATGCCTAACTTTAAAAATTGTACATATATTCCGTTTGCAGCTATCTAAGTATATTTTTAAAGATATTTCAATGATCGAGCATATATATAGATTAGTTAATTTCAGTTAAGTAGGGGGAAGTCGTCTATGACCGGACATCGTCTATGGCCGGACAACATAGATTTTTCGAAAACACAATATCCTAATAATGTTTTAACGCCATGAAAATAAAGTAAATAGTAGCCTGATATGGTGTTAGAAATATGGTAATCCAATCTGAAAAGGTAAATCAATGATAGGCATCTAAAGCTTTTGCCTAGTAGTACGAAGAGGATCGCCTAAACTTTGCATTTGTAGTGTAGTCAGTTTTTTTCGGCTTGTAAAATTTGAACTGCACATGAACGACATCGTTCATTTGTTATCATTCGACTACAGTAGACATAAGATAACAAAACGAAAGTTCAAACGAAATATTAGGAAAATTAAAAAAAATGCGATTTGTCTATGACTGGACACCTAGTTGTTGTCTATGACCGGACAAGAAAATATTCATAATTAAAGACGACTTCAACTTGAAACTTTCATTTTTTCATCTCTATAGTATCTTCAAATGGTTAGCAGGAGATAAAGATTCAATAACAAAACTATTTTGGTCCTCTGAGAAATTTTAGATTTTCCTGTCCGGTCATAGACAATTTTTCTCTAGTTTTTTTCGAAACAAATGTTTCATTCTTGTATGTCAAAAAAATTTTATGACTGGTTTTATAGAACGTTCAGTATTGGAAAACACATTCTCACAAGATCTGTGCAAGTGATTTCAGTCATTTCGCTACGTTTTTGTGCCATTGGTGACAATTTTGGTGAAGTAATTCGTATTGTCCGGCCATAGACAACACTTTTGAAAATGAGTGAAAACTAACATGAAATGATTTCTCTTTCCACATGAATATGTTGTACATTGATTTTTTTCTAATATACTTAAGTGATCATTATATTGATACTCTTCAAATTAGTAGAGGAACCAATATTTACAAAAATCTATTTTTGAAGCTATTGCTTAAAAACCTTAAGTGTCCGGTAGTGGACAACTTCCCCCTATATTTCTCCCCAAGCACTTAACAACACCCCTCAAGAACTGTGATTAGTATCTGAAACATACAAGTACCCCTTATTGCAGTACCTTATTTTCCGTGGGCAACTAATCAATCTTCATTCACCTTCAAGCTCAACAGGTCATCAGTCTAACGGAAGAAGCCCGACAGAAGCCTCCAATTCATCACCCTCAGAGTTCCGGTTCACCGCTAATCCCATCCGCGGGTGGGTGGGTCTCGGAAAAAAAAAACGGAAAACACTTTCAAATTCCATTCCACCAAAAAAATTAAACCTACCAAAAAAAAGAAGTATCCCAACGATTTGTCGTCTGCCGGCAACCCCAGCCAGACTCAGACACACCGGTTTAAATTAATTACACCAACCACTAAAGCGCGTACCTTTTTTTTATCCTGCTGCTTCTGCTGCTGCACTGTTGATTCTTCTATTTTTATATTACACTTCTATCGGATTTGGTTCAGCACACCGGATGTGACACGGTTTCGTGAACTTTCCTCCGGTTCCGTTTCTTGACACGGCGGGCGGAATATCCAAGGCTAAGGTTTCTCCAAGCACGCCCAGCAGTCGTCTCGTAGGACGATACACGATGATGATTAATGATCCACTTGTTCTGATGTGTTGTTTCTTCGACTCTTTTTATTTCTCAGGGATAAAACACTGTCACTCAGTCGGTGCTTTTGTTTTCTACTTCCAGAATTCACCGCTTTAAACTTTTCACATTTCACTGCAACTTTTACCTACCACTTTCTTCTATGGGGGAGGCGAACTTTTTTCTTATTCCTTTCTTAGGTGAAATAGCAATGCTCGTTTTGTTTTATCACTCACATTTCGATTTTTTTTTACTTTTGCACGATTTTCAAAAGATACACGGTTTTGTTGAGGTGGATATTTTTGCACATTTACATATGAAGATTCAATTTTCGGATGGTTTCTTTATATTTCCCAGCGTGGGCGCTCTTTTATGATTGATAACGGTTATGATAATAGTAATGGTTATGCTTTATATATTTTCGTCGTGATTAGGATATATGTATGTATGTATGTGCGTATGTTAGCCGGTTAATGCTACCTTGACTTTAGGTTATTCCACTGATGCACAGGATGGTTAAACACGAATTTCAAATATGTGATATGGTAGATATTTGAATATTTCACTATGTATAAGTAATGTAGAACGGATATGGGGTTTAATTTTTCTTTGTTTTCAAGCAAATTTCTTGTGAAGCACCACAGACACAATCGGCAAAACGAATTCCTACTTAAGCACGAATATGCTTCAGGCGGCAGCGAACACTGAACGAGAAAAACGTTATTCCAGAGATACAAATTTCGGCAACAGCATTCACATAGTAGCTAGTCGAAACGCTCGGTCTCGCTTCAAAGTAGCGGAGTCAGATTCCAGTCGGAATTCTTTCCACTTTAATACAAGTTTAATTCCCACCGGGACGCCCATTCACTTTATCATCATTGCCAAATGAAAATTCCTTTACTTCCCAGCTGGTGTGCTCCTGCACTTGTCGTCATTCACGGGGCACCCGGAATACGCGAACGGCTTACTCAATGCACTCCACGTAGGGTACACATTCACGGTTCAGCGGATGTGGCCTCGTCTTCCTTTTGAACTTTCCGGACGGCCATCCGTGCACCGGGCAGCGCAAAAAAAAATCCCTCAGATCAATTGCCCGCCACTCAATTCACCCACAACTGCGACGAAACGATCCCGATCGCCCTACTACACTCCAACAATCAAAACCAAACTTCGATTCATCGGACGCGAGCAACAAAAAGCGTGGCCCTCCGCGTGTTCGACTCCGTTCCGAATCTGCCAACGATAGGGATAACACTGAAGGTTTTCCCGAGATTTTCCGGCACCGACAAGGATATACACCAAAACACGTCCGGCCGAAATCAGCCAAAGGGAAAATCTGTCTCGGGTGCATTTTCCCGACCGAATTCTCTCAAATTTCTCTCCCGACAAATCTCTCCCTCTCATCAAAACGCAATTCCACCAACCACCCACTTCAATAGAGCCCTATACAGTCCTGTGAGCAGACACCCCTCTCACGGTTAAGGTCACACCGAAACCGAGCATCAGCATTTTGATTCTCTCCCGTGCCGTGACACCCGAACGAAGAAGGTTTAGGTCCTTTCGTCGAAACTGAGATCAGCAGACAAACCATCGCAAGCAAACAGAAATCCCGTGCATCCGTTCCGTTGAAATTCTACCACCCCAAAACGGGCGAACCGGTACAATTTCCATGAACTGTGAGCAGGTGGATACGCGAGCCGGGTCGCTCTCTCTCTCTCTTGGTCGAAAGGATACCGACTACCGACTCTCGGGTTCTCTCAACAACAAACCGGAAAAACAACCACCCCATCCATGCATCCGTCAATGAATGCAACAACGGCACCGACCATCCGACCATCCGAGCTCAAGCGTCAACATTCCTTGGCCACATCTGGTGTTGGGAAAATTGTGTAAACATGAAGAAAGGAAAAAAAACCGTTTGAATCGTCATTTGTCGGCGCCCGCTCGCAGAGAGGAGAAATTCAGTTCAACGTCGTGTTGTGCGATGTTTTTTTGGGTACACTGAGAATAACCGGTAAGAACTTTGCGAACATGCTTCGCAATTTTTGTAGCCTACCCAAAGGCGCATTGTGAACTCGTCTATGCTTTCGGTTTGTTTTGTAGAATCCATCTCTAGTTTCAGTTTTTATCGAACTGCTATTCCGTTTTTTTAATTCATATGTCTTAATTTGTACCAATTCATAAATACTTTTATGTTACATTATTACATTAAATAAGGTGTTCAGCTCAATAATGAACTATTCAGAGCCGTATAGTTAACTAGATACAAATAAATTATTAATTAGACTTAAATTGGCTGAGCGCATTTAAGTATTTCAATGCAGGAGAACATCCTGTAATGTCAAAAATATTTTAAACCTGAAACATAAAACTATCCTAAAATTAAACTAATTGTAGAGAGAACGAATCTCGATGGAAGACTGCAACGATTTACCTCTGAAGTTGAAGATGATGTTGTTGGCCATCTCTTCGATAGATTCAATGCCCGCAATCCGATGAAGATCTTCGGTGCTGTACCAAGGTGGAAGCCGCAAAATCATTTTCAGAACCTGGTTCTGAATCCTCTGGATGGCTTTCTTCCTCGTCGCGCAGCAGCTAGACCAAATCGGAACTGCATACATTATCGCTGGTCGGAACACCTGTTTATATATCAGCATCTTATTTCTTAGGCAGAGTCGGGATTTCCTGTTGATGAGAGAATAAAGAGATTTAGTATATTTATTATGTTTAGATTGAATATCTTCAATGTGATTTTTATAAGTAAGATTCCGATCAAGTGTGAGTCCCAAGTACTTCACGTAATCAGACCATTCTAATGAAACCCCATTAAAAGTTATGGAATGATTTTCATTGGGTTTTAAAAATTTAGCTCTGAGCTTATGGGGAAATAAGATAAGTTGAGTTTTGGAAGCGTTAGGAGAAATTTTCCACATTTTCAAGTAATTCAAAAAAGAATTTAATTTTAGTTGCAATCTACTGCGTACCACCCGTAAATTTCGGCCTTTGGCTGAAAGCAAAGTATCATCAGCAAACAATCTTCTACCCTTTCCTTCTGGTACATCAGGAAGATCAGAAGTAAAAATATTGTATAAAATTGGCCCAAGTATACTGCCCTGAGGGACACCAGCTCTAATGTGTAGGGATCAGGATAGATTACGGTTTACATATTTAAATCAAATTATATTCCCACAAATTTTCGAATTTATTATATCGAATTTTTTATTTCGTAATTTATCCTGATCCCTGTAGGGATCAGGATAAATTACGTAATCTATCCTGATCCCTACATAATGGATGTCCTTTCAGAGCATGAATTTTGATAGCTTACTTGTAAGGTTCGGTTAGTCAAATTATTTTAAATAATTTTGGTGAGACATACAGGAAAATCAAATCGAGCTAATTTAGCTACTAAACCTTAGTGCCAAACACTGTCAAAAGCTTTTTCAATATCAAGAAGAGCAACACCAGTTAAATAATCTTTAGATTTGCTAGCGTTAATCATATTAGTTACACTCAAAAGTTGATGTGTAGTAGAATGTCCATGACGAAAACCAAATTGTTCATCAGGGAAAATAGAATTCTGATTAATGTGAATCATCATTCTATTCAAAATAACCCTCTCATATAGTTTACTTAAAGAAGGGAGCAAACTAATTGGTCGATAACTTGAAGGCTCTGAAGCACTTTTTCCAGGTTTTAAAATTGGAGTTACTTTGGCATTTTTCCATTTATTGGGAAAATAAGCCAAGTGAAAACATTTATTGAAGATTTTAACTAAAAAATTTAAAGTGCTTTCAGGCAACTTTTTAATAAGAATATAGAAAATCCCATCTTCCCCCGGGGCTTTCATATTTTTAAATTTTTTGAAAATCAATTTAAGTTCATCAATATTTGTCTCACAAAAACTTTCAAATACATTTTGTTTAGAAAGAATCTCATCAAATTCAAATTCAAAATGGGCCCGGACAGGTTGGCCGATTGCCTACACCGGTTGATAGTCCGGATCTGGGACATAGAACAGCTACCGGAGGAGTGGAAGGAGGGGGTAATATGCCCCATCTACAAGAAGGGCGACAAATTTGACTGTGAGAACTACCGAGCGATCACTGTCCTCAATGCCGCCTACAAAGTGTTGTCCCGAATCCTACTCCGCCGCCTCACGCCACAAGCAAACAGATTCGTGGGAAGTCATCAGGCCGGCTTCATGGAGGGACGGTCTACGACGGACCAGATATTCACATTACGGCAAATCCTCCAAAAATGCCGTGAACACCAAGTCCCTACGCATCATCTATTCATCGACTTCAAAGCCGCATACGACACGATCGACCGTAACGAGCTATGGAAAATCATGGACGAGAACGGCTTTTCCGGGAAGCTGATCAGACTGATCAAGGCGACGATGGATGGAACGCAGTGCTGTGTGCGGATTTCGGGTGAATTGTCGAGTTCATTCGAATCGCGCAGGGGGCTTCGACAAGGTGATGGTCTATCCTGCATGATGTTCAACGTGGCGCTAGAAGGTGTTATTCGACGAGCGGTGGGCGAAATGCGGGGCACGATTTTCAACAGATCCAGTCAACTTATCTGCTTTGCCGATGACATTGATATAGTCGGCAGATCATCTGCGGCGGTGGAGGAGATCTACCGCAAACTGAAACGCGAAGCAGGAAGGATTGAGTTGATGATTAATACGTCCAAGACGAAGTACATGCTGGCCTGCGGATCCGAGACCGACCGAACCCGCTTGTCCAGTAATAACAAGGTCATGATCGACGGCGACGAGCTGGAGATAGTCGAAGACTTTGTCTATCTCGGCTCACTGGTGACCGCAGACAATGACACCAGCCGTGAGATCCGGAGGCGAATTATCAGCGGAAGTCGTGCCTACTATGGACTCCACAAGCAACTGCGGTCGAGAAGACTTTGCCCTCGTACGAAGTGTAACCTGTATATGACGCTTATTAGACCGGTTGTTCTCTACGGGCACGAGACATGGATATTGCTCGAGGAGGACCTGCGTACACTCGGAGTATTCGAGCGACGAGTGTTAAGAACCATCTTTGGCGGCGTACAGGAGAACGGAGTGTGGAGGCGAAGGATGAACCACGAGCTCGCGCGACTCTACGGCGAACCCAGTATCCAGAAGGTGGTGAAAGCTGGCCGGATACGCTGGGCTGGACATGTTGCGAGAATGCCGGACGACTGTCCTGCAAAACAGGTGTTCGCTACGAATCCGGTAGGAACAAGACGAGCGGGGGCGCAACGAGCGAGGTGGTTAGACCAAGTGGAGCGTGATCTGGCGAACGTGGGGTGCCCGAGAAATTGGAGAACGGTTGCTATGAACCGAGTGAATTTTAGGAATTATGTTCGTCAAGTTATGTCGTGAGACGGAATACTATGTAAATAATAAATAAATAAATAAAATAAAATAAATAATCATCAAATTCAAGGGAAATTTGAGCATCAATTGGACTTACAACGTTTAAATTAAAATCATGAGCAGATTCAAATTGTTGGGCCAATTTTTGAACTTTTTCTGCATTAGTTAAAAGAAGTTTATCCCCGTCTTTCAAAGTAGAAATTGGCTTCTGGGGCTTTTTCAGAATTTTAGTTAATTTCCAAAATGGCTTTGAGTAGGGTTTTATGTCCTCTACTACTTTGGCAAAATTTTCATCACGAATGAAATTTAAACGACGTTTGATCTCTTTTTGAAGGTCGCAATAAATAAATTTCAAATAAGGATCCCTAGTACGTTGATAATGGAGTCGACGAATGAAAAACGAGTTCTTAAAATCAAATTTAAAACCATTATTGAAAAACGATTTCAGATTCAGTTTGATAAAATCATTTCAGAGTATCTAATCTTCTTTGTATTCTAATGATAATTTGATGTGAAAGCTCTCATTTCAAAATATCGAAAATTAATTTATAAAAAAAAATATTTCCACTCAATTTATTGATTTCTAGAAGGTGAAGCAAAGCACACCGGGTCAGCTAGTCAAATATAAAAACTGATCAAAGTCAGGGATTTGAGCACTGGCACTCTAGAAACAAAATCTATTATATAAAATTCTCTTGTAACGGTGTTTGTAGTACTACTCCTCCGAAAGGACCGAAACGATTCGAATGAAATTATTTTTAGAATATTCTGTAGCCATGCGAATCGGTTTATATCGAATAAAAACAACAAAAAGTCGCATCAATTGTCCGTAATCATTAAATTTGTAATAAAATGAATCAAATTAAAGTCATGGCCTTCAATTTTTTCGAGATTTTCTTTACTTTGGGCGCCGGGCGGGCGGTTTGTTTTTCGTCTCTATGGTCAAGGCGTCGCAAGCAAACGTCGTAGGAGGTTAGTAACTATGGCATAGCATACTGTTTAGTGAGAAATTTTGGGCGCGCTTTCTCAACCAAGCATAATTTCGATGCATGTGGTGACCACATGAAGCCTAGATGTGTTTTTTCTTCTTGATTCCTAGATCATTTGTACAGCACATATGTAGTAATGAATGACGCCCATATGTGACCCAGATTAATATTTTGCCGATCAAATCAAAACCATTCAAACTATTTGAAAAAATTAAAACTTCAATTCGTGTTATTTCAAGAAAGAATTGTTGTCTAAATAATATGAATTTAGTACTGATACGTATGAAATAATGGTATGACTCTTTGTGGACATTTGAAAAAAGAAAAGTGGAAAGACTTGGTTTATAATCCAAAACGCTAGAAATATTTTTCAAACATGTACAAATGTGCTTCACAGAAGTTGTATCATGCGCTATTAAATTTATAAAACAACCACAAAATCCGTTGCAAATGAACAGACACATGAATTGAACAAGAGCCTGTCCTTTAAAATGGATTATATAAGATTGATGTTCATTTGAAGGCCGAATGCAATGAAGTGAGAACGTTCAACATTTACAAAAAATGTATACATGATTTCTAAATTTATAAATGGTTGGGCCCAAATAAACAATCTGACTAAATAAACTTAACTTTTTTTTTAAATCGTTCACCAAAAAACTGTTTACAGGTTCCCTATTTGTTTACACAGAATTCAAGTACGTACTTTACATAAATGTGTGTTTAACATATTTTGATTACGTAGGTGAGACTTTAGATCCGATTTTTTGTTGACATTTTTTTTGTGATTGATATTCCAGAAGCATAATTATTTTGATAGCAGAAGCTGAATTTGTTTTTTTATAAGTTTTTGTTATGATCTAAAAGTGTTGAAAATAAAATTAACTCCTGTCATTTCGCACGGTGAAACAAGTGGCAATGCGCCTTTAAGTCATGAAACATATTCCAATTTTTCTCTAAAATAGTCAGATAGGGTATCCCGAGTGTTAAATCTGAACGGATATTTAAAATTTTTAAATGTCGAGGTAAATTTACATGAAAATTTCCAGAAAAAAGGAATGAACTCATGAAATCATCGTGGCCTTGAAAGATTAGTTTTTTTTATGTATTAAATTTTTTAAAACCTGCGTTCCAATTTAATCTTATTGAATCTTGAAAATATCACATAATCTTAAACAGAATAGCAAATCACCTTTAACACTGTTTAGGAAAATTTTAAATCAGACAACAATGGTTTATATTGGCAGGTATGTATTAAAGGATGAAAAAGAAGATAAAAATGCTTTAATTCGGTTGAATAACAAAAAATTTAATCATATTTTTTCTCCTTTCAAAACCAAATAAAATTTCTTTGAATATTAACCCAATAAATCAAGACTTCTTGATTTAATTAGCATTTTTTGCTAAAAAAAAATGGGCGAACCTTTTTTTTGGACATGATTTTGATGAAAATATGGATATAAATAACCACTGCTTCCAAATGTGAGGAAAGTGAAGCTGCTTGAAAATGGTTTGAAAAAAATCATCTCTAATGTTTTTATTTCTTCAGTTCTAAAAAATATACCATCAAAAGCTACTCGGGAGCTAAAAGTGCTGCGCTAGGCAGAATATTGAGCAAACACTCCAAAAATTGTCCTGATATTCAAAATTCTTCTTCCATAAAGTTTCATATGCAATAAATTCCAATATCCAATATGCAATAAATTCCACGATTTTCAACAGATCCAGTCAACTTATCTGCTTTGCCGATGACATTGATATAGTCGGCAGATCATCTGCGGCGGTGGAAGACATCTACCGCAAACTGAAACGCGAAGCAGGAAGGATTGGGTTGATGATTAATACGTCCAAGACGAAGTACATGCTGGCCTGCGGATCCGAGACCGACCGAACCCGCTTGTCCAGTAATAACAAGGTCACGATCGACGGCGACGAGCTGGAGATAGTCGAAGACTTTGTCTATCTCGGCTCACTGGTGACCGCAGACAATGACACCAGCCGTGAGATCCGGAGGCGAATTATCAGCGGAAGTCGTGCCTACTATGGACTCCACAAGCAACTGCGGTCGAGAAGACTTTGCCCTCGCACGAAGTGTAACCTGTATATGACGCTTATTAGACCGGTTGTTCTCTACGGGCACGAGACATGGATATTGCTCGAGGAGGACCTGCGTACACTCGGGGTATTCGAGCGACGAGTGTTAAGAACCATCTTTGGCGGCGTACAGGAGAACGGAGTGTGGAGGCGAAGGATGAACCACGAGCTCGCGCGACTCTACGGCGAACCCAGTATCCAGAAGGTGGTGAAAGCTGGCCGGATACGCTGGGCAGGACATGTTGCGAGAATGCCGGACGACTGTCCTGCAAAACAGGTGTTCGCTACGAATCCGGTAGGAACAAGACGAGCGGGGGCGCAACGAGCGAGGTGGTTAGACCAAGTGGAGCGTGATCTGGCGAACGTGGGGTGCCCGAGAAATTGGAGAACGGTCGCCATGGACCGAGTGAATTTTAGGAATTATGTTCGTCAAGTTATGTCATAAGACGGAATACTATGTAAATAAAATAAATAAATTCCAATAAATGAGAAATTTTTGATTTCGATTTAAACCTTAAAGTGAACTCGAGCAAAGCGGAGTCAATCAACTAAATTGTATACAATAAATGAAACATAGATAATCAACATATGTTATTTATGGAACAAGTTATAAAGAGTGGATTTTTTTTAGCATGAGATTTACCAAGTTTGATGGTAACGTTGAGTGCTGAAAAAATTGAATTTGCAACGGGAAGCTGATACCTGATATCATTCGGCAATATTCAAAGCATCCGAATCAAAGAAATGTAAATTAAAAGGATTCATGTAAGATGTATGTAAAATTGATTGGAGATATTTTTTGAATAATCAGTTAAAAGACCCGTAGAATTGAGATAAAATTCCTAGATTTGATTCCGATATAATTGAGCAGGCCAATTCTAGCAAACGGAAAAGATTGATACGTTTAAAAACTAGGATATGTTCAAGAAAGCGAGACGATTAACAACTCAAGATTTGATGCTTTTTTTAAGTCAAACAGCGAAAAAAAAATGAAATAGACGCCAAGTTTAAAATGGTAAGACGAAGTTTACCGGGTCTGCTAGTCTTATATATAAAAATAGAAGCGTTTTCTTTGTAACACCATCACGTATAAACAGACGATCGGAATGAAGTGAAATTTGGTATCCGAAGGTTTTTCGGGCCAGAGATGGTTTGTATAATAGTTTCAAGATTCTCATTTTTTATGGAAGAGGGGCTTTCATACAAAATCATGAAACATGAAAACTAATTCACGAGCACGAAGAAGTTAAAGATGTGTAGATAAAGCTAGATATTTTCTAATGTTTTATTAAATAAAAAGTAAAACCAAGTTTACCGGGTCACCTATTTCAATATATTCATCGTTTTATCAATTAAAATCAAATTAGCTACTAGGTATGTGTTTTGAACTAATTTTCTTAAATCAAAAATGTATATTTTTGATTGATCGTGAATTGAAATTTCAAATCGTAAATAAATGATTTTTTTCCAATTTCATGCTTTATTTCTGAAATTTATTTTGGAATTTGGATTTATTTTTTCATTATTTCATTTTTTAAGTTATCTTTTTCTGTGTTTTCGTTTATTGAAATTAAAATTCGTGTTTGTTTTCTACTGTTCCCCAAATTTTGACTCCAAATTTGTGAACTAGATTTCTAATTTATTTTCAAGGTAATTTCTATCTATTTGAACAATTTATTTATGACATCCGGAAAAAGTATTGTGCCATGACCATAAGTAAGAGAATAATTTAAGAAACCATTTTTGGTATTGTTAATATTTCTAACAAAAGTTGAACTTTGAAACCCCCCCAACCCATGGACAGGTCCTTTGCACGGGCATGTCTTGAAACTTATTGAAGCTGGCGTGTTTCCTTTAATGTGGTTAATATAACATTGATAAACAGTATGATGACTGAACATTCAAATATTAAAAATTTCTCAAATATCTAAAAATCTTACAAATGAGGCACTGTTGCATTCTCTTAATATCTCTCCAATTTCTTATGAATATAAGTAAATTAGAACATTTTTTTTTCAATGAAAAATGAAGGACTACGAAAAAATCCAAATATTATGTAACAAAAAACAATAATTTATTATGCCGAAGAAGCTGTTTAATAAACAAAGACAAAAATAATAGATTTTCTAATAATTAAAGAATTCAAATTTCAAATAATTGAAAACATAATATTTGGAATTTGCTTATTACACATTATTTTTTAAAATAATATGAACTATTTTAACATCCTGCGAGTACTAAATTTTAACACATTTTGATAGAAAAAAATGACTTTCATATTTATCTTATCTTGATATGATTTTGATTTTCTCTCCTGATCGGATATGCACAGCATACATGTTCAAAAGTATGTATAAAAAATTTCTGCACCTTTAAAAACAGAAAACCTATGTTTGGACCTTTTTCAATTAATTTCCACAAACAATTTCGATCTCAAGGGTCTTAATTAAGATTTTTCTCTCATAGGAAATTCAACGAAATTGAAAGTTTCCCAGTTAGAGGAACGATAGTGGATGTGGATAGTGGATACCTCAAGCACCAAGATTTGAGTTCGTCTGGAGACTTGAAGGTATTTCATTAGAACTGCATCCGAAACCAAAATATTGCAACAACAAATGCTTGGTGAAAATTACAACTCCTAAATGAGGAAACCAAATCCAGTCCAAGCAATATGAAGAGCTGCAGAAAAAAGTAGAAGATGCGAAAAAAGGATTGAAAAGTCTCTTTTTTGTGGCTGTAGCTATCACCAAATTCATGCCGCTTTCTTTCCCAGCAGCAGTCGTTTCAATGTTGTTCCTGTCCGAAATGACGATGTTGCAGTTATGAATGAGCCCGGCCTATCCTGGGGGACGTTTATTAATTATTCTAGGGGAGAAATCATTCGGCTTACGTTCCGGTATCTTCCTATTTCCATGAATTGTGACAGAGGTAGATCTGGACGGGTTCTGGGATTGTGATTTTCTTTCATTTGCGAAACCACGAGGGAGACGGCTGACACAAAACAAAATAATCAACAACTCCTGATGGATTGGGTCGGGAAAAAAGGAATGATGAAAACAAAAAAACTTCTTTCATGTTGGACCTGAAGGGATAGATGCTGGAAC
The DNA here is from genome assembly GCF_029784155.1 of Uranotaenia lowii. Taxonomy (NCBI): domain Eukaryota; kingdom Metazoa; phylum Arthropoda; class Insecta; order Diptera; family Culicidae; genus Uranotaenia; species Uranotaenia lowii. The sequence goes on along the minus strand of NC_073692.1, from coordinate 285,768,663 downwards.
TGCTTCTGCATGTTAATGAACGTTCGATATTATTAACCCAGATATGAACAGCATCAGGTTTATGATTGTTGCATTGTCTTTTGAGGTATAGAAAAGGTGTTTTTTGTTTGAAGTATGCTAACTATTATAAAGTTAAAGTCTAAAACACATTACTTTTTTAGGTAGCCTTTGCAAAAAAAAAATGAAGAATTAGAAAATTTTACGAAGCAATATAATTTAATGCTCTTTAATGAGACGCTTACATTTGAATTAAACTTTCTAGTTTTCAACTAAATTAAATAGAATGCATGTAACATGTATAGAAAACATAAATACCACACCCAAAAAATTGGTAAATTTTATTTTGCAAATTTTTGTTTCATTTTTTTTATTTTCATTGAACACTTAAAACGATGCAAGGTCATTTAATGAGAATAATCGATTGATCATTAAATGCAAAACAACAAAGCCGATACGTTTGACTATGGGTAGCGAAATAAATTGTATATGATTTACAAACAGCATACCTACCAAATTATGCGCAGCTGCATTGCTTTCTGATCAATCTTTTCCCAATCGGCAATCATTTTCTCACCGATTCTGTTGATGGTTGTTTGTTGCTGGTCCCGAGTTCGGCTATGATGTTGAATATCCGCCTAATCGCCATCGTTCGGTGAGAGTGTAGAAATGAACGAAAGTGCTTCTAGCAGCATTGCTTTTGCACCTCACCTCGTCTGAAAAAAGCATTGCGATCATTACCTTGTGTTGTTTTGTTTCATGATTATTACAAATTTTTTGCTTAAGTATTATTAGCTGAAATGACACCCCAAGCTTTCAAGAACCGACACTCATGCTAGATCTATTACTTATGGATTTGGACTGTGCATTTGGAGATACTGCATATGGGAGCATAATTTTCAGTTAACTATAGTGGACCCTAATAATACAGATTCGTGATTCGTGATAACGGTAACAGATATTGGGGATCAAACTGATCGGAAATTTTAACTCGTTCTTAAATACCAAAGCATGTGATGTACGAAGATCGTCACAAAAAATGAAATATGGCTCCCATATGTATGTTCGATAAATTTTGGCCACCATGCATCAGTGTTGCACATAAAAAAAATTGTTTTTATTTTAATTAAGTCAGAAAATAATCTAGCTTCATAAATAAAAAAACATTTTTATTATGGTCTATGTCCATTCTTAGGCTCAATTTTTTTTGGAATGAAATCACTTTAAAATAAAAATTATTCCCATAAATTGTGCGTACACACTGGAGTTTCAAATGTCCTGTTATTAACAATTTTCTCCTGATAACAAATAATTTTCCTAGATTGTAACTCACAAAGTTTTCAAAAATTATCAAATATTTTGTATTATTTTTTGTATATTTTTTTTTTGAAATTTTAATATTAGTTTAAGTGATAAAAAGCTCTGTTTTCCTTTTTAAGCTCTTAAATTTATCAAAACAAACGTAGGACACCTTTCTTCCATTTCCTATCCCTATCAAATAATCTTAGAAATATTTCTTGTATTTAAATACTCTACCCAATTTGTTACCATTGTCGAGTGCAAAACTAGCCTCGAGCTCTGTAAAGGAGCTCTTCTTCCCCTTTCTATCGAATCAGTGAAAGAAGGAAGAAGCCTTAAACAATCATAGAAAAAAAAATTCTTCTCAAATATCCAGAGTTATTCTATTTGAATAATAAGTTTTTAAGTGATCCAAAAATAATGCATGAAAACCTACCGCCTTCTTACCCCTTAGATTTCTATTTGTTAACTTTTCCTTATTTAACGAATTGTTAAGATGATTGAAGCCAAATTGAATAATAAATATATTCAAAGCATAAATCTAATCGTTATGAAGGTGAAATCAAGTTTTTGTTAAAACTTTCTGCAGTGATGACAAAAATACTTATATTTAAACTTTTTTCCATTTTTTTTTAAACTGTTGAATTTTACTTTTGAAGATCAGGCGTTATCACCATCAAAATATTGTTTCTAGTTCAATTAAGTGTAGCTAACAAAATATTAATCTTTTATTTTCTCAATAAAGGGTTGACAGTTAATCAGCTATCTATAAATGATTTCACTTAAAATTGACGTGTTATTAAACTCCATTTCACCTTACTAAATTTTGCGATATGCCGAATTCGAGTTTGGGACGTTAAAATCAATCATTAAGACAAAAGTATCAAAATGCGTACCTATTGAGTTTTCAATTCAATACTTTAAAAAAGTTTTCAAATGGTAAGACGTACTTATTAAAAAAACCTTCTTGAATTGTTAAAAAACTTGTCTTTTTAACTTTTATATTTAATTTTTATTTTCAAATGAATTTACCGAAATTTATAGTACAGTTTTTTTTTGATTTTCATATAAATTTATCAAATTTTAAAATCAAACCATTTAAATTTTTAGGTTTTTTTTTAAAGTTTATCTTTGTTTTTCAATTCAGAATTTTTGGTGATTTAAAACATAATCTTTAATTTTTTTCCTTATCAAAAATTGGGTTTCAAATTGCGATTAATGTTATTTTTCAAATTCAAATTACTACAGCCAAATTTTTCAATAAACCCTTCAGTTGAAAACGAAGAAATGCAATGTACAATTAGGATGCATAATAAGTAACAATTATTAATATTTTCCTTACAAATAATCATGGTTTATTGTCCTCCTGATCTAAAAAAAATATCGATGACTTACCAAAAATATCATTGATTTGAAACTTTCGCTGAGATTAGTTTCGGAAGTTTTGATTTATGTTATCAGTAAAATTGATTATTTCTCGCATGAGCTTTCATTACGTCGTATGAAACATCTTAAAAATTCACAGAAAACGTCTGCAAAAATTATCAAAATATCTTGAAAATGTGGATCTCACATATAGAATATGTTGTTCAGACAAATATTTTGAATGGAAAAAAGTTGCGACTAGTTTATGAAAGTTTTGTGTTTTTTTTTGTATTTAAATAGTTTGTTTACTTTTTTTTTCACACAACGTAATGAAAGCTCATGCGAGATTTTTTGAATTTGGGTGATAACTAGGAGAAAGAAAATTATGTTAGAAATCCAATTCCTCATTTATTGGGTAGTTTTTATATTGTAATTATACTTAGCTAAATTTGAATTTCGAAACCCCTACCCCCCCATTAACGGGTTCTTCGCACGAGAATGAAAGGGAGAACCCTCCCCCCAGTGGAAGGACAGATGGGTCTCAAATATCGAAGAAACTTGATTCGTAGCCTTATACTTTCCTATGTGAAATTTCGATTCATTTGCATGATAAGTTATCAAATAATGCATTAAATTGTATGGAAGACCCCCCATAGAAACATTTCTCGTTCCCAAATAAGCACCCATGTAAAATTTAGTTCTATTTGCTTGATTAGTCCTCGAATTTTGTAAAAAAATTTATGGGAGGCCCCTCTTCCTTTTCTATCCCCACACTGAAAAGAGAAAGTAGTCTCAAACCATCTATAAAATTTTCTTCCTACCCATATACCCTCACATGCAAAATTTGGTTCTGTTTGCTTAATATTTCTCGAAATGTGCGAAAAATTGTATGGAAGTCCCCCTCCCCGCTTCCTATTTCCCCATTGAAAGAAGGGAGGAGAACCAAACCATTTCAGGAACATTTATCGCTCCTATACCAAATTTGGTTTAAGAGGCCCCCATTCTCCTTTCCAGAGAGTGGGAGGGGTCTTTAACTATTAAGGTAACCTTTCCTGGCCCTCAAAAAAAAGTTTTTTTATCACATACACTGATGATACTTTACCAGAAAATTGTTCAAATCAGCCAAAACTGACTACAATATTTGAAACATGAATGCATGAATTACAATCCCAGAAAATTTTGTTTTGATCAGAAGAATATTGTGAAAATTAAGATTCTTGAAACTCCAGCTTTTCTACGGTAAATCAAAATGTTTTAATTCCACTATTCAATGAAAAAGAACCATTAAAAAATGTTTGGATATCGCTATAAATGATATGTGGAAATTTTCGACTAAAGGTTTATGCTCATAAGGGTGGTAGCTAGAAAGGTTTTACAGGGCAGGTGAACATGTCGTTTGGGGCGCTTTGCATTGTTTTTTAAAGTGACACTTTGAATCGTTAACATTTTGATTTTTCTGATTTCCTTTTTTTGGTATTCTCTTAAGTATTCTCTTAAGTAAGTAGTAATCATATCGATTTCTAAACACGATGGTGAACTTCATTCATGAACCGCTGCCAAAAATGACTTTTTGCTCTCATATGTTTTTATATGCCTTTTGGATCACCAAGAATCAGTGTAAAATTCGAGATGATTTGGTTGATTCCTGAATTAGTGCAACGCATTTCAATGTTGTTTGGAAATTTGTATGGAAGATGAAATTTTTGCATATTAATTCGTCCAGAAAATTCAAATAAGCTGGAAATGAAGTTTGTCTTTAATTGTTGATTTTTTATTCTTAAGTTTCAATTATTGCTCACATGACACATTCCACACGTTTGTACCGCTCACAAGTGATTTTTATACTTTAGCGTATTAAAAAATCTCAAACTTGCCAATAATTTTCATAATCCAAATAACACGAAATCAACGGAAAAAGAGAAAAAAATTGCTTAACATGTTTTACATAATTTTGAAAGTCATTTTTGTTGTAGGAAAAAGTGTAAGTTTTATCAACTTTCACAAAAAAAAAAATTTAATTATATGGATTGATTTTTTTTAATTTTTATTATTAAGTTTTGAAGCCATTTAATACTGCTTCATTTTGTAGAAAAAAGATTTTTATTATATCCACTGAGGTTGTTTTAAAAAGCGAACAGAAACAGTCGCAAATGAGTGAATTCACGTCACAAAAAAATAACTTTTTAATTTAACGAGAAAATTTTAACAATGTAAAACAAAAAAAAAATGATCTTCTTTGAAAATGATAAGACGATTCTGCAACAATTTTACAGAAATCGGTTGGAATCCAGCTGAGTTACAACAGCGCGAATGAGTGAATTCACGTCACAAAAATTTATTTTTTGTAAAATTTTATATGGGAAATATGCTCTGAAAGCTGTTTTGACCCTCCAGATGGTGAGATTTTTACAAATCGAACATAATTTTGATGATATTTTAACTTATTCGTTATTTTCAACTAAAAAAAAACAAAAAAAAACACCAAATACTTTTTTGGTAAATTGGTGAATAAAAAAACACTGTGAGGAACAGTTATTTTAACGTATGATTCCTTAATATGCCAGTTAAAATAAGGAAAAAGTTAGGAAGTTAACTGAAAATTTATGATTCTACAAGTCGGAATAACAAAATATCACTTTTGAAAAAGTAGTGGAAAACTGTACAAGACGCACAAGTTAAGCATAATCGCTGTTTACAGCGATACCAATCATCTAAGAACCAAATTGAAAGTTTACGACGATTAAGAGATCATATTTACGTATAATCAATAAGAAAAAATATGATAAAAACACGATTTTGATGATTTGTTAGTAAAAAGCTAAAACAGCCGGAAAACAAACCGCGGGGTAGAATGCCAAAACTAGTGGACAGAACGCATCATACCGAAAGGGTGGTAAGAAATGAAACAATGATTATAAGAAATGTAATGATTAAAACATAAAATGTTTAATTACATGCCCATTGTATTTTTGTAAACTAAGCATACTCATTATGCTAAACTTATCGAAAACTTCGCTTTTCAAAATACACTTTTTTATAGCCTTATAGGTAAAACGCCTTCAGGTAGGCAACCAAATTCAATTTCTTGACTGATATCGCGGCAAACAAGGCAGCAGATAATTTTATCGAATCGAATATTGGTGCACCTTTTTAACACGAACAAGGATAAAATTTGTTATAATTATGCATTGATATCGTAATTTAGGAGTCAGTAAATAAAAAAAAAATAGCATTGTGTTTGATTGATTTTAGTTAAAAATTGTATGAAGTTAGTAAAATACAACAAAATATTTATAATCTTCCTAAAGTGCATGCAAATGGAAAACCTTTAATGTTAAAATTAACAGGTTTCACGCTGATTCCATTAATCATTTCTCAGAACCTAAGTCCAGTTTTTGTGAACTTTTCATCTAATAAATGATGAAAAAGCTTGTTTGCTACAATATAAACGAAAAAAAACACATCTTTCAAAGCCATAGGTTGGTGTATTTTTGACAAAGAATGACATGGACCATCTTACCCCGCTGGTGCGTTTTGCACAGTTCTTCCCTACAGAAAATTTGAAGACTCTAAACAATTTTTCAAAATAACTTTGAATTTCGTGACGTGAATTCAGTACACTACCCTGTTCTGTTTTAAATAACTGAGTGAATTCACGTCACAACTTTAAAGAAGCATAACTTTGTTGGTTGTTGTTCAATCGAGAAGTTATGAATATCAAATTGCGGGAAATTGTATGTTCTACAACTTATTCGAAGATACCAATATCCAATTTCCACCGAGAGAACAGGTAATCCAAGTGGTGTGTACTGAAGCCAAAAATGGTCAATTCTAGGGTGAATTAACGTTACAAAAGTAATCGATCACAACACAAATAACTTAAACTTTTTAATGACCCAATTATATTCATTTTCAAGGAAATTCAATGTGCGACCGTTTGCTACTTTTTGTTCGTTTTCAAGTAAATTAGTTGACTTCTAGGAAGATAGCAGTTCGAAATTTTTCGGAAAAGCTATTTCACGTCACGGTGGAATGTGTCACATGATAAAAAGCTAAGTTTCTCATGTTATAAACCATTTCAAAATAGTTAATCTTAATCTAATGAAAGATCTTTTAAAATGGCAGGATTCGCTTACTAGAGCTTACAATCATTTTATAAAATGTTTCTACGATGGCTCTATAAATCAACAAATTCATTGGCTATACAATACAGATATACAGCAATTTTTTTTTCCTTGTAGGGGAGAGCCCACTGCGACCAGTAGTTGATCTATTGTGGTAATTACCCCGCGTTACTGTATGCTATCAGGCTCACCTGCACTATGGGTTGAAGTGACAGTTGATTGCTGACTAAGCATTTTATCCCAATCGGGTATGATATCAAAGATGTATGATATAACCTTCTTAGGGCTGATATGCAACCATATGTCTTGTGCGCTTATTAACTTTGCCCCAAGAACACGCTCTCTCCTCTTAAGGAGGGCGCAGCAGTTGCATAAGAGATGCTCTGCAGTTTCTTTTTCGAACCCGCAGAACCGACAGTCGTCGTTTTGAATAATGTTTATCCTTTTGAGATGCTGTTTTGTTGGACAGTGTCCTGTCAATAGACCAGTGTTAGTACTTAACTCGTGCTTACTTAAGTTCAACATGTTTTTGGAGAGTCGTGCGCTTGGTTCAATGAATCTTTTCGCCTGAGTTGCTCCCTCTGCTGTTCTCCAGTTGGAGACAATAGTGGTGCTTTCCCAGTTCTTGAGTTCCATATTCAAGGCACTCCTAGATACTCCGCAGAAAGGTTCAGGTCCAATTAACAGGCCCTGAGATCCTTCCCTAGCTAGCTGGTCTGCTTCTTCGTTCCCTAGGATACCGCCTGGCCTGGAACCCAGAATAAAAATACTCTGTTCCGTATGGCCAGGTTTCTTAGTGCAACAATACACTCCCATACTAGCTTGGAGTAACATGTGAAGGTACTTAGTGCTCGAAGAGCGGCCTGACTATCAGAGAATATATAGATACTTGTGTACCTGTATCCTCTTTTCAAACAGGCTAAAGTGCACTCTAAAATTGCTTGAACTTCTGCTTGGAATACTGATGGCCAGTTTCCCATAGGAATTGAGATCCTGAGTCTAGGTCCGAACACCCCTGCCCCAGTTCTATTATCCATTTTGGACCCATCAGTAAAGAATTTTATTGATCCGGAAGGAACCGCAGGTCCACCTGACTCCCACACGTCCCTATTATTGATAGTTACATTGTATGGTATGTCTAGGTTGAAAACGGGTTCCATCCAGTCATCGTTCTTCACAATAAGTGAGTTTATTTTAAATATCTTTAGGATTTTAAGGTGTCCTGTAAGATCCCCCTCATAGAGAGTTTTGTTTTTGGAGAGTCTCAAGGCACTACGTTCTGCCTCTAACTCAATAAATTGATGTAGTGGCAGTATATTTAGTAGTGCATTCAAAGCCTCGTTTGATGTGCTTCGCATAGCGCCAGTTATAGCTAGGGTTGCTATTCTTTGAAGCTTCGCTAGTTTCTTCCGGGCCGTAGCTTGCACAGTTTTGGTCCACCACACTAAAGAAGCATACGAGATTTTGGGTCTTATTATAGCTGTAAATATCCAATGGATAATTTTCGGCCTTAGTCCCCATTTTTTCCCTATTCCTTTGAGGCAAACCCATAGAGCTATTGTAGCCTTGGCTATTACATGCTCTATCTGCGGATTCCATGATAGCTTTGAATCTAGTATGATGCCTAAATATTTCACCTGTGATTCGAAGTTTAGCACTTCCCCATCTAATGTTAGTGGTTTTAGTGCAGTTTTTCGTCTCGTAGTGAATGCTATCACAGTAGTTTTGGAAGGGTTAATGTTCAGTCCCTCTTCCCTGCACCAGAATAGTGCGTAGTTAAGTGCAGATTGCACTCTATTTGACAACACATTCTCATATTTTCCCCGAACTATTATTATTACTACGTCGTCTGCAAAGCCAATAACTTCGAAACCCATAGATACAAGTTTGTTTAGGAGGTCGTCCACGATCAATGACCACAACAACGGTGATAGAACCCCACCTTGGGGACATCCCTTTGTTGGAGTGGCTTTGATTGTAAGTCCTCCCAAGCTTGCATAGATGGTTCTATTTATAAGCATGGTACTAGTCCAGTCAACAATTGCCGAGTGGCATCCTCGTCTTTGCATAGCTGTTTCGATTGAACTGTGAGATGCGTTGTCGAATGCCCCTTCAATGTCTAGAAAAGAAGCGAGTGCTATTTCTTTTGCCTCTAGGGTCTTTTCTAGTTTTTGTGTTAAATTATGTAAGGCCGTAACCGTTGACATACCTTTTTTGTAAGCGAACTGGAAATTATTTAGCTTAATAGAGCTAAGATACTGCGATTTAATGTGCTCGTCAAGTATCTTCTCCATTATTTTCAAGATAATGGATGTCAGACTTATAGGTCTGAATGCCTTTGGTTGAGTTTTATCTTTTTTCCCTGGTTTCGGGATGAAGATAACTCGTACCTTTTTCCACTGAGTGGGAATATGACAGAGGGTCATACTGGCGACGAACATCTCTACCAAGGCAGGTATTACCATTTGTTTTGCTTGCTGTATTTGGATTGGTATAATTCCATCTTCACCAGCAGCTTTAAATGGCTCGAATGTACTTATCGCCCAGTCAACCATTGACGGTTTAAAGATTGCGCGCGATTTGCGGAGAGCTTCCTCGCGTCTGACATTTCGTCTGGGTCTTCCAGCCGGAGTGTCTACAATCTTTATCCCTTCAATGGATCCTGGGAAATGCGTACTTAGTAGTAATTGAAGTGTTTCTTCTGGGTCTGTAGTGAACTCCCCATTGTTTTTCTTCAATTGACTCAGTCCATTTGAGTGTTCTTTAGATAGAACTTTCTGGAGCCTGGCAGCTTCTGGCGTAGATTGAATGGATTCACACATGTGCCTCCAACTACTTCTCTTAGCTTTACGAATATTTTTATTGTACTCCGTTAGGGACTTACGATAGTCATCCCAGTTTGAGTCAGCTTTTGCTTTGTTGAAAAGTCTCCTTGTTTTTTTCCTTAACTTTTCTAGTTGTCTGTTCCACCAAGGAACTCTTCTGTTTGAAACACGTTCCATCAGTGGACAGCTTGCTTCGAAAGCGTATATGATCTTATTGGTAAAACTGTTTGAAGCTTCCTCTAATTGCTTTGTTGTTCGTATTTTCACATCCAACAAAGGTTTACAAACTTCAAGTGTGTGTTTGTAGAGATCCCAGTTGGTGTTCCTAGGGTCTCTATAAACGTCCCTGATTATTTCTCCTCCCACTATGTCGAATGTAATATGTCTGTGATCAGACAGTGATTCTTCATCCGACACCTCCCAGTTATTTATTTTCCCTAGAAGCAGTGGTGTGCATAGAGTTAAATCGAGGACTTCTTGTCTGTTCGCCGTTGTGAACGTAGGTTTGTTTCCCTCGTTACATATTTCAATATGATTTTGTGAAAGAAACTCTAATAAAGACTCACCTCTATTGTTGATGTCTGTACTTCCCCACAGCGTGTGATGAGCGTTAGCATCGCAGCAGACGAGAAACTGCTGGTTTTGTGCCCGGCATTTTCTCATGAATTCTACTACCATCGGTGGGGGTATATCGGTGCTATCTCCCGGGAAATACGCTGAGGCTACACTTACCGTGTGCTTACCTTTCGGTGTCGGTATTTCCATTCGTATAGCCGTGATGTCTCCGTCGATAAATTCTGTAAAGGGAGTCAATTTAATTCTTTTATTAACTAGTAAAGCAGTCCTTGGGTGAGCGCTTCTTTCGTCGTAAAGAATCTTACCATTCGGCGTGTAAAGCCCTTGTACCTTACCCTTGTTAACCCAAGGTTCCTGGATAAAGGCAAGGTCCAGGTTTTCGGAGACGAATCTTCTAAGTAGTGTACTCGAGGCTCCTACAGCATGATGAAGATTCGCCTGAACACATTTTATGGTGTTCATTTTTGGGGTTTTTTGCCCGTGGTGGTGGGGCAAAGCACCGGCTTTTTGCCCTTTGCACATGTTTGCTTTTCTCCTTTTGGTTTGCTCCATGTGCTAGGGTTTCTTGATAGTTTTTTGTTTGCAGGTTTGTTGATGGTTACTTTACCTTTAAAACTGCTCATTCCACTCGGGCCTGGTTTAAGTTGATCTTGTTCCAAGCGTGGGCCCATGTTCAACAACCTAGTCCCTTCCGGTGAGCAATCTGCATTGGATTTACTGGGGCTTTTCTCATTTATCTCGTTTGTCCTTGAGTCTTGTCCCTGGTCCATAGATTGGCCCTGGTCCTTAGACTCTGGTTCTTTGAGATCGAGTGTTGCCGAAATATTTCCTTTGCTAATCGACTCTCCTTCTGTGGGTTGGACCTGGTCTTTCGCCGACTGGTCCTTTACAAGGCCCTGTTTAGGCTGCCCGGGTCCTTGAGCAGCTTTATCGGTGGTGTTCCCTTCAACAGCTCTGCTTTCTGGATTTCTCTTGGTTATTTTCCAGATTTTACTGGAACCAAATCCATAGTATATGACGAAGTTCCTCTTCTCCAACTCTTTCATCGAGGTTTCGTCTACGGTGAAAACCATTTCGAGAGCTTCGTTCTTTTTGTGGATATCGTAGAATCTCCAGCTTTCAGTGCTAAGCTCATCGTTTTGGCTTTCAATTGTAGCCTGAATCGTACCGATATCGTCCTCGGCAGCTCCAGGTAGGTGAGCCTTCAGGATCTCCGATCTTGGGATTTGATTATCTCCAACGGCGACTAGCTCAGCTCCTACCCATGGCTTGATTGATGGTGTAACTTGCTTTAGCCAGTCCGATGTAGCCTGGTCAAGACACGTCACAACCATGAAACCAGGTTTGTACGAACATTGAGCGAACTTCGGTTTAAGTTTCTCCTGTCTTTGACCGAGAACAGCCCGTTTAATCGCTTGGTGTACCATTTTCAGTTGTTCTGTTTTCAGCTGTGTGCTGGAGTAATCTTTGACTAATATGCCTACCCTCACAGAACCAGCAACCTCACTATAGGAGGGTCTTTGCTTGGACTTGCCTTTAATTTTCTCTATTGGTCTCATTGGGCGTTTGGCCCTATGTAGACCTTCACGACCCTCATTGCTCTGTGGTCGAGCTTGCTTTGATTCGTATGGCTGTCTCGCAGGGGCTTGTGGCCCTCTGGCCTTCTTGGCTCTCGATTTTTCCACACTGTTTGAACCATCGTTATCTCCACTGCGCGCCCGTTTTACATTTTTTGCAGGGGGCGTATTCCTTTCAGTGGAAATTAGGCGCATTGCCTCTTCATATGGTACGTTCTTGGCCATAAGCTTTCTTAGCCTTCTCTTGGCCGCACCACTTAGCTGCCGTGTGTCGAGATTTTTATCTTTTTTCGGCATTTCTGCTGTTTTGATGGTGACATTAACCCCATCATCGTCGCTCTCGTCGTTCATTTCCGCAGGTGAATCTAATGCGGAAGATGAGATGGATGGCACTCCCGTGAATGACTCGCTAGAGAGCTGTCTTTCGAGTTCACCTTCTGTGACTTCCATATTATCCGGCTGAGACGAGCAGTCGGCACTCGTATTGTTTTGTATTTGTTTGTTTGTGTACATATTTTGATCCCACGAGTAGCTAGGGAAGTAAAGGTCAGCTGTGTCAGTGCCCTGCTGTAACACAGTAAGGGCTGTATACTGTGGGGTGCGCCCTGGTGCCCCACAGGTTCCGTTAGCGACTGAGATTCCCTCCAGCCATACATCCTATCGTCACGGTGCCTTAGGATTGGGGCACCTCCTCACTTTGCTATTGTCGAGTTGACAACATTGCCCGGGCTTCGCCGCCAGCTGCGTGTACACTTTTAGCTGGCTGTCATTTGTGATCATATGACTCGTGGAGGCGTGAGGTAGGAACGGGTGAGGACCAGAATTATGTTTGTCATTCCTTCCAGGTTGTCAACCCACCATTTGAAGCCCAATATACAGCAATTATATGCGGTTTTAATTTTGTTTTCGTATAGCATCGAATATCTTTTTTAAGGGAAATAGTTAGATATGTGGTTTGTTTACATTGAATGTACAGCGAGAATCAAGGAACATTGAAAATTCAAAGGTTTTTTTTTTGCTTTCAGTACATCTATGGTGATTTTTGAATAAAAAATTTATTTTTCCTATACAAATTTCCATACGAAATCTAAACTGGTTGCGCTAATTCAGGATTGAACGAATCGTTCAAAATTTCTATTGTTTGTTCTGACTGTGAAAACAACCCAAAAAAGTTAAGGAAGGTGTAAAAATTTAAAAATTTGAAATTTCCATACAAAGCTTGCAGCGGTACATACACTCTGTTAATTTAAACAAAATATTCTTTATCTTCGTTAAAATATATCATTAAAAGCTTTGTTAGAATTATTTAGTACAAAACGCTAAACTAAAAGAACAAAATTATTTTCTTTCCTGTGTGATTGGTAATGACGTTTGGGAAAATATCACCACTTCAAGTTTATTGACCCTCGGAGAATAACTTCTAACGCGGTTGAAAAAGGTACGTCAGGCCTGAATAAATCTGCATTAAACAGCACCGCGCGCAAATCAATCACAGATTAAAAGACGCTACCGAACCGCAAATTGCTTACTACCAAACTTAACCGTAGCATAAAGCAGATTGGATTAAAACTTATTTGAATTGAGAATTGAGATAGATGCAAATCGTGAACGTTTTCCATTACAAACAATCTTTGATTCTTAATCATTTCACATCCGCTTATCTGTGGCCAACAGCTATCTGCAAAAGAGTTACAAGGCCTTCAGGTGACTTCATAGTTCATAACAGGCCAATAATGTGCCTAGCTGCAATCTCTTGTAACCTATAGGGATAAAAGATTACCCCAGAGAACAGGTCTGGCCATACCAGATGCCAGATGCAAGATGCATGGCATTTCTAATGGCTGTTTGGCGCGCATTTGCGCTTTGTTTTTAAGCACCCACGAGGAGACGAGCAGATGAGAGCATACCTATGTATCTAAGTACGGTTCGGTTCAAGAAGTCAGTATCTTTATGCTTAATTTCTTTTATATCATTGGGATACGTACACCCGCCGCCACGAAATGGGAAAGGTTTAAAGCCTTAAAGTTCAAAACTAAACACGGTTATCTTGTTAACGCAGTGTTTGCTGCATAAAAAGCACTTGGAGGCCTGCTAGGATTAGTAAGAATATTTTACATCTCGTCTGTTTAGCTTATCTTGATTGTCCAAATCAACACTATTTGGGCTTTTCATTTCAGGTTATACATAAACTTAAGAGTGCGTTGCGATTCCTCAAATAACAGACCATGTTTATTGATTTATTTTCAGGTAGTTTACCTCTGTGACGTACGATCAATCGAACAGATCAAATAATAAACTAAGTTGAGATCACCGAAAAAGCTACTTTAGAGACGTTGGCAAAGGCATTTTGCACGGTTTTTTATTAGTTTATAAGCTTGACTGAATGGTCGAGTGATTTGTGATAAAACTATAGCCTAATCTGTTAACTACACGTGTTATGAGGAAAAGATCATCTCATCGTTCGGGTTTTGACCATTACTTTGTGTTCAACTCTGTTGAAGCATTTTATTCTCTAAGTTCAATGAACTTCTATTTTGCAAAGTTTTTAAGGCATGTGACTGATGCTGTTCAATGTTGTTCAACTAAAAACAAACTTTGTTCGAATCATTTCGATCAACGTAAGACAAGAAGTAGGTAACAACACCCAAGGTTACCATAATTATTCCAACTCATACATACAACCTGTGTACAATGCATGGCTTCCAATCTATCACCTCTTGATTACATTGTTTTCCCTTGATATTGTCTTCTTAGACGGCGCGTCGATGAGAAAAAACTTACTAGTTTGCTAGCTTATGTTCTACCAGCTCAATTAAGGTTTGTCATTTTCAACACCTTGCAATTGCTCATTGTTAGAATGAAATGATAATCGGACCTAAGGCTGTACGATCATATAATGTATGCTATAGTGCATTGGAATTGTAATTTTCATTGATATGATACATAAAGGCTTTTGCATAGTGTTTCAAAATAAAAAAAAAATTGAATAATTAATAAAAAGCTTATTTTTATAGAAGATTGTATGCGAAAAGTTGACAAAACAAGAAATTGATTTTTTACAATGTTTATTATTTTTTCATAAAATTTCCCAAACAAGTTTTGAGCCTCGGTTTAGAGAATTGAATATTGTTCCATAATTTATGAATATTTTTGTTAAGGTTAGGTAAAGGCTCCGAAATCCCTTTAGGTTAGTCGCATAAATATTAAAACTGATGTTTTCTGGTGAATTTACGTATATATCGAAGGAACCAATGCTTGATTTACTCTGTATAAATACTTTAAAATTTCCATTTAAGAACCAAAAAGCGTTCCACTCAAAGCTTTCTTGTTCAAAATATAGCAAAAACCAGCAGCTGATTTTAAAATATGTTTTTGTCACCTATCCAATGCACAGTGGTTCAGAAATAAAATTAAGCGGGAAACAATTATTAACGTCTTCTCCTTAAGTTTAATGCATTTGATACATTTGAGTCTTAAACAAACTTTTACAACAACTTTGAGATCCGAAAATTATTTCCTAACTGTGATAAGATAGAAACCTATGTTTTTCTACAATATTGTAGAACGTGATAATATACTAAACTTCGTCGAAGACACCACACACCTATCTCTTGAACTGATAGTTTTATGACAACTTGATTTCATGAAGTAAGGGTTGTCCTATAAAATTCTTTTTTTTTCTTGATATCTTTTCATGGTGATACTTTATCAAAACATTTAAGATAATTCAAATGAGCATCTTTTGTTGAATACGGATTATCATAACTTGTTTTTGTTTTGAAATTATGATGCTTTATGTGTTGCAAAATAACTCTTTTAGAGCTTCAATACCCTCCCTTTTTTGACGGGAGGAGTCTTTGTGTACTAAAAATTATTTGAACATGTAAATGTAAGCAATTTTATAACATTTGATGATATTCACTTGTCAATGAATTGAATTAACCGCTTTTTATCGCATTTTACGATTATTTGTATGGGAGCCCTTCCTTGAGTGCGACGGACTCAAAACTCCACAGATATTGTTCTTTACTCAAAAAACTACTCCATGCCGAATATCTCATCAATCGGTTTAGTAGTTCCTGATTTCTTTCAGAACAAAAGTACATACTCTCCCTATTTGTATAGAGATTTTGACGATTTTAGTAAAATTCATACAATGATTAAATGCATTAAATTAAGAAACATATCTCCAGTTTTTTTTTTTTTTATATTTTGAAGATTGTATAATGAAATATCAAAAACAATCAAAGATAAAATTTCTGACTTGCTCTATTTGGAGTTATTGAAGCTCTTAAAGAGTAATTTTTCAACACATATTGCATAATAACTTCAAAACAAAAACACTCATCATGAAACGATATCCAGAAAAAAAACTGATTTTTATAGGACCACCCTCATCACCCAACATCATGAAAACAAGTTGTCATAAAACTTTTAATTCAAGAGATACAGTACCGTTCATAATTGTATAGAAATTGGAAGCACGCGCACTGCCACTTCGACTTGGAACTTCCATAACTTTTGACTCTGATGATATTTTTGATCAAATTTTCTGCGTTAGATATATCAACTATCACACTATTATATCACAAAATTTGAGCTTTCTGGAGTTTGTGTGGCCTGAGATACAGTCATTCTACGAAAATCGGACTTTTTGGACTTTTCTCATTTAAACTGTAATATCTCAGAAACTACGCTACATTTTTTGTTGAAATTTTGCAGAGTGATTGTTGAAATGTAAAGCTATCATGTCTGAAGTTTTTGAAAAGTTTTATCGACGGGAACAAAAGTTACACGAGGTACAATTTTTCGGGCATGAACCTAAAAATGCGATTTCTATAGAATTATGGACGATTGTTTTCATAGGAAACTCCTATTTTTTGTATAACAACCAGTAAATCAATTTCAACCAAAAAATCAAAACAATATTGTGGGATTCTAATTTAAAACACAAAAAGTTATTTAATTTCATTTTTTCATTTCATCATTGCTTTTGCCAGACATTTTTTGACTGATTTGTGGATGGAAACGATTATGTTCTCTTAAATCGTCCAAAATTCTATAGAAATCGCATTTTTAGGTTCATGTCTTAAAAATTGTACCACCCGTAACTTTTGATCCCATCAATAAAACTTTCCAAAAACTTCAGACATGCTTACTTTATATTTCAACAATCACTCTGCAAAATTTTAACAAAAAATGTAGTTTAGTTCCTGAGATACTGCAATATGAATGAGAAAAGTCCAATAAGTCCGATTTTTGTAGAATTACTTTATCTCAGGCCACACAAACTCCAGATAGCTCAAATTTTGTGGTATAACAGTGTGATAGTTGATCTATCTAACGCAGAAAATTTGATCAAAAAATATCATCAGAGTCAAAAGTTATGAAAGTTCAAATTCGAAGTGGCAGTGCGCGTGCTTCCAATTTCTATACAGTTATGATTGGTACTGTATATTGCAGAATAATATAAGCCTTTAGCTTATCACAGTTAGGAAATAATTTTCGAATCTCAGAAATCTTATGGACCACCCGTAAATTTTTCCAGTCAATATGACCGCCTTTAGTTGTTATAAAAGTTTATGTAAGACATCAAGATGTAAGACGCTAATTAATGTTTCCCGCTAAATTGCATTTATGGACCACTGTTCAATAGTGTTTTATTTACCACGGCGATCGGCAGCGCAAGCTATATTTTTGCTTCCGAATAACAGAGTAAATCGAAATTTTTGTATCATCAAAATTTGGGTTGGTAGTGAAACTTGATTTGTTCATGATATTGAGAATGTTTCTCATCCAAAAATTGTTAAATAGATTATAATATATCACTTCGATAAAGACATTTATGAATTTTAAAAGATATAGATACCTTTTTTAAATTAATTGGAGTTAAGAACAAAAAATCCTATTCATTATTCTTGTGTTTAAGTTGTCGTTCAACTTTGTTCCATAAAAGGTTTATAATAAGTCCTAGAAAATATCCAACTACATCTAAACGCTCCTTGAATATTGAAGAACCGAATCCAGAATTCTTGTTTTGCCAATTTGGAAAACGATCTTTCATTTAACTAATCTCTTTCCCTAGTAACTCCGTTTAATAAAATCTCTTCAAGTGTGTTCAATTTTGAATCTCTTTTATGTACGCATCGCTTAAGGTCCCATAGTTTTCGGCTATCTGTTTTGAATAACCGATTTCAAATCATACAGGAATATGATCTCAATTACATTAGTTATATCAAAATTAGTGTATTTTCCTGTTATTGACACAAGTGTTTAGCCCCTTCTATCTTTAGATTGGTACAGAATTGTTATTCAATAATTTGAACCGTTGAACTATCATTTTCATGGAAAAATGTTAAAAATGTTTTTATTGAAGTTGCCAAAAAGCTCTAAAATGACCTTCAGAATCTAGTTTTTCATCAACACTAGTATCGCATGTCGACAGTCATATCTGTTTCACCTAATATATGTAAATAAGTAACTTCTTCTGTATTGACAGAATGGCTTACGAATGGTTATAGGGTTAAGAAGAGTAAAAGCTATCATAATCTGATAGTCGTTATCATACGCCCGTCCTGGTTCTGAAATCAAATGCTACAGTTTCGTGCATTGTTAGTATTGCTGACATATTTCATATTTAACGTTACAGAATCACATCGTAGTTGTCTGACCAGAGCAATAACTGGTCAGTGATAAAAATTATATATAAAAACAAGACTTTGTGATCTGATTCTCCTGTTTCCGGTTTCAGAGGTATGTAAATAGTGTTTAAATGCCCCTTTTTTTTCTCGACTTCATGTCTTTGGTGAATGTCTGAGGCTAAATGCAAATTTTGTCATTATAAAATCTTTTATTTGCCTTTTTTGTAGCATACTGGTTAGAACATTCTCGGATCATTGCAAACTCAAATCTCCAAAACCTTGTAGTTGTGAATCATATATGAATGATCCTTTCCTGCTTATATATAGGGTGGGTGATCCTTATTTCGCTATATTTTGTCAGAGGTCTGAAGACTTGGTACACGCAGGCCAAATCTCTAATTCGTAGATTTAGGTACTCTTTTTCGTAAATATGTTCCAAATTTTATTTCTAACTTCTGTTACGGTTTAATTAAAATAATCATTTCAAGCTATAATTTACGAAAAATATCATGTTTTGTAAAATGTTTCGATGTTCCTAATTTGGAACTAAAGCATGGATCACTACAAATCTGGACGCACTATTTATTTTACCATAGTGCTCCTAGTTGTCGGATCTGGAATGTTTTGGCAACACTTTGTAGAGGAATGTTTCTTCTACCAGTGCTGAAAATTTCATTACGATTCGTTTTGTTTCAAAAAAGTTACACGTGATGGAAGCCGCGAGATTAAAATAAATTTTGAACACCCACGTCAAAACCCGACGTGGTCGTGTTCAAAAATCGCGAAATCGTTAAAAATGGTCAAATCAACCGTGTGTAGCGTTCTCAAACGGGTCTGTGAGATGCGTACTATAGATCGGCAGGTTCATACCAAACGTCATAGTGGAATTAAGGATCGGAAACTGCATTTGAAGGTGTTGAGAACGATCAAGGAAAACACAGGGTAGTCGGACTATGACATTGCCAAGAAATTCAACGCCGACCGGTGCACCGTCAGCAGAATTCGTCTACGCGAAGGAATACGACCCTATCGGACCAGTAAGCAACCAAACCGGACATTGAAGCAGAATTTAGTAGCCAAAGGACGTGCCCGCAAGTTATACAAGAAGATTCCAACGAAGTTCGACGGATGCATCCTCATGGATGACGAAACGTACGTGAAGATGGATTTTGGGCAGCTTTCTGGCCAAAAATTATGTAAAGCCACTGCAATGGTGCACTGCACTGGTCATGGTGATGTCCCCGGCAACTTCAAATTCGTTTTTGCTGATAAGTTTGCAAGAAAGTGTTTGATCTGGGAAGGTATTTGCAGCTGCGGACGAAAAATTCCGGTTTTTGTGAAAAACAAGACCATGGACTCCGAAATTTACAAGGAGGAATACCTGAAAAACTTTTTTTTTTCGTACATTAGATCTCACAAAGGACTAGTTAAGTTTTCGCCAGATTTGGCAAGCTGCCACTACAGCTAGCAGGTTCTACAGTGGTATTGGGCCAACGGGTGGATTTTGTCGAAAAGGACATCAACCCACCCAACTGCCCTCAATTCCGCTCTATCGAAAAATTTTGGGCAATTGTCAAGCAGAAGATGAAGAAGAATGGTAGGACGACTCGGGAAGCAACAGAGATGAAGAGATTGTGGAACAAAATGGCCGCTGAAGTCAGTGAATAGGGTGTTCAAACTATAATGAGTGATACTCAACCAAAAGTTCGAAAATTCATCAAAACAACATCGGAATATTATTTTTATTATTTTTCTTTTAAAGTGCAATAAAAACCCTACATTTCAAGTACAAAACATTTTTATTTCGTTTATTTAGCTCCGAGATAGACCCGTTTTAATGCGTCCAGATTTGTAGTGATCCATGCTTTAATTGTTCCTAGTGTTAATATATGGGTGTTCCTAATATTAACATATGGCTGTTCTAAATTATGGACATATGAGGAAAAATGTATCCGCGTACCCAATTAAAACCTATTTGTTCCTTATTTTTTCATATGGGTCTGTTTTTTTATAATCTATTGATGCAACATTTGTGTACCACAACACTATCTATTCCGTTTTTATTTTAATATAATGTATTGATGATGACATAGATTCTCACATCGTGTGATAGTATTTGAAAGTTTTTGATTCTAATAGAAAATTTAGAGACTCGAGGAATATATTTCTTTTTTTTCGATGCGTAAAAAACTTTACCCAGTATGACGAATTGGCTTAATGATATCACCTACAAAACTATCTTGATTTTATTATCCTGTACCAACACTAGTGGTGTTAGTATATTTTTTTGGCAATCACCAAATTTTTTAAAACAAATATTTTTATAATTCATTTACCAGTCTGGGATAAAATGCATAAAATGCAATCAAAGTTTCACCTTTTAAATTTAATTTCTATATGCTGGAATATGATTGTTTTGCATCACGCGTTTGTAAATTTCAAAGATCATAATTTTTTATGATTTCAGGTAGTAAAATGTTTGTAGTATTTTTTCCCCCTAAATGTATGCAGCACACTTATGCTTTTTCTTTAAAAACATTTTTGACAGAAGAATAGAAAAATTAATTCGAACTAAGACAAAAATATCAGTGACTGGTGCTTCACAAATTAAAAATACATTGATACTACACAAATATATCAAAAACTATAAATTTTCAAATGTTTTCATTTAATTTTTCATAAAAACAAAGTTTATTGCATTTTACCCCTTTTTTAGTAGGGTGAAAATCGTTTGTTTTTGTAAATTTTAAAATAACAGATGAAACCAAAAAAAAATCTGACTTCGTCAAATTGATGTCCCATCAACCTTAAAACTTTTGATGTGCAAGTGGTATGATTATCTAGGGACATTAAGTTTTTAGAAGCCATTGCCGTCGAAAAGTGTTGCAAGATGCCCCAGTTGACGGTATACAACGTACTTTATTTAGATTTTTTTTCAATTTTTCCTTTCGAATCTGTTCTCGCTCAGAAGCTCTCTGTACCTTGATGGTTTCCTTTTCTGTCGCGTAGAGTGCATTCAATGCAACCTGAAAAAATATGGTTTCGACAATTTTAGCTTTGAAGTAGACTAAAGTAAAAAAAATATTTTATGAAATTATTTTATCGGCAATATCGGTGAAGTTTTATATTCTTCGAAAAAGAATATTTAAGATTTTCAACATCTTTCACCTTATTCTAATCTTATATCCGTCTATAATCTTTCAATTCTTAATATACTTTCTCAAAGAATAAAAAATTTCACCAATATAGCCGATAAAATCTATATATATATAAAAACTAGCTGACCCGGTGTGCTTTGCTACACCTTCCAGAAGTTATTGAAATTATTGAAATTAAAATTATTAACTTTTCATTTATTTGCACAAAATTTAAAAATTCAATTTCAAAACTGTTGAAATATTTTTTTTCTAAAAAAACATGCATTTCTTTTATTTTGAAATCTTTATTAATTTTTTTTTAATCCGTGTTTTAATCCTTTTAATCCTTGCTTCATAAGTTTATGGCTTATGCCAAAATATTTTTTTTGTATATGAAATCTTCGTTGTCCCTTTATAATGTGCAGAGGGTTTCAAACTATCATAAAAATATTTTTGGTAACAAAATAACGTCACGGGACACTTATTTTACCTATTCGTTCTCGAATTGATATACAAATTGTTAGAGTGACCATTTCCCCCATTCCTTTATCCCTAATGAAAGGAAGGGAAGTCTTATATCATCCGAAAAACACTTCTTGTATACAAATACAATCCCATGTCATATACGGCTCCGTTTTCGATAAGTTCTCGAGTTATTCAAAACATGGGTGATCCTTTCCCCACTTTATATCTCCCCTTTGGCAAGAGAAGGGTGTCTCAACCGTAATCGAAATATTAAAAAAAAAGTGTATGAGAGACCCTCTTTCCACTTTTTATCGTTCCACTGAATGGGGGGAAAGGTTGCTAAACCACAGGAAAAAACATTTCTTGTGCTCGCATACTTTCTCATTCAAAAATTGGTTTCTTTGCTTTATTAGTTGTCGAGTTATGCTATAAAATTTGTATCAAAACCCCTTTTCCTACCTATCCCCTACCTGGAAGGAGTGGATCGTTCCATTTGTAAGAAAAATTCTTGGTTTATGCAAAACAATCATATGTGAGCTCCCGCCTTTCCTAACTGTATCCCCAATTGAAGGAGAAAGAAGTCTGAAATAAGCAAATAACTAATTTACGTATCCAAATGCTTATCTATGCCAAAATTATTTCCATTAGCTCTATTGTTTTTCGAATTATGCGAAAAACTGTAAAGGAGCCACCCTCTCTCCTTTCTATCACCCCACTGGAAGGAATCAGTAGTGCCGTATATTCACAAAACATTCCTTGTGTTCAAATATCCTCCCAAGCCAAATTTCGTTCTATTTGCTGGGTAAGTTCCCAAGTGGCATAAAAAATTGTAAGGAAGCACCCTCCTCCCTTAAGATTTTTCCACTGGAAGAACGGAGGGCTCTCAAAATATAATAGAAACTGTCATTGTAATCAAATACCTTCCAATGCCAAATTTGGTATAATTTGCTTGATAAGTTTTCCAGTAATTCTGAAAATTGTAACGAAGCCCCCTCCCCACTTTCTATCTCCTCACTGGATGGGGGGAGGGGTACCAAATATTCATAGAACTATTTATCGTTCCCAAATACCCTTCCAAGTCAAATTTGGATTCATTTGCTCGAATAGTTTTCAAGTTATGCAATAAAAAAGGGTTAAGCCCCCCCCTTCTTCATGTATCTCCACTGGAAGCAGGGAGGGGTCTGAAATAATCATAGAACCATTTCTCGTATTCCATTCCCCTTCCATGCCAAATTTGGTTCCATTAGCTTGATTATTTCTCCCGATATTTGAAAAATTGTAAGGTAGGCCCCCTCCCCCCTTTATATCACCCCACTGAGAGGAGGGAGGGGTACCTTACATTCATGGAAATATTCCTAATTCTCAAATACCACCCTATGCCAAATTTGATACCATTTGATTGATTGGTTTTCGAGTTATGCAAAAAATTGTCTTTTATTCGGGAGGCCCCTCCCCTCCTTCATGAGAGAGGGAGGGGTCTCAGACCTTAATAGGAACATTCCCCTGCCTCCAATACCCCACCCTGGCAAGTTTCACTCAAATCGGTTCAGTAGTTTCAGAGTCTATAGGGAACAGACAGACAGACAGACAGACAGACAGACAGACAGACAGACAGACAGACAGAAATTCATTTTTATATATATAGATGAATTTCTGTCTGTCTGTCTGTCTGTCTGTCTGTCTGTCTGTCTGTCTGTCTGTCTGTCTGTCTGTCTGTCTGTCTTTCTGTCTGTTCCCTATAGACTCAGAAACTGCTGAACCGATTTACGTCAAACTTGGCAGGTGGGGGTAATGGAGGCCGTAGAAGGTTCCTATTCTGGTTTGGGACCCCTCCTCCTAACAGGAAGGGGGGGAGGGGCCTCCCAAATAAAAGACAATTTTTTGCATAACTCGAGAACCCACCAACCAAATGGTATCAAATTTGGCATGAGGTGGTATTTGGGAACGGGGAATATTTCTATGAATATTAGGTACCCCTCTCTCCTCTTAGTGGGGTGAAAGGAAAGGGGGAGGGGGCTATCTTACAATGTTTCATATAACTCGAAAACTAATCAAGATATTGGAATCAAATTTGGCATGGGATGGTTTTTGATATGAAAATGTATTTCAATGATTGTTTGAGGCCCCTCCCTCCCTGCAGTTGAAAGGGGGAGGGGCCTTTTTCATATTTTTTGCATAACTAAAAAACTAATAAAGCAAATGGAACCAAATTTGGCATGGGAAGGTATTTGGATACGAATAATATTTCAATGATTATTTGAGACCCCTCCCTCTTTCCAGTAGGGAGATATAAAGAGGGGAGGGGCCCTCTTTTTAATTTTTTACATAACTCAAAAACTAATCAAGCAAATGGAACCAAATTTGGCATGGGCGGATGTTTGGGAACGTGACATGTTCTAATGATTGTTTGAGACCCCTTGCTTCTTCCAGCGGGGAGAAAGGAAAGAAGAAGGGAAGTTTCATAAAATTTTTATTGCATAACACAAAAACTACAACAACAAATGGAAGCAAATTTGGCATTCAACGATATATGGGTACGAGAAATGCTTCTATGAATATTTCGTATCCCTCACACCTTCAAAAAGGTGGATGAAAAGGAGGAGAAGTGGTCTCCCTTACAATTTTCAGTATAACTGGAGAGCTGATCGAGCAAATTGAACCATATTTGGCATGTGAGGGTATTTGGATACGAGAAATCTTTCAATTATAAATTGAAGCGCCACCTTTTTCAACGGAAAGATATAAAGGGGGAAAGAGGGGCTTCCATACAATTTTTTTTTGCATAACTCGAGAATTAATCGAGCAAATGAAACCAAATTTGGAACCAAAACGTATTTAAGTATAAAAAATACTTTTTCTATGCGAAACAATTCCTTTATTGCAGGAGGATAATAGATTTAGGAATAAAGGAAGGGAAGAGGAGGCTTACATTTAACTTTCTTTTTACAAAATCCGAGAAATGGACAAAACGTAACATGGAAAATCATTTTGGTATGATTCTATGATTATCTGACACACCATCCTCCTTTCAGTGAGTAGGTCAAAGGAGAAGGGAGGTGGGCCCAATACAATTTTGTTAGCAAAAGCTCTCAATTTATGCTAACGAAGCCAACAAATGGAAACAAATATGGCATAGAAAGGTACTTGATTACGAGATATGTTTCTACGATTGTTATAGACCCTTACGCTTCACAGTGTAGAGAGGAGAAGAAAGGAGGAGGCTCCATATACATTTTGTTGTAAAGCTTAAAAACTTATCAAAGAATGGAATGATATTTGATATAAGAGGATTTTTGGGCACGAAAAAATGGGTATGATTATTAAACACCACGACCTCCATTCAGCAGGGGGTGAAGGGAAGGACAGGGGAGGGGGCTCTCTTATCAGTTTTTTAGCATAAATCCAGAACATATCAAGCAAAAACAGCAATATTTTATAAGTTATATTGTTTGCGTACGATTAATTTGAGACCCTCCAGACAGATTAAAATAATCAGATCTTTAAAAATAATTTATAAATCAAGATTAAGAATATTATTATAAGGTATCTTTGTGTTGCAATACGAAAATCCACCTGCAGCTCACATTTTATAGCAATTGGTTATGAATTATGTTATAACTTGATTTAAATTAATGCCAATAAAACAATAAAAATTTGATTAATATTTGAAAATATTATTTGATTTTGAAAGGTGTAGTAAAGCACACCGGGTCAGCTAGTCTATATATATATATAAATGAATTTCTGTCTGTCTGTCTGTCTGTCTGTCTGTCTGTCTGTTCCCTATAGACTCGGAAACTACTCAGCCGATTTGCGTGAAACTTGGCAGGTGGGGGTATTGGAGGCCGGGAAAGGTTTCTATTATGGTTTAAGACCCCTCCCTCTTTCATGAAGGGAAGGAGGGGCCTAACAAACAAAAGACAATTTTTTACATAACTCGAGAACCAATCAAGTAAATGGTATCAAATTTGGCATGGGGTGGTATTTGGGAACGAGGAATATTTCTAGGATTATTTGGTACCCCTCTCTCCTCTCAGTGAGGTGATAGGAGGGGGGGAGGGGGGCTATCTTACTATTTTTTATATAATTCAAAAACTAATAAAGCGAATGGAGCCAAATTTGCCATAGGAAGGTATTTGGATACGAAAAATATTTCTATGATTATTTGAGACCCCTCCCTCTTTCCAATAGGGAGATATCAAGGGGGGAGGGGGCCTCTTTTGTATTTTTGACATAACTCAAAAACTAATCAAGCAAATGGAACCAAACTTGGCATGGGCGGGTATTTGGGAACGTGACATGTTCTAATGATTGTTTGAGACCCCTTCCTTCTTCCAGTGGGGAGTAAGGAAGGAGGGAGGGGAGTTTCATACAATTTTTACAGCATAACTCGAGAACTACAACATCAAATGGAACCTAATTTTCATGGAACGAAATTTGGGTACGAGAAATGCTTCTATGAATATTTGGTATCCCTCACTCCTTCAAAGAGGTGGATGAAAAGGGGAGGGGGAAGGGTCTCCCATACAATTTTCAGTATAACTGGGGAGCTGATCGAGCAAATGGAACCATATTTGGCGTGTGAGGGTATTTGGATACGAGAAATGTTTCTATGATAAATTGAAGCCCCATTTTTTTCAGCGGAACGATATAAAGGGGGAAACGGGAGTTTTCATACAAATTTTTTGCATAATCGAGAATTAATCGAGCGAATGAAACCAAATTTGGGATCAAAAAGTACTTGAGTACGAAAAATACTTCTATAAATATTAAATTCTCACCCCTCCATTCAATGGGGAGAGTGGAAGGGGGATGGTACTCTTTTTCAAGTTTATGCATAACTCAAGAATTTACTACGCACATAAAACTAAATTTGGCATGGGATGGTATGTCAATTCGATAGATATATCTATGTGAAACAATTTTTTTCTTGCTGAAGGAGAATAGAACTGGGAACATAGGAAGAGAAGAGGAAAGCTTACGTTCAACTTTTTTTTTTTTTTAATCCGAGAAATGTGCAAAACTGAACATGGAAAATGATTCGGATGTGATTCTTTGATTATTTGACACACCCTCCTCCTTCCAGTGAGTATGTACATAGGTAAAGGGAGGTGGGCCTAATGAAATTTTGAACAATAAAGCAACGAAACAAATATGGCATAGAAAGGTATTTGGATACGAGATATATTTCCACGATAGTTATATATCCTTTCGATTTACAATGTATAGAGTAAATGAAAGGAGGGGGCTCCATATAAATTTTGTTGTAAAGCTCAAAAACTTATCAGCTAATAGAACTTTATTTGATATAAGAGGATTCTTGGTTAGGAAAAATATGGGTATGGTTATTAAACACCACGACCTTCATTCAACAGGGGGTGATGGGATGGACAGAGGGGTCTCTTATCAGTTTTTTAGCATAAATTTAGAACATATCAACCAAAAACAACCATTTTTTATAAGTTAGATTTTTTTGCGTACGATTGATTTGAGACCCTCATATTTCAGGGCGAAGCTTAAAAAAAAGATTAAATTATCGGAACTTTTGCACAAATTTATAGATCAAAATTCAGAAAATTAGTTTAAGTCATCTTTGTATTGCAATTCAAAACTCCAGCTGCAGCTCTCATTTTAAATGGTTAGTTTTGAATTATGTTATAATGGGCCAACAAAACAATACAAATTTTAATAATTTCTGAAAATATTATTTGATTTGGAAAGGTGTAGCAAAGCACACCGGGTCAGCTAGTCCAATATAAAGAAAACACGAGACAATCCCTATCATATCTGTTTCCTAATGAATGTTGACAGATTGGCTCAAGAATGTTTTTAGGGTTAAGAAGCAGAAAAAAACCCTCTCACATCGTACTCTGATATTTCATTGACGTATGCCCGACCTGGTTCTGGAATCTATTGCTACAGTTTCGTTCAGTGTTAGTATCGCATATTTCAAATTTAACGTCACAGAAACTCATTGCAGCTGTCTGACTAGAGCACTTATTGATCAGTAGACTGAGTCGATTTGGGGTCATTTTTAAATTTCTCAAACTCTGGGGTCTTAAAAGCTTCGTTTTTATTCAAAACTCATCCAAGATTTTTGCTGATTTTTTAAGTAACTTTTACATGAGTAAATTTGAGCAAAAGCTTAGTTCTTTAAGAAATGGGACACTTGCTTTTGCTGATAGCTCATTTACCAGTTTAACGATATTCATTCATTTGGACAACATTTTGCTGGCTGACCGAGCAAAAAACTAAGTGTAGATCGCTGAAATTTCAAAAAAAAAATCTGCTATAAGCTGAGAGTGTTGCCTAGTTATGAGACATTCGAACCTAACCTCAAACAACAAATTTTTGATTGTTCCAGACCTCGTCAGCTATATAGCCGGTACCTAGGCTTTGAGATTTTGGATGACAAAACTTATGAAAATCCCTATTTCAAACCAACTGCAGCGTTATAATCCTATAACATGTCTGCTCGTGGTAAGGTCCCTAACATATTTATGTATGTATCTGCTGGTTTTTTTTGTATAAAATAGAATGATTTGCCAAGGTTCTGATCCTGTGAAAAAAACAACAATTTTCAAAACAAAGACTTTGATTTCCGCTTCTTTTGAAATTCTAAAAAGAGTAATCTTGTATGTGTATTTCGAAACCTACGGTCTATACTATCCAAATATAATTGAGGATCAATCTCATGATGATTTTACTTCGTTATTGACAGACTTTGCCAGCAGAAATTCCATTAAAAACGCTTTTAAGTTTGTCAAAAATAATCAAGTTTTGTTGATTTCGAAATAGTTGTATCCACCAAATTGCACTCAGTTTCTTCTAGAAGAGAAATATTGTATCAAAAAGTAGCAGAAATTGAAGGAGGAGGATGTATCCACCAAAAAAACAGGTTAGGTGGAAAAACTGATCAATATCATGACAGAAAAAAGTGTACGCAGGCCGATGGAAGATACCAAGAATAAAGTAGAGTTTTTCTTACAAAAAACGATAATTTTAAAAAAAAATTTCATAAATTATCATAATATTACTTTCATTTTCTTCATAGAAAGTTCAAGAAAGTTCAAAGTTCAAGAAAGCTTCATAGAAAGCTTATGGTTTTTGTGCCAATTTATAAATTCTGGATAGGAAATTTTCCGCTGAACCACTTTGTCAAAGATAATAAATTCTTATAAGACCAAAAAGTTATTAGATGTTTACCAGAGGTATGACTTTTTGCATTGATCAGCAATAAATTAAATTGACATCCTAGCAAGAACACCCTAGTAAGAACATTCGTTGATCATCATAAAACTCAAATCTCCTTAATCTCGTAGTTTTCAATCATATATGAATGATTCATTTCAGCTTATGTGTTCCAACTAATTATGAAGCAAAATAACAATTGGTTTGAGTTTTATGTATTAAACGATTTACTATAGATAATGCTGGTTAAAATCCCATTTTGAGGCTTATTGCTGTTGGAAGCCATAAGCTTTCCATCTCATTAAATATCACTACCCAATTGCATCGACTATCAGCTGCAAATATTGCGAGTTATGAAAATGATTTTCCATCTTCAAGTAGAGGGAGGTTGAAATCCAGTCACGATGTTCAATGTCAGATCGTCATGATATGAGCACATGATTCCCGCAATAATGTTCATTAGAAGCTTGCTGGCACTGCCTCAACTTACTGTGTTGAAGGATGTTCACCAGCGGCTCATGTTTCCAAGATCACCCTGGCTGTTTCAAACATTTCTAACGCCAGCAGAGACCAGCTGCTGTTGGGGATGTGCAATCCGATCGTTGCTGACTGGTGACGTCTGAGCATGCAAAAGTTAGTTAGGTACCTACTTGATGCTTCTAGTTCAAGGGTCGGCAAGCTTTTGAGTCAGAAGAGCCAAAAATAACAATTTTGAAACATAGAAAGTTCGAAATAGACAAATTATTTGGTCTGAACTTGATAAATATTAAGAAATAAAAAAAAATCCGCTGCCTCCCAAATAAAGCATAGATCATCTTAAATCTAGACGCATTAAAACCGGTCTATAACGGAGCTATGTTAACGAAAAAAAATGTTTTGTACTTAAAATGTAGGTTTTTATTGTACTTTAAAGGAAAAATAATGAAAAAATTATTCCGATGTGGTTGTCATGCAATTTCTAACTTTTCGTCGAATACCACTCATCATAGATTGGACACCCTATTCGCTGAACTAAGCGGCCATTTTGTTCCACAATCCGTTCATTTCTGTTCCATCCCGAGTCGTCCTACCATTCTTTTTCATCTTCTGCTTGACAATTGCCCAAAATTTTTCGATAGTGCGGAATTGGGGGCAGTTGGGTGGGTTGATGTCCTTTTCGACAAAATCCACCAGTTGGCCCGATACCACTGTAGAACCTCTTTGATGCAGTGGCTGCTTGCCAAATCTGGCAAAAGCTTTACTGGTCCTTTGTGAAATCTAATGTACGAAGGAATACGTTTTCTCGGGCACTCCTTCTTGTACATCTTGGAATCCATGGACTTGTTTGTCACAAAACCGGGGTTTTTCATCCTCAGCTGCAAATACCTTGTCAGATCAAACACTTTCTTGCAAACTTATCGGCACAAACGAATTTGAACTTGCCGGGGACATCACCCCGTCCAGTGGCTTTATAAAATTTTCGGCTTGAAGCTGCCCAAAATCCATCTTCATGTACGTTTCGTCATCCATGAGGATGCATCCGTCGTACTTCGTTGCAATCTTGTTGTAGAACTTCCGTGCACGTCCTTTGGCTACTACATTCTGCTTCAATTTCCGATTTGGTTGCTTACTGGCCCGATAAGATCGTATTCCTTCGCGCAGTCGAATCCTTCTGACGGTGCAGCTGTCGGCATTGAATTTCTTGGCGATGTCATAGTCCGACTGCCCTGGATTCACCTTGATGCTTCACAACACCTTCAAATGCAGTTTCTGATCCTTAGTTCCACTATGACGTTTGGTATGAATCAGCCGATCGAGAATATGCATCTCAAGGAAATGATTGAGAACGCTTGATTTGACCATTTTTAACGATTTCACGAAAAAAAAAAATTCAAAAAAAAATTTGAAAACGGTAACGTGAATCTCAAGACGGTGGGGGAAGCTACATCGCCGGCGTAGCCAACGACGAAGACGAGCCACTCCCAACGATGAGTGAAGTTAAGGAAGCCATTCGTCAGCTGAATAGAAACAAGTCGGCTGGGAAGGATGGCATCGCAGCTGAACTCATCAAAATGGGCCCGGACAGGTTGGCCGATTGCCTACACCGGTTGATAATCCGGATCTGTGACATAGAACAGCTACCGGAGGAGTGGAAGGAGGGGGAAATATGCCCCATCTACAAGAAGGGCGACAAATTGGACTGTGAGAACTACCGAGCGATCACTGTCCTCAATGCCGCCTACAAAGTGTTGTCCCGAATCCTACTCCGCCGCCTAACGCCACAAGCAAACAGATTCGTGGGAAGTCATCAGGCCGGCTTCATGGAGGGACGGTCTACGACGGACCAGATATTCACATTGCGGCAAATCCTCCAAAAATGCCGTGAACACCAAGTCCCTACGCATCATCTATTCACCGACTTCAAAGCCGCATACGACACGATCGACCGTGACGAGCTATGAAAAATAATGGACGAGAACGGCTTTTCCGGGAAGCTGATCAGACTGATCAAGGCGACGATGGATGGAACGCAGTGCTGTGTGCGGATTTCGGGTGAATTGTCAAGTTCATTCGAATCGCGCAGGGGGCTTCGACAAGGTGATGGTCTATCCTGCATGATGTTCAACGTGGCGCTAGAAGGTGTTATTCGACGAGCGGTGGGCGAAATGCGGGGCACGATTTTCAACAGATCCAGTCAACTTATCTGCTTTGCCGATGACATTGATATAGTCGGCAGATCATCTGCGACGGTGGATGAGATCTACCGCAAACTGAAACGCGAAGCAGGAAGGATTGGGTTGATGATTAACATGTCCAAGACAAAGTACATGCTGGCCTGCGGATCCGAGACCGACCGAACCCGCTTGTCCAGTAATAACAAGGTCACGATCGACGGCGACGAGCTGGAGATAGTCGAAGATTTTGTCTATCTCGGCTCACTGGTGACCGCAGACAATGACACCAGCCGTGAGATCCGGAGGCGAATTATCAGCGGAAGTCGTTCCTACTATGGACTCCACAAGCAACTGCGGTCGAGAAGACTTAGCCCTCGCACGAAGTGTAACCTGTATACGACGCTTATTAGACCGGTTGTTCTCTACGGGCACGAGACATGGATATTGCTCGAGGAGGACCTGCGTACACTCGGAGTATTCGAGCGACGAGTGTTAAGAACCATCTTTGGCGGCGTACAGGAGAACGGAGTGTGGAGGCGAAGGATGAACCACGAACTCGCGCGACTCTACGGCGAACCCAGTATCCAGAAGGTGGTGAAGGCTGGCCGGATACGCTGGGCGGGACATGTTGAGAGAATGCCGGACGACTGTCGTGCAAAACAGGTGTTTGCCACGAATCCGGTAGGAACAAGACGAGCGGGGGCGCAACGAGCGAGGTGGTTAGACCAAGTGGAGCGTGATCTGGCGAACGTGGGGTGCCCGAGAAATTGGAGAACGGTTGCCATGGACCGAGTGAATTTTAGGAATTATGTTCGTCAAGTTATGTCGTAAGACGGAATACTATGTAAATAAAATAAAACGTGAATCTTTAAATTATTTATGACTCTCTAAAACAACGCTAAGAAATTTGGTCAATTTAGATAATCAGGCGGTAGGTCAAAATAAAGAAAGGAAATTGCCGTATGAAACTTCAGACGAATCAAAAAGTATCTTCATAAGATGATGAAAAATTCTTCAATGGAAGTAAAAAGATGTCTGTTCATGTGCGTATAGTTTTCATAAACAAAAAACATTCCTAATCAGACCTTTTCGTTTAAAATCACTATATCTCTCTTGTTTTTCGATCGATTTGTAAAAAAATATATAGTTTGGAAAACCTTGTTACTAAACTCAAATATGTTTCTCAGACAATGTTCAGCTACAACAATCCATTTTTCCGTTATTCAAATTTTATCAATAGAAATCCGAAAAAAACATGATTCGAGTAGTAGATCAGTTATGAAATGCTCAAAAAAAATGTCACTTTTTGTCCAAGAAGGCTAAAGTTGGAAGCTATACGTTGCAAACAATATATTATTTTTTTTTGAGAGTGTGTCCACAAAGTTGTAAAAGAAATAGGTATAAAAACCGAACGTTTAATCAAATAACGCAGTCACAGTTAATTAATTTCGGAAAGTGGATCGGAAAGTTTAAGTCATTTGACACACTTTGGCTTCTTTACATTCTCAAAATTAGAAACACAGAGTTCTTGACAAATTTACACAGGTACAGTAGTTTTTCGATTTTATTACGCTTAATTCACCGTGATAATGGCAAAACCGTAAATTTGGCGAAATTTTAAATAAACGTGGAAAAATGGCAAATGATTCCACAATGATTTAATAAAACGTGATAAAATAGAAAAAATAACCGTGATAAAATCGAGCGTTAATTTAGCGAGCAATGAAAAAATCAAACAGTGATAAAATCGAAAAACTACTGTAGCTGTTCTTTTTTAAACTTTTTGTCAATCTATAATTTTATAAATTTTCTTGGACTTGAAAATCAACTTTGCACTGGATTTTGAGCAAATGAACACAAAATTTTCGCAATAAATTAATATTTTTATTATATAAAAGATTTATATCCATTTTTTTGTGAAGAATCGCAGCACTTTTGCAATTACTTCACTAGAATCAGATTGAAATTTCCTTTCTATAGAATGCAAATTCATTGTGGAATGGAAATCTAGCATTAATATACTCAAAATTCAGTGCATAGTTGTTTTTAAATGATAGAAAATCTATAAAATTGCAAATTGATAAGGGTTCGGTACTGATCCTCCAACACATAAGGCTGTAAATTGGCAAAAAAAAATAAAAAAACAGCTTCAATTGAAAATTCTTAAAAATTCAGTGATTCGTGTATTCAGAATCTAAAGCTGCTCAAATGTGTCGAATAACGAGCACTTTCAAATCAATTCTT
This sequence comes from Uranotaenia lowii, assembly GCF_029784155.1. Taxonomy (NCBI): domain Eukaryota; kingdom Metazoa; phylum Arthropoda; class Insecta; order Diptera; family Culicidae; genus Uranotaenia; species Uranotaenia lowii. The sequence continues at coordinate 285,734,568 of NC_073692.1, read as the reverse complement.
CATAATTTTTCTACTGTGACTATAAATATTTTGATGGTTAATTGATTGAAAAACTTGGTTTTTAAACACACTTTTTTCTAAAAATGGTCATGTGCTCATGATCTTAAAAAAAAAGAAAAATATATTCTTGTGCGCAACGTGAAATTTCTAGCTACAGCTTTCTTGGACACTAAGTGAAATTTTTCTAAGCATTTCGTAGTTCTACAGTTTTTAACGAAGTATATTTTTTGTTTTTTTTTTCTCTTAGACTTTGAAGAACGGAAAACTGAAGATGAGTGTTGATCAGAAAACTTGTTTGTGTTGAGTTACATGGTTTCTTAAACAATAAATTTGATACATGAGAAACCAGAGAGATATAGCGGTTTTAGAAAGAAGTGTCAAAAGGACACTCTAGGAACTCTAACGGGCTTTTCTGGAACGGATGAGCATTAATTGAAATATTCCATTAAACCGATATTCTTCTTAACAGGTGGAAATTTTCCTGATTTCCCATGGCGAATGGGCATTCTATATTATTTGAATTTTTCGTTTTTTTCTTTTTTTATAGCTTTTACGCATAGATCTAGAGAGCACCAGCTTCACATTTAACCCTAGTCCGCTCTTGAGTTGCAATGTTATACTATTGGAATTTTAGCCGCTTGTAACTTTATTCGGGTGCATCCAAATTATACAATTTCACCGGGGACCCTCAATGAATTCTTGAAATCCTCAATTTTGCGTCATTACTTTTTTTTATGGACGCACCCAGAAAGTCCAAGAAAAAACTCCCTAATCAGATCTTGAGTGTCGATTTGACACTTCTCGCTAAAAACCGCTATATCTCTATTGTTTCTCAATCGATTTAACCTAGTGAACCTTATAATGTAACTCAAATATTGACTCAATATTACTCATTTTAGTGGGTTTGCCAACGTTAGAACTTTTAATTAAACAAATAACAAATGTAAGTTTAAAACCTACCACCCCACTGGCGCACACAGGGGTAAGTGCACCTAATAAGCGATCAAAATTATTTGCGGACAAACGGTAAACGGTAGACATTTGATGTCTTCGCAACATTTTTACATTTTTTGATGATCTATCAAATTCTTGAAAGAAAAAAGTGATTTTTTCACCTGGAAGGGAGATAAAAAAATTATTTCTTGAAATGTCTCCACAAAAGTTGTAGATCTTATTATTTTAAGCAACTTTGGTAAAGACACCGTCAAGATCGCATGAAAATCATAAAAGTTACCAGCATTTAAAAATAACGAGCATTTTAACAAGTAACTTTGAGTTTTTATTTAATATCTTTTTAGTAGGGGAGAGTACGGTATCGTGGGCCATGGAGAAACGTGGGTCACTTTTAATATCTCAGATGTGTGTTGAGATAAAAATCTTGAACCAACTATCATCGTCGTCGTTTTGCGGGAGCATATATTTCTATATGTTGTTTACCTAAATACGCATCATATGCTTCTTTTATTTATCAAGCTATAAAAAGTTAAAAAAATTTACTTACATAATTAAACAAGAACCCGCTAATTGCATCAAAAGGGAACCTAAAGTTCATAACGAAAATATGCTCATACGCTTATGATCTTAATTTTGTCATGATTTTTCACGTGGAAAAGGAATTTTTGATGGAACATCAATAAGTCACACAAACGCAACCAATTTGCAAATCATAGCTTGTGGGGAATCGTGGGCCACACATCTTTAACCACCTATATTTTTATGTTTTATACACATTCAGAACTTAAAATACGTTTTCCCTATCTGTAAAGTTTTCTTATGCCAAATGAAGAGTTATGAGAAATGTTTTGTCCATCCTATATAAGGAATTTTGCCAAAACGTTCGCGAGCCAGGTTTTTGAATCTATTCAATCATACACAGCTCTCTTTTTTATTTCATCATCTGAAATTGCTTTAAAATAACGAAATGAATTATGAAATCACAGTTTTGGGTCAACTCATAAACATTGCATGTTATTTGGTCAATTTGGATTTAGTGGCCCACGTTTCCCCACCATTTTTCAATATCCAAAAAATATTGCTTTTTTTAAAATAGTCAGAATTTGGGGAAAATAACTTTTTAAAAATTTTAGAAAAATACTTTATGATACCTTGAAAATGTAGAAAACCATACCATTTTTTATTTTCATTATATCTTTTAAAAAAAAAGAAGTTATGGAACAAAGAAAAAAGTGGCCCATGATTCCCCACTCTCCCATACGATTTAAAAACTTGGTACATTTGAGAAAGTTGTTCAAATTGTTGAAACACACAATTTTGTGGAACATTTCAAAAGCATATTTCAACTAAGAAAGGAGATTTACTATAAACTATCCAAAATAATGCCTTTTTTCAGTTAGTTATAACCTTAAGAGTTCGGACGAGTTCGTATAATTTTTTGAGTGGGGTTTATTGGTCAAGTTATTGGCTTTCCATTGATATATAAATTAAACATTAGTTTAGGATAGATTTTCTGCAAACAAGCAATCAATAATGCGCTTTTTCCTCTAGAAACACTTGAAATTCGAAGAAAAAAAACCCTCATTTTTTCCTGTTTTTAGAGGAAAAAGCTCATTTTTATTGCTAGTTTGTAAAAAAAAAACTATCCTAAACTAATGTTAAATCTATATATAGATCAATGGAGTGCCAATAACTTGACCAACAAAACCCACTCAAAAAATTATACGAACTCGTCCGAACTCTTAAGATTATAACTAACTGAAAAAAGGCATTATTTTGGATATTTTGTAGTGTACCTCCTTTCTTAGTTGAAATATGTTTTTAAAATGTTCCACAAAATTATGTGTTTCAACAAATTGAACAACTTTCTCAAATATACCAAGTTTGTAAATCGTATACAAAAAAAGATATTAAATAAAAACTTAAAATTACTTGTTGAAATGCTCGTTATTTTTAAAATGCTCGTCACTTTTATGATTTTCATGCGATTTTGATGATGTTTTCACCAAAGTTGCTTAAAATAACAAGATCTACAACTTTTGTGAAAACATCAAGTCTCCAAACCAATTTTTTCAAGAAATAATTTTTTTATCTCCCTTCCAGGTGAAAAAATCACTTTTGTCTTTCAAGAATTTGATAGATCATATAGGGTTAGTTGCCCTACTTTGGACCCTTTAAGCGGTGGTTTTTAAATAATCATGATTTTCTCAAAAATGGACGGGAAATTTATATCCTTTAGGAAATTCATTTATAAGTCTTGATCTTATCTGAAAGTTTCAATGAAAATTTTCAACATAGGTTACGCCGTTATTGAGAGATTTGCAAAGATATGGATGATCCAAAGTTCCAACATTGAACCTACTGTTCCTATTTTGGTACTGGACTGGTTTCTTTTAATGGACCTAAAACTAAAATTCATATAAAAGTATGATTTTTCGAAAATAAATATACAAATTTATTGTAAATGTAATCTTCAATCAATTATTATCATAAAAAAGTATTACAGCTTTTTGTTTGACATTTTAAAAAACTTAAATTTCTGTTATGAATATCACAATCACTTACATTCCCCGTCAGCTCTATCAGCAGAACAATAGCTGAAACTTGTTTGTGTCTACTTACTTGTAGTTTATATCCGTCAAGCTGACAAAAACTGTTAGGAATATTCAATATTGGTTCAGAATTATGCCTCAATCAGAAATTCGCACCTTGGTTGATTTGTCTGTTGGTGTTGATACAAAGTTTTGGTGCTGTTAGGTCTAAACATGGAACATCAAAATCAATAGTTTCCTATATGTGGACCCTTTGCAAATTTTCCGAGTTTTCCATTGATTTTCATGAATTTCAAGAAAAATAGGTAGGATGGTTCATATTCTTCACAATGGAAGTAATTTTCCTTTAAACTTTGGCTTGGACAGTAAAAAACCATGATTTTTCCTTAAATACTCTTATTTCTTAAAACGCGCCTCACTAAATGAGCTGTCTGATTTACTACTAATGAGAAGGTACATTTTCAAAAACGTTGAAAATTTTATCAGAATGACTTTTAATGTCAAAAAACGGTGTGGTAGGGTTCAGGAAGAATAAGAGTTTATTGTGTGCATAGGAATATATTAATCTTATGCCAGCAAAAAGAATTATTTACAATTTTCGGCATTTTAGGACTAAAGTAGGGTCTAGGTCCAAAGTAGGAGCACTCACCCTAAATGTTGCATAAAAATGTTGCGAAGACATCAAAAGTCTACCGTTTGTCCGCAAATAATTTTGATCGCTTGATAGATGCATCTTCCCCTGTGTGCGGCGTTACAGGGACTTCCTTTATTAGGCCTCAGGGCGGCTCGCTTACCAAAGGAAACCGCAGGGAGTTCGAACTTTGACCTCAGGAAAAACCCCAAATATGCACTTCTTGACTTTATTTTCAATTTGCCACCACTCTATTTTGGTAATCTTCACAACTAGCAAAGTCCCCAGATGGTAACGGTACCTTTTTGGGCCAAGCCCTGATTGTCGGTTGAAGATGGCGGAGCTTCGATGAGGGCGACGCTGCTACTGACCAACTGCTCTGTCGGTCCAATTCCCACCGGAAACCGGGAGGATCTTTCCGGGAATCTCGGCTACGAGGACGGAGGAACCAGTTGGGAAGGCTGGTTGGTCGATTCGGATGGTTCGTAGTTCGGAATCGACCTCAACCATCGACGTATGACCGCTCGGAGGTTATCGGTTATCCGTGACGATCGAGAGCAATACCAAGGCCGATTCAGGACCAGGGTTCTGGGACCAGGTTGACTTTTGTCCCGCCAAATGATTGCTTTTGGCCAAAGACTTAGGGGTCTTGTATAATAATCCGGCGTTAGTGTTCCGTCTTTCAGCGGGAACAAAATGGCGGTTAGGCGTTTGATGGCTTACCTGGTGTCTGGATTTTAACACTTAGCTGGCTTTATGTGCTGGATGTGTTGTGTACTTTGTACTTCGCAGTTTTGCGGTACTATTGGAAGTGAGCCAGCACCCCGTCCTTGAACCGTTGCTCTCCCATTATGACGGACACGATCGCTTCGCCTTCGTCAACTCGTCGAGCGTCGCTACCGATCGGGTGGTTACCAAGCAGCGCGGGTTACCGTGAATGGCCCTCTGGTTGTCAGGTGTTGAAGCTTCGTGGCTGCATACTGGTGGCTTGTGGTGCTGTCGTCGGCTTTGAAGACTACATTATTTGGGGAAAACAATTACCCATCATTTTCCCTCACTGCGATATTTAAAAACTACAATTACCCGTGACAAATCACTATTTACTACCTCGATGGAAGTGTTATCTGACGCTTACACAAATAAGGACACGACACTTAACGAGGTCGGATATCGTCCTGAAGATGGGCAACATTGAGCACGAAACCGGTCGACAAAAAGGTAACTCAGCTGCTGTCTACGCCATGGGACGTTTTCCTATCCAGGAGATAGTGGTAGATTCTCGGGACGGATTCGTGATTGCCAAAATTAACGGCATCTTTTTCTGTAGCTGCTACGCTCCACCAAGATGGACGATCGTGGAGTTCAACACAATGTTGGATGAACTCACTCACGAACTGACAGGAAAGGTCCCTGTTGTAATAGGAGGAGACTTCAACGCCTGGGCGGTAAACTGGGATAGTAGCCTAGGGGCCACAGTCTACTAGAGTCCTTCGCAAGACTGGAAGTTGAGCTGTGCAACACTGGATCCATCAGCACCTATCGCAAGCATGGAATACCAGACAGAACGTCAGTGATCGATATCACCTTTGCGAGTCCATCATTAAAAACTGATATGAATTGGAGAGTGTGTGACGATTATACCCACAGCGATCACCAGGCGATACGCTATAGCGTAGGAAACCGAAATCCGGTGGCAGTAAGGCAGCTGCCAGTGCACGAGCGGAGATGGAAGACTAAAGTTTTCGACAAGGAAGTGTGCACCGAAGCTGTATACATGCAGGACTCATCCCAGGTCCATAATGCTGAGCAGCTGACAAAAATGATGGTAGCGGTGTGCGACATGACCATGCCCAGAAGAAATACACCGAAGTGGTGGCGACGACCGGCTTACTGGTGGATTTCAGAAATAGCTGAGCTTCGTACTAGCTGTCTAAAAGCGAGACGACGAGCTCAACGGGCGAGAAATGAAGCCGACAGAGAAACGAAAGGTGCCGTTTACGGAGCAGCCAGGGTGGCACTTAAGCGAGCTATTAAAACAAGCAAAGAAAACTGCTACAGAGCGTTATGCCAGAGCGTAGATGATAACCCATGGGGCCAAGCCTATAGAGTTGCACTGGCGAGATTCGGTGGCCCAAGGTCGCCGACCGAAAAGTGTCCGGAAAAACTGAGAAAGATCGTTGTACATCTTTTTCCGCAGCATGGCCCGACGCAGTGGCCACTTACCCCGTACGACGCGGGTGCCCACGACATCGAGCCAGTAACGAACGAAGAACTCGTGGCTATCGCTAAGAAACTTGCGGTGAATAAGGCTCCTGGTCCGGACGGAATCCCAAATGCAGTGCTGAAGGTGGCGGTACAGACCATTCCGGATACCTTCAGAGTGGTGCTACAAAAGTGTCTCGACGAGGGATCTTTTCCCAATTTGTGGAAAACGGCGAAGTTGGTGCTACTACCGAAACCCGGGAAACCCCCAGGGCATCCATCATCATATAGACCCATTTGTCTGCTGGACACCCTTGGTAAGCTACTGGAGAGGATAATATTAAACAGACTTATTATCTACACAGAAGGCGGAAGTGGACTGTCGGACAGACAGTTCGGTTTTCGGAAAGGGAGATCTACGGTGGACGCCATCCGTATGGTGACAGAGTACGCGAAGCGCGCATATAAAAAGAAGCGAACAGGTGTTCGTCACTGCGCCATTGTGACGATCGACGTTGAGAATGCCTTCAACAATGCCAGCTGGGAAGCGATTGCCAAAGCGCTTCACAGGATGCTTGTTCCCAATACTCTCTGCAGGATAATAGGAAGCTTCTTCGAAAATTGAATCCTGACGTACGAAACCGAAACTGGGATACGATCTACTGCCCTAACAGCGGGTGTTCCACAGGGTTCCATACTCGAACCTGTGCTTTGGAATGCCATGTATAATGAGGTGTTAACGCTGAAACTACCAGCAGGCGTGCAGATAGTCGGATTTGCTGACGATCCCGTGCTCATGATTACCGGCGAAACAATCGAGGAGGTAGAAGACCTTGCAACAGTGTCCGTAGAAAGGGTTGGCATCTGGATGGAGGGAGTTAAGCTTCAGATAGCTCACCATAAAACTGAAGTTCTGCTCGTGACCAATAAAAGAGTTGTACCGCACATGGAGATTACTGTTGGAGGGCACACGACATCTTCGAAACAGCAGCTGAAATACCTTGGAGTAATGGTCGACCTTCGCTTAAGTTTTGGTGCGCATGTCAAATACTGTTGCGAAAGTGCATCGAAAGTCATAGATTCATTGGCCTGAGTTATGCCGAACTGCCATGGTCCAAAGAGTAGCAAGAGACGTCTCCTTGCGAGCGTAGTACTGTCGAAACTACGATACGGAGGAGCGGCCTGGAGCTCCACGATAGAGGTAGAGCGCAACAGATCCAAATTACGGAACACACATCGGTTGATAGCCATGTGAGTTTCCTGTGCGTACAGGACCATATCAGCAGATGCAGCTTTTGTCATCGCGGGCATGGTTCCCATCGACATAACTCTGGCGGAGGATATGGAATGTTACAAAGCAGGAGCTGTTAGAGGAGTGCGTAATATTTAACGAGCAGCGTCAATGCTCAAGTGGCAGGAGCAATGGGACGCATCGAACAACGCAAGATGGACGCATAGGCTAATCCCGAGACTTTCAGACTGGGTAAATCGGAAGTATGGAGAGGTCAACTTCTACCTGACGCAGTTCCCCTCGGGTCACGGGTGTTTTAAGCAATACCTTCATCGGTTTAAGCTTATCAGCTCGCCTTATTGCCCGGAATGCGTAGAGACGGAGGAATCGGCAGAACATGCTATCTTTGTCTGCCCCAGGTTCAATTCAAGGCGTCAACAACTTCAAAATTTGAATGCTGAAAACATGGTGAGTGAAATGTGTCGCGACGAACAGTCATGGCGTGCTATAGTCTGCGCGATCTGATAAGGATCAGGAAAGATGATGAACGGAGAGAGCGAGATAGTCAACCAAATTTGACAAGCTAATGAAAGGTCTTGGGCTTCGTATGACACTTCAATTCAAAAGCAACGCGATCTTAGGGCGCGGTATAACCCTAATCTGGACTCATACGTGTGGTGGGACTTAAAAGGTCTCACGTACTCAGCTACGATATTTCCAGCAGCAAAAGGAAGCGGAGATACCATTCGGGGTGGTCGTGTCGGGATTCTAGCTTGGTAGTTTCTCAATCGGCCATGCCTTGGTGGTTAGAAATCCTGCGGAAGTGGTTGCTGTGACGGACGCGAGTTACTTTGAAAGCGTTACCTAACCGGCACACGTTTCGAGGTCCCCGGGATAGTGGATGCTGTGACGGGCGTGAGTTATTATGAAAGCGTTACCTAACCGGCACACGTTTCGGGGTCTTCCGTACCAGTCTGAAGTTGGCGATAGAGGAAAAGGAGAAGGAGGAAAAAGGAGAAAAAGGATAAAGCAGAACGATGATCAAGGAGAAATTGAGGAAAAATTGAGAAAGAGGAAAAGGGTGAGATGTAAAAGTGCATGAGCACAGCCTACCCCTTGATGTAGTATCATAGGGTGAAACCAAGGGGCACATCTGGCACACGAAGCCCAAGGTGGTTTTAGTGGGACGAACCCACACACGGCAGCTAACACCCGGCTGTTATGGTTTGAAGTCAAATTTCCATCTTGTAAAAAAAAGGTAACTTTAGCTCCTTTTTTCCGTTAGTAAGAACGTTAATAACGTATTTGTTTTCACCACCCGAAAGTGTTGCACCATCCACGCTGAAAACGAGAATGAATCGAGTTTTGCCCTCACCTTTGTTGGTGTGCATGAAATCGGCAGTGTCAACAGAAAATATCAAGCTGTCGGCAATCTCGGATCGCGGAAGTCGGGGGAAAGAATTTTGATTACAGACCGAAACGAACGAAATTCAAGCCCCCAATGCGGATGCACACTCGAACTACCTTTCGGGACTTGACACAACCAAGCATCGTCACCCTGAAGCACTTATTTCACGATTTTCACGCACTTGGAGCTGGCCTGTTGCAGAGTAGCTTGAGGCAACATACCGCTTTTTGTTGCGGAAGACTAACTTATGGGACACGCGCGAGCAAGAGAACTCTTCGGTTTGGACGATTCCGCCGGATCCTTGGGTTGGACTTTTTGCACTCGGATTTGCTGCTCTTCTTCGGCATCCCCTGGAATAGATTGCAGCAAGCCTTCTGGGCACATTTCTTCTTGGGAGCGTCCGATCCGCATCCTCCATTTTTCCGTTCTTCGGGATAAAGAAAAAAAACAATGTGGAAAAAGCTCGAACGTGATTTTTGCGGTAAATAAACCAGACCAGCTGATATTTGTTTACATCGGGAAGCACGTGCTGTCAAAATTCATGATAGTATTGGTGAGAGCGCAAGCAACACCGAATATTTTCAGAGTGTTCCACCGTCCACTTTATGGTGCACTACCAGTGGACTACTCATCGTGAAAACGAGCATAAAAACAGCAAAAAGTGCACTACCGGTAGTGCCCCGGTGCACCACCACGTGAAAACAAATTCTCTATAAGTGTCGTGTCCTGTAATACGTCGTGTGTTATTTGTGTTAGTTATATGATATGTTTTGTTATTGACTCAATAATTGACAAAAAGGTTGAAAAACAGCTACCTTTGAAAGTTCGTCAAAAATTCTGTGCTTCGTATTTTGACAATCTGAAAATGCAAAATGTGCCAAATTACGTCAAATTTCCAATTCTGATTTCAAAATTTATTTGGTGATATTTTAACTATTTTGACGGTTTATTCATTGAAAAGTACGGTGTTCCACCTTTTTTTTACATTTTTTGTTGTCTTGATCTTAAAAAATTTAAAAAAAAAAATTCTTTATGCATCGTATAGCTTTTATCTAACTTCAGCTTTCATGGAAACTAAGTGATTTTTTCTGAGCATTTCGTAGCATAACTTCAGTGATTTTTACGAAGCACATTTTTCGTTTTTTTTTTCTTAGACTTAGTTTTTTTTTTAATATGTTTTTATTTGTACCAATTCATCATTACATTTATATTACATTATTACATTAAATTAGGTGTTCAGTTCAATGATTAACTGTCCAGAGCCCTATAGTTTATTAATCACTATAAATTATTTATTTGCATTAATTTTGCTGAGTGCAATCAAGTATTTTTATGTAGGAGAACATCCTGTAATGTCAAAAAATATTTTAAACTTACTACTTAAAACTAAGACTATGCATATTAAAACTAATTATAGAGAGAACGAATCTCTGCGATGGAAGACTGCATCGATTTGCCTCTGAAGTTGGAGATGATTTTGTTGGCCATCTCTTCGATCGATTCAATGCCTGCAATCCGGTGAAGATCTTCGGTGCTGTGCCAAGGTGGAAGCCGCAAAATCATTTTCAGAACCTTGTTCTGAATCCTCTGGATGGCCTTCTTCCTCGTCGCGCAGCAGCTAGACCAAATCGGAACTGCGTACATTATCGCTGGTCGGAATACCTGTTTGTAGATTAACATCTTATTTCGCAGACACAACCTGGATTTCCTGTTGATGAGAGAATAAAGAGATTTAGTATATTTATTACACTTAGATTGAATATCTTCAATGTGATTTTTAAAAGTAAGATTCCGATCAAGTGTAAGTCCCAGGTACTTCACGTGATCAGACCATTCTAATGAAACCCCATTAAAAGTTATGGAATGATTTTCATTAGGTTTTAAAAATTGAGCTCTTGGCTTATGGGGAAATAAAATAAGTTGAGTTTTGGAAGCGTTAGGAGAAATTTTCCACATTTTCAAGTAATTCAAAAAGGAATTTAAATTTTGTTGCAATCTACTGCGTACCACCCGTAAATTTCGACCTTTGGCTGAAAGCAAAGTATCATCAGCAAATAATCTTCTACCTTTTCCTTCTGGTACATCAGGAAGATCAGAAGTAAAAATATTGTATAAGATTGGCCCAAGTATACTACCCTGAGGGACACCAGCTCTAATGGGTGTCCTTTCAGAGCATGAATTTTGATAGCTTACTTGTAAGGTTCGGCTAGTCAAATAATTTTGAATAATTTTGGTGAGATATACAGGAAAATCAAATCGAGCTAATTTAGCTACTAAACCTTTGTGCCAAACACTGTCAAAAGCTTTTTCAATATCAAGAAGAGCAACACCAGTTGAATATCCTTCAGATTTGCTAGCGTTAATCATATTAGTTACACTCAAAAGTTGATGTGTAGTAGAATGTCCATGACGAAAACCAAATTGTTCATCAGGGAAAATAGATTTCTGATTAATGTGAATCATCATTCTATTCAAAATAACTCTCTCAAATAGTTTACTTAAAGAAGGGAGCAAATTAATTGGTCGATAACTCGAAGGCTCTGAAGCATTTTTTCCAGGTTTTAAAATTGGAGTTACTTTGGCATTTTTCCATTTATTGGGAAAATAAGACAAGTGAAAACATTGATTGAAGATTTTAACTAAAAAATTTAAATTGCTTTCAGGCAACTTTTTGATAAGAATATAGAAAATCCCATCTTCCCCTGGGGCTTTCATATTTTTAATTTTTTTGCAAATCAATTTAAGTTCATCAATATTTGTCTCATGAGAACTTTCAAATACATTTTGTTTAGAAAGAATATCATCAAATTCAAGGGAAATTTGAACATCAATTGGACTTACAACGTTTAAATTAAAATCATGAGCAGACTCAAATTGTTGGGCTAATTTTTGAGCTTTTTCTGCATTCGTTAAAAGAAGTTTATCCCCGTCTTTCAAAGTAGGAATTGGCTTCTGGGGCTTTTTCAGAATTTTAGTTAATTTCCAAAAAGGCTTTGAGTAGGGTTTTATGTCCTCTACTGCTTTGGCAAAGTTTTCATTACGAATGAAATTTAAACGACGTTTGATCTCTTTTTGAAGGTCGCAATAAATAAATTTCAAATAAGGATCCCTAGTACGTTGATATTGGCGTCGACGAATGTTTTTCAGTCGTATCAAAAACTGAAGATCATCATCAATTAAAGGTTGATTAAATTTATGTTTAACTTTAGGTATTGAAGCGGCTTTAGCATCGACTATTGAAATTGTCAAATTTTCTACAGCCAAACAAATATCTTCTATTGAATTAAGTGGAACGTTTACATTCAAATTACGTTCAATAAAATTCATATATCGCTCCCAGTTAGCCTTTTGAAAGTTAAAAGCTGATTTTGAAGGGTTTTCAATGGGACTTTGGGATAAAGAAAATGTTACTGGAAGGTGATCTGAATCGAGGTCCGCATGAGTAACTAATTGACTACAATGCTCGCCTAAATCCGTTAGAACCAAATCAATTGTGGAGGGATTTCTAATTGAAGAAAAACAAGTATGCCCATTAGGATATTCAACAGTATAATAACCTGCAGAGCAGTCGTTAAATAAAATATTCCCATTTGAATTTGATGAAATATTATTCCAAGATCGGTGTTTTGCATTTAAGTCACCAATAATAAAAAATTTAGATTTATTTCTGGTGAGTTTTTGTAAATCTCCCTTCAAAAAATTTTTCTGTTCACCGCTGCATTGGAAAGGCAAATATGCGGCAACAATTATAATTTTCCCCATAGAAGTTTCTAATTCAATTCCAATTGTTTCTAAGACTTTTGTATTGAAAGAAGGAAGAAGTCTAAATTTGAGACGACTATTGATGACAATAGCTACACCCCCACCTTGTCGATCAAGTCGATCATTTCGTAAAATTTTAAAGAAAGCATTGCTTTTCAAGTTATTGTCTGGCTTTAAAAAAGTTTCAGTGATGGCAGCAATATGTATGTTTTGAGTTTTCAAAAATAAAAAGAATTCATCTTGGTTAGCCAGCAAAGATCTAGCGTTCCAATTCATAATATTTAAACATCTATTTGGATCCATGAGGGAATCGCAAAGTCATAATAATTTTGTTAGCATAATTAAAAGAAGTTTGGAAAGCTTCAAACATTGAATTTGCTTTCAACATAAGTCGCATCATTTCCATTAAATTTTGATGCAAAAATTTTAATTTTTCCTCAGTAATCTCACCCAAATCAACAAAATTGTTAGGATCAGAAAAGGAAGGAGAAGAAAAAGTATTTGAATTTCGGGGATTTTCCCAAGCCTTCGCATGAACGTTGAGACTTGGTTTTTTTTCCCATTTTTATTAGTTAAACCTGAAGAAGGCAACCCATTTTCAACCACCTCTGAGAACGATAAACAACGAGTCTGTGGCGCAGAATCAGCCCAGGTAACATTAAAATCACTTCGGGTATTACCCAGCCGTGATTCCAATGTAGGCCGAGGCTGACCGCGAACAGGCAGGTTGTTTGCCGGTCTGACGTGTGAAGACGAAAAAGTGGAAGGAGGAGAAGAAACTTTTTTGGAAACTTTGGGGTTTTTCCTAGAAGCAACAATTTTTGCCCTAACGGGACAATCTAGAGAATTCGAGGAATGATTACCTGCGCAATTCGCACACTTAAAAAATTCTGTTTTTGGCTTATCACCACCAAAAAGGCATTTAGATTTTTCATGATCGAATGAGCCGCAAAACATGCATCTGGCATTAATTCTACAATTTTTAGTGCCATGACAAAAAGCTTGACAACGACGACATTGCGTAATATTTTGAAGAAAATTGGTAGCAGATTTACGAAAAGGTTCGAATTTGACTCGACAATGAAACATAAGACGAGCCTTTTCAAGAATTTGCAAATTATTAACCTGATCCTTTTTAAAATGGATCAAATAAAGTTCAGGAGCAAAACCAACACTACTGGTATTATTCGTGTTGGTTCTTTTCCTCATTTGAATTACTTGAATTGGAGCAAAACCTAACAAAGAATTTAATTCAGATGTGATCTCATCCGGTGTCTGATCGCCAGTGAGACCACGAAGTACAACTTTAAATGGACGATCACTTCTAGTGTCGTACGTAAAAAATTGGTGTTTTTTATTATTCAAATAATTTAAAACCTTTTGAAAATCATTAAAAGATTCCGCCAATATACGAGCAGTTCCCCTTCGACCGATCTGAAAAGAAATCTTCACATCCTTGACGGAAGTGACGATTTCTTTTCGAAAGGCATTGAAGTCGGGAATCGTGACCGTAATTGGTGGAACCTTTTCGTTTTTAAGAGTATAAGAAGAAGAAGGTTTCTTAGTACTCTTATCAGAATTAAATATGAATATTTCCTCATCACCGATGTTATGAAGGACATCGAATGAATTGAAAATTTCAACTTTTTTGGGCGATGGACCTGAATTAGGTTCGGCAATCCGTTTTCTACCGGCCCTTGAGCCGGCCGATGACTTCCCCATGCTGGAAAGAAAAGAGAAAATAAGAATAAAAGAAAATGAAAATAATTTTAGCACTGAAAAGTGCTGATTGAAAAACAGGTAAGCAAAAAATAAATAATGTAAAAATGTTCCTGCAGGTACACAGCAACGATACGATGCTCCGGCGTACGTGTTGACGGCTCAACGGTACAGATGGAAGTCCTCTCTTAGACTTAGTTTTTTTTTTTCTTTTGACTTTGAATAACGGAAAACTGAAATATTGTATTTTGTAAAAATCGAATGAAAATATTGAGAGAGAGAAATATTGATTTTAGTCAAGAGTGTCAAATTGACACTCCAGGGACTGTAACGGGTATTTCAGGGACGAATGAGGTTTAAAGAGCCGCAGGTTGCCGACCACTGTTGTAGCTCTCTGGGTAAGTAGTGCCATGCAATATAAGTTTACCCACCGGCTGATCGGTTTTGTTGCACTTTGCTTAGCATTTCCAGTCATCTTCATTGGCCGCCGCGCCGCGCCGCCAAGATCTTTGAGACCTCAACCACGTGCAGCAGAGGCGACGCGAGACGTACCGAAAACTGTTGACGGGGGTCGGTCATGTGGTAGGTTGGATTCAATTTTCGGAACCAAACCACACCGGCAGGGGCCTCTGGAACTCTCAGTCAGTCAAGTCAGTCGCTAACGCGATTTGATAGCAAACAGACGCGAGCGCGCGCACGCTCCCACTAGACGCTAACGACGGTGTGCGTGTGCATGTGCACGTAGTGTGCGCTAAAGTCCGTAAGATTCCTCGAATTATTCCACGGGGAATTCGGTTCAAGGTTTGTGCGTGAACGTTTTGCGGGGGGCTTTAAAGCATCTTCAGCTCATATGGAAATCCTAGGGGAAAATTGCTGTGAGTGATGATGCTTTTGACGGCGCGTTTGTTTTTTTGGCACGGAAATGAGCCGGTCGGTTTGCCGCGTTCGTGCGTAGGCAGAAGTGTCGTTTGATCAGACTTTGCTTAACTCAAACATTTGGCCATCGTCAACATTCACGGCGCCCAGACGACCCAGGTTGTGTAACGGATTTAAAGTTCGGCTATTAAATTGCCCATTTAGGCGATGACTGTTGCAGAAATTCCAATTAAAAGTGAACCGTATTATGTGTCTAATGATCCAGGGTAACAATCGAATGACGGATCGCGATTGGCGGCGCAAGAATGAAAATTACAAACAGTGTACCCCAAACCCGTTTTTAATGTAATGTAGTTTCTTTGGCGACGTCATATGAGAATGTTGCGCACACAAAATAGGGGAATGCATTGCATCGGTGAGGGAAAAGGGCAACCAGCCAGGCTAATATGGCCGCAGAAAAAAAAACCGCTCATATGTGCAATAATGCAACCTGTTTCTGTGAGAATTGTGAGAAGTTTCGTGTGCTACCGGGTCCAAATCTGGTCGTTGAACTGGGAGGCATACATGTGGCTCAAGAATCTGCGCACAAACATTATACCACGATTACTGAATTTTTTGAGCCTGCGGTTGTTTGGTTGATCGAACAAATTTAAATTTGTTTGGGAAAATTCAAATATGTTTCCTAATTTTTTTTTCCAAATATTGCTAAAGTAGTGTTCTATTAATAAAAATTTATCATTTTCTCCAAATTTAAAACAACTGAAATTTTTTTACTTAATTTTTTATCGAACCAACCATTTTAAACTCAAATTTTAAACTCAAATTTTAAAAGTTATTGATGAATCAACTTGAGTTGAAATATTTAATGTTGTAGATAGGTTTTGAATCTAATGAATAGGTATAATGTAACGTTTCGAGAAATTATTATGGATATAGTGTTATAGGCTGCATTTAAGTTGCTACAAAATTAAATACAATCTATTTTGCTCAAAATCAGGAAATCATGTTACTAAGGATCGAAAACATGAAAAAATCTCGAGTACAATAGATGGTAGAGTTCCCATCTTCTACAGTTTGATTTTCGCTCTTCAACTGTTTAAATTTTCGAATAATTTATCAAATTTTTCATACAAAACATTAAACTCTCTTCATCCCTCCCCCCTTCGATTATTGAAAAAAATCGAAGGAATAAAATAAAAAAAAGAATTTGATATTGGTTCCGGCCTAAGTGAAATAATAAATTAACTCTTTCGATGGGGTTCATTAATATCAGCTCAAACCAAGACCAATAACACTGAGTAACAAAAAAAGATTTTTTTAAAAAAGTCCAGGGTATTCCAACTGAATTAGACTAATATTGACGCCCTGAGTCCGAAAATGACCATGGTTTTGTTCAATCAGGTCAAAACCCCTATTACTAGCATATTGAAACGTAGTTGACCTGATACAGCAAAATCAATGTGATATTCTAACTCAGGACACAAAAATTAGTCTAAATCAGCTGAAAAACTGAGACTATTTTTTGGCTGTCACCCAGTGTAATTATTTTTATTACTTTTTGCCTAGAGACTACAAATATGTTGATCTAACAATTCATACTGATGAAAATTTTTTGACAAGCAGTTGCCAAAAGTTACTAGAAATCTTTGGTCCAAGTATTTTTCAATATAAAAAAATAAGATTGATAGTAAGGTCTAAGAGTAACCAGCATTCTGCAAAAAAATATTCTAAGTTTGATAGGATAGATAAAACATGACCCTCGTGAAAAGGACAACAATTTATTATTTTTCGCTTGAGCATTCATAACGTCGTTTGAAAATAAATGTAAACAATGAGTTAAGATGTTTTATACGAAGTAATGAAAGCTCACGCGAGATATACTTTACATTTAAAGTGGTGTGCGAAAAATTAGTGGGTTCTATGCATCCCTAGTAAATATGATTAATTGTTATTAAATATTATGGATGTGTGCCACTAAAAAAGAAAAATTTCAGGGAATTGTTTTTGAATGGCTTGGTACACAAAATTACTGAGGCCGGAATTCAACAAAATTTTGCTCAAATTTTACCAGCTAAGAACTTAGCAATCAATTTAGCAATTTTTCATACTAAAAGCTTAGAAAAATACCAAATTGTGCCAGACTAAATGTTTAAAAGTAGTTTTAAAGTAATAAAACATTCTATTCTTAAATTTCGGCAAACAAATTTTTTCCAATAATAAGTAAAATTTTAGTATATTGAATATTTTGAATCATCCGTTGATCTTATAGAAAAAAATAAAATTTGGATTGTGATCTGTTTTTAGCAAATAAAATAATACCTTTAGTATTTATTTTAATTTTATTTTACACTGTTCACCGCGAATGCACGGTTTAGAACACCAGATAAAGCTTGAATTTTCAACCTCCTCCTAAAGTTTTTAGAAATATGGTAAATGATGGCGTTCCGTGAATACCGTAAAACGGGGTAACATTGATCGCTTTGACCAACATTAAATTTTTCCACATAATCATCAATAATTAAGTCTACAGATAAAATATCTTAAAACTTTTTTCTACCTTTCAAAATTTATAGGTTGGATTTCAAATTGGGAAAAATTGGGTTTGGTTTTGAAAATTTCAAATGTTAGTAACAATGTAATATGAAAATCTTAAAATATCTATTTTTTAAGGCTCGCAAACCAACACCCTTCCTGATGAAATCAAAACGTTTAGAAGCAGCAGGTTGATTCATGTGAGAGGTTAACATTTTTCCTTCGTAAAAGTTTATTTTTAGTGATGTTTTTGTTGTAGTTTGAGGTAAATTTTTGATAATTAGAAAATAAGGACATTTTCCCAGAGTAAGCTAGTCTAGGACAAAAGGCTTGAAACCCTATGAAATCGTAAAGTTTGAAGAAAAAAAATTAAAGGAGAACGGTGCGAGGGCCTAGGCAATTTAATGAAGGCAATATTATTTTTTTTGGAGTAAAAATTTTATAAGAAATGTTGAAAATTTAAGCCCCTTAATTTATGCAGCCTCACTGTCCATCTTTCGATTTCAATTGTTGTTCGGCCTTGACACATTAAAGACGGCTATGTTGTTTTTTTGGGCCGCAAAAAAATCTAAACCAAGAAACATCGAAATTCAGCATTGTATATCTCAGAATTCACTAGTTCAAAAGTTACAAATTAAGTATCTTTGAGCCACCGAAAGTGTTGTTTTCAATTTTGAAGAGTTTCGTGATTAATTTTATATCATTTGAGTTTGATCCGATCGGCCTTAGCAATTGATAAACTTGCATTTGTAAATATTATGAAGGTGTTTTGTATCTTTTATGATCCAGAAATCGTTAACACCGTCAAAATAGAGACTGATCAATATACCCCAAAGGATCAAATTCTAAACAAAGACGAAATCGATTTTCAAATCAAATTTAATGTAGTCTAATAAATTTCTGCAACCATGTTTTACATTCAAAGGAGTCCAGTACTGGTTTTAAAAATATGAAACATGGCACATTCTCTCTACAGAAAAAAAAATAATCGAAAAATATTGAAAAAATAGATCAATCTTACCCTGGATTACGGTACATCAAAACGTTAAGCCGCCGACCGTGGCCTAGAGGATAGTGTTCAAGTGTTCCGAGCCAGAAGTCATGAGATCGAATCCCGGTCACGGCATCTATAGAATATTTCTGTGGGTTGGTGGTTTAAGCATTTGTAAGATGCTAGCCATCTTATCTTTGGAAGAGAATCTTAGAGTTAAGTTAATTAGATCTCTTCAAAGAATCATGAAGTTTTACTGAGTGCTATATGTATGTATGTATGTGTCCGTTTTTTTTCCTTGAATATTGATGATTTGAATCCTGAATAATTCCGTCAAACGGGGCATCATACAGCAGCGGGGTTAGATTCAAAATTTGAAAAATCCATCAATAAACGTACAATTTTTAACATTTTTCGATACCGTAAAAAACTTTACCCAATATGATGGATTGGCTTAATGATAGTACCTACAAACTTTTTACTCTATAAATCATTTTTATCCAACTCTCTTAGTCTTAAAATATTTTTCGAACAATCACCAATTTTTTTTAAATATTTAAATATTTTTATAATTCAGTTACTTGGGGTAAGATGCAGATGCAACAAAATGCAAATAATAGAGACACCATGTAAATCTCGTTTTCATACATCCAAACATTTATTTTTGTGATTTCAGCTAGTAGAATTTTTTGTAGTATTTTTTTCCTCTGAATGTATGCAATATATTTTTGTTCACAAAATGTAAAAATTAGTTTCAACAGAACTAGAAATAACTGTAGTTGATGTTTTTATGCGTAATGGCTTTCATGGCATCAAACATTTATCTAAAATTGTCCATTTACATACGTTTACATTAGATTTTTTATTAAAATAGAAGTTTGTTGAAAGAAACAAATATTTTTTCTGACTATGTCAGCTTGATGTCCACTAACCTTAAAACTTTTGATGCATATAGGGTATGATTATCTGTGGACGTGAGTTTTTTTAGAAGCCGATGAAGTTGAAAAGTGTTGCAGTTGACCCCCCCATTTATGGTACCTTATGTTTGCCGTTGCTAACTTGAAAATTGGAATATTTTCCTGCTTTTTGGGGATTTGAACTCCTGTGCGTTTTCTGTACCGAGATAAAGGCATATGGGTATTTTTTCAACCAATTGAGTAAATTTTACCACAAAATGGGAAAGTGCTTACTAATAAGTAAACAAAAATTTTGCTAACGCGAAGAATCGACCTTTTCTTTGCTAAGTTGAGGCTCAGAAATTTTATGTGTGCATTTCTAAATGGTTTTGAGGAAAAACAAATCTTAACAGTTTTTTTTTAAATATAAAAACGAACACACACATATAGGAATCTCAGTAAAACTTCATGTTTCTTTGAAGAGATCTAAATTCTACTTAAGACTAAAGCGTACATCTTCCCAGGATATAATGGCTAGCATTTTACTAATGCTAACACCACCAGCCCACAGAAAGAGTACTATGTATGCCGTGAACGAGACTCGATCTCATGACCTCTGGCTTGGAAGACTTGAATGCTATCCTCTAGGCCACGGTTGGCGGCCAAAGTTTTTGAAACCATAGCAGTGCAGAATAAAAACTTAACAAAAAACTGAAATTGATTTTTTTTTAATTTTCTTACTATCATCTTTAAAAAGAGTGGAAGAATTGTTGAAACAATATTGAAATAAAATTTTGAAAAATCTACAAAAACATACAACGTTTTCTGGAAAAAAAACTGGTATTATTTTTACTTTTATCAACTTTTTGGTTAGTACATCTGTTGTTATAAAATGATTGTAATAATAATTTCATTGGAGAGATTTCGTACAAAACGCCACGTCCATGCTCAATTGATATGTTTCCAGCTATCCAAAACCAATTGTTGTTTAAAATTCGATAGATACTTGCACCGACAAAATTAAAAATTAGAATTAAAAAAATTTCCCCACATCCTTATATTTTTTTTATAATGGATTAAATTAATAAGAGCTAAAAGCTCTTAGTCATATACCTGGCGTTAAAATTTTTACGCACACTACTTTAAGTTGATATATCTCAGTTCTTTGTAATTCAGTTTCAACTAAAATTATACAAAAATGCTGCTAGGAGTCAGTCAAAATTCAGGAAAATATAGTTGTTAGTTGGGAAAAAATAAAACCGAAAATGTGTTTAAAGTCAAGTAACTCGGCCCATGTGGTATTGCAATTTTTTAAATGTCAAAATATAATAATACATTTGTAAAGTATTGGACCATGCCATTTTCACAATTCCGTTAAATTGATGATCAACAGTTCGTTAGCATAAAGTAAAAGCTTAGTTTGAAGGACAAGTTTTAAACGAATCTCATCAAAGACAGTGATGATTTGGTCAACATGTTTTGTTTTGTATAAAATCTCGTATTTATTTCAATTGTCATTTTTATTGTTCACTAGCTGACCCGGTGTGCGTTGCAACACCTTCCAAAAATAAATGAAATTTGAAGAAACTATTTAAATATTGTTTATCATAAAAGTTCGGGTTAAGCCAAAAAACTTGTATGGAAGCGCCCTTCCTACTCCCCATTCGCAACTCTTTTTTTCGTGCTCAAAAACTCTCATGTTAAATTTGGTTATATTGTTATATTAATAAGTTTCAAGAAATACATCACCATTTATATGGAATCCCCTCCCCCCCCTCTCCACACTGGTAGACAGAAGGGTCTGTAAAATTCCATAGAAATATATCATTTCAAATTTGCTTTTTTTTGCTAAACAACTTCCATACTATGAAAATTGTATTGGACCCCCTCCCCATTTCTTATGTACACACTGGAAAAGATTGTGTTTAAAATGATCATTGAACCATTTATCGTGCCCAAATGATTTTCCATGTCATATTAGGTTCCAATTGTTAAATAAGTTTTAATTTTATGCAAAACAATTTGATGTCAGTTCACCTCTTCCCTAACTTGAAGAAGAAAGGAGTCTCGAATAAGCATATAACCATTCATCGTATCCAAATGCTCTCCAATGTCAAATTTGTTTCTATTTGATCGATTTGTTCTCGAGTTATGCAAAAAATTGTTACGGAGTCCCCTTCTGGAAGGAGTTAGTAGTACCAAATATTCATAGAAACATTCCTCGTAACTTCAAAAATACCAAACGAAATTTGTTTCCGTTTGCTGGATAAGTTCTCGAGTGATGCAAAGAATTGTATAAGTGCACCCTCCTACCTCAAAATTTCCCCATTAAAAAAACAGAGGGTTCTCAAAATATCATAAAAACATTTCCCGTATTCAACCATCTTTCCAGGCCAAATTAAGATCCATATGATTTAAAAGTTTTCAAATTATACGGGAAAATTTAAAGGAGCCCCCTCCCTCCTTTCAATCTCTCCATGAAAAGGAGAGCAGGGTATCAAATATTAATAGAAACCTTACTCGTACCCAGATACTCCTCCAAGCTAAATTTGGTTCCATATGCTCGAATAGTTCTCAAGTTATGCTATAAAAATGTATGGAAGCCCCCCTCACTCCCTGTGTATATCCTCACTAAAAAGGAAGGGGTCCAAAGTGACCATAGAAATATTTCTTGTGTTCCAATACCCTCCCATGTCGAATTTGGCTCCAATATATTGATTAGTTTTCGAGTTATCCCTTCCCCCTTTTCTATCTCCCCACTGAAGGAAGGAGGAGTACCTTATATTCGTTGAAACATTCCTCGTACCCAAATACCACTCCATGTCAACTTTGATATCATTTGTTTGATTGGTTCTCGAGCTATGAAAACAATTGTCTTTTGTTTGGGAAGCCCCTCCCCCCTTCATGAGAGAGGTCTCAAACCTTGATAGGAACCTTCCCCTGCCTCCAATACCCCCATCTACCAAGTTTCTTGCAAATCGGTTCAGTAGTTTCCGAGTCTATAGGGAACAGACAGACAGACAGATAGACAGAAATACATCTTTAAATATATACATAGATTTATAACAACACAAACAATGAAAAAACGGAAACGTTTCTGTAGTTTTTAAGTTTAATTTTACGAAATGTCTTGTGTTCGTTTTCCTTTTGCAGTTAATTCTTCTGTAAACTGTCGTCCAAAAGTTGTTCAAACAAAAAGGAATTACTAACACGTTTTAAACATTCAATTATCTCTGTTTCAGGGTATTCATCTATTTTTAACCAGTTTAATGCTGTTGCAGGGTAATTTTCTTGTATGGAAATCTACTTTTAAACTAAGCTTTTGAGCATTTTACAGCAAAAAAATATTGGGGTTAAGAAGGTTAACCATTAAAAAGTATACATTTGATTGAATATCAGTAATTTTAAATTGAACTGTTTTCCTTTTCCACATAAGTATTGTTGTCTGATAACATTTCAAAACACATTAATTCAATATATTCATGCTTATATTTTTGATTTGGCTAATAATTGATCCTAGATTTTTTCCGTGTGATTCGCTTTGCAAGTCGCGTGCACTATGGCCGGCCTTCCGTTCTTGCGAAACTCATCTGACAACTGAACATTTCACTTTGCTTTTTGCATCACACCTACTATGTTCGTACCCTTACATCTTGAGTGTGAATTAGGGTGGCCCAAAATTGTACTATGTCTGGAATTTTGGGGGCTCAAGCTTCAAATGAAAGCTTAATGTGTAAGAAACAATATTTTATATGGCGGCGACTCAGAAAAATGATGTTTAGTAGCCGCACTGGTTCGATTTTTGGAAAAAGGCAATTTTTTCGACATTCTGTCCTAATAACATTTTCAGATCTTGAAAAAGTATCAAACATGTGTCTCTAGTATTTTTTTAAATTTTTTATATAATGTATATTTTAAACTATAAATTTATTGAGACTGTTTTGGACTGTATGAGTTTTGTTTGTATGATTTTTTAAATTACGCAATACTATGAATTTTTGTAATAAAAATAAATAAAAATAAACAAAAAACTGTACTTTAGATTAAGATTTGTAATCAACATTGAATTCAAAAAATGCGCGACGTTATGACGTGCAACTTTCCAGAAGAAAGTGTATAGCTATGACTTGTAGTTTCAAATTAATTCAAGTTTTACTGTGGAAAAAAGTCAAACTTTCAATTTTTTTTTCTTAAAATTGTTTTATATTATGCTGTGGATGAGTTTCGAGCAATCCAAACTTCTGATATCAAACTTTTTTATCCTTTTATCGATCCTTGAATCAGCCTAAACAAGCATGACTAGTTTCTAGATTTTAATTTTAAATTTATTTAGTGGTTGTAGCCATAACACATTCCTAAAACTGTTACCCAAGTATGGGTAACACGAACTTCAATCAATAAAAAATCTAGGAACTTGGAATGGTTATTTCTGGTGATTTAAGGATCGATAAAAGGATGAAAAAATCTGATATCAGGAGTTTATTTGGTTCTTAGATTGCTCGAAACTCATCCACAGCATAATATAAAGCAATTCTTAGCAAAAAAAAATTGAAAATTGTGAATTTTTTCCACAGTGAAACTTGAATTACTTTGAAATGACAAGTCATAGCTATACACTTTCTTCTGCAAAGTTGCACATCATAACGTCGCGCATCTTTTGAATTCAATGTTGATTACAAATTTGAATCTAAAGTACACTTTTTTGTTAATTTTAATTATTTTTTTTTACCAAAATTCATAGTATTGAGTAATTTAAAAAGTCATAAACAAATTGAGAGTCCAAAACAGTTCCAATAAATTTATAGTTTAAAATATACATTATATAGAAAATTTAAAAAATATTAGAGACACATGTTTGAAACTTTTTCAAGATCTGAAAATGTTATTAGGACAGAATGTCGAAAAAATTGCCTTTTTCCAAAAATCGCACCAGTGCGACCTCCAAACATCATTTTTCTGAGTCGCCGCAATATAAAACATTGTTTCTTACACATTAAGCTATCATTTGAAGCTTGAGCCCCCAAAATTCCAGATATAGTACAATTTTAGACCACCCTAGTGTGAATACTATTTACGAATGTACAATAATTTACATCTTGATGTTCATTTTGCGTTTGTAATAGTACAGCAATATGGAATAAACACCAGGTTAAATTTATGTCATTGCGTCTCTTGCAATTTACGTTCTTAAAATTTTATCTTTTTTGAAACATCTACTTGTTGAATTATATTTCTTTAAAATCATTAATTAAAAAAGCATTTATTCAACTGTTTACATAAAGTGATGAAAACAAAACAAGGTTTAACTAAAAGGTAAACTTTGATATTCTATAAGTAATGCAACAACACAAACATCAACTACGAGCAAAGTAAGAAAGCTTCATGAAATGAAAAACTTAAAAAAATAACTTAATAACTTAATTTCTTTTCATTCCTAAAATTTTTGGATTTCAATGAAAATCCAAAGTATGTTAAAATTCGATATCTATCATTATCACCAGTAAAGGTCGCGATACACCTCAGGTGAAAATGAAAAATCTTATTTTATCAAAAACTCAAAAAAAGTGACGCAAACTGGCTTTGTAACATGGTGGAATCGTTGGGGAATAGTTAAAAGCTGAATTTTGAACCGGTCTCAAAGTTTAAAAATTATTAAAAATGTTTTGATTTCGATTCCCCCATGAGGAAATTTCCGCGGTGAAAATCAGGAGAATCGAAAATAAATAAAAATTTTAAAGAGGTTTTGAACACCGAGACCAGTGCAAAATTCATCTTTTAACTATTCCCAACGATTCCACCATGTTACAAAGTCAATATGTGTCACTTTGTTGAGCTTTTGATAAAATAAGATTTTTCTTTTTCATTTTCACCTGAGGTGTACCGCGACGTTAAGTAAGTACCTACTTGATTTTACAAGTGTTTTTGACTTGGTTAATACGAAGGCTATACAAGGTAAACAGTGTTGATAACTGTTTTTAGTACCTACTATTCAGTTTTATATTAGGATGCTTAATCGCTTGGCGCACTTTACCCTTCCAAATAAACGCAATTCAATCAATCAATTAGTTTTGAATCGAATTATTTATTCTACTTCACTGGTAGAAATTTTTCAATACGAGGGTATTTGGTTCCGCACTGATGAAGGATATACATAAGATCCTACACCATAGTTTCAATTTCCTATTCAACGAAAACAGATATGAAAGAGACACCAAATATCACGGACAAAGAGATCAGTATCTCTATGTACCTGTGTAGAAAATGACGCAATTTGACGTTCTCAGGATTAATTCTACTCAGTGCAAATATCAACATGAAGTTCCTTTGGCATTTCACTTCTTAAAATCGCGAAACAGCGGCCCACCAGGTTTGTAACCACATTGATACTGGTGGGTTTCTCATTGTGGGTCCACCAACAACAACGAGTTTCAATGATTAATTAGACCTGTTCTGGGACCGTTAACACCTGTTTTGTTGGGCCGCCGATTGCCGATCTCGAGGCTGCCCATACTTATCTACAAGTCCAGCATCTAATGCAATCTTAGTCGGTAAAATTCACCAGCCGTGTGACACTTTCTTGAGAGGGAAACGATCGATTTCGTGCGATCATCTAATCTATCTCTGAAGAAATTGCCTCAGATACATACATTCACTTGAACCTCAATTAGACATTTTAATATATTATACCTCATGATTGCACCAGTCTGAATTCATTCACAAAAAGTTTCTGCTGGGTTTCTGAGTAGAAAGAATAAGAAGTTGTGCCAGTAATTACTGGCCAACGAGCGGATGTAGTTTGTATGATTCACTAAATGATTGATTTTTTTTGTCAACTTTTTAAACCTTCCGTCGATTTTGGAGACCAGTTTTGAACGTCACGACCATATAGGCTAATAACGATCTTGGTCAATACATGTAATGTCTCATGGGAATTTCTTTGCTCTGAGTAATCGATAGGTCTTGTGGATTCAGTTTAATGTTTTTGTAGAAGGTTATTGGCATGCTGCTCTATTGATTTGTGTGTTGAAGTTGGTTATATAGTGGAACATTATTCTTCCTCTGTTCGATAATTTTGTCAATATACTTGAATAATGTAAATTAGTTTCTATCAATACATAAGAGCCATGAATTTTTTAATGTTCTTTTTTGCGTTTGTCATGCACCATATGCAATATGCATGGTATATTTATGACGCATCACATGGACGAAAATATAGTATGTAATGAAAATGCTTCTCATAAATTTCTTTTTGCTCATTTCCAACATTATCATTTTCTTCAAATCTAATAAGAACCTTTTCCTGGCAAATTCTTAACTATTTTATCTTTAAACCTGACAATATCCAGATGCATGATTTTTGAATTTAGGCTCTCAGTGCGGGCAATATCCGAGCAGATTTGGCTAAGCCAGAAAGTATTCAATAAAAATCAGTTTGAACAGTGCTGTTTATAAAATGAACATTTCGAATCCGATTATTGGCTCTGTAAGCAGTAAACTGCTTCGTATCTTGTTGTTTTATGGATAGTCATATTTTTGTTTTGAATACTGTGGAAGTGTGGCCCAAAATTGCATTATATCTGGGATTCTGGGATTCTTATGCAAATGATAGCTAGGTTAAGTTTAGTTAAGAAAACTGAAATTTTGTGACTTTTTCAAACAGTAAAACTCAAATAATTATTTCAATTGATTTTCACAATCTTGCTCTTCTATTGAGTTGGTTGTTCATTGAAAAGTTTCATCACAGGGTAGCTTTATTGTTAATTGAGTTTTCTTTAAATGTCCAAACAAACCCTCACATCAGCTCCAAATAATTTTCAATTTGGAACTCACGTCAAAACAATTTAAAAATAATAAAAGAAGTGCAGCAGGAGATTGCAGGTTCAAGTCCTGTTGGTGAGCCGTTTTATATTTTTCGAAAAATTCATGATATTTACGGCTTATGTTCTTTCCTTCTTTGATAGCTCATGTCTCTTATTCTTTCCATCACCTACGGAAATGTGATTATTTTCAGGTACAAAGATGTACCAAGCGATTTCATAACATCACTATTGATTGAAATTCTTCTATAGCTATGCTTTAAAATATGTAAAAGGGACTGAGATTTTTTTATTACTACATATGAAAAAGAAAGGATTATCTGACCATCACGAATATTTCGAGTCACACTTTGAAAGTCTAAGTTGGGCAATTTCAAAATATTTTTCAAAAAGGCTGACTTTTCAGATTGAAGATTAAAACTTATCAGTGATGAAAATATTGAAATATGAAATTGAAGATAATTTTTTGATTTAGTTTTTTTTTAATCCTTTTTCCAATTCAACATAAGAGATAACGACTCTTACATTCAGCTAAGCTTAGTTTAGCTTGATTAACTACTCACATCCACCTTGAACCGTAAAACTCGAAATGCATGGTTGTAGAAAATTTCTGAATTGCTTGTTCCACCAAAAACATATTATGATAAACATCACTTCGAGTTCCACGATCGCTGGCGTGGCTCAGTAGAACAAGTTCCACATCGCCAATGGTTGCTACTCTGTGATTGACCGAGGCCATCAATTTTTTTCAGAGGTCAAATGAATGGTGCTTGGGATTAGCAGCTCATTCACACTGCACAAAACTGATGCTCTCTCTTTCAACGTCAATAACGGCGCCGGCCACGTCCTAGTAGTCAATGGATAGATTGGAAGAAAGAGGAAAGGATGAAAGATCTATTTTGTGCTTTAGGACCAATGTCTGCATTCTAGCAAAACTATTTTAGTTGGGAGAGTTTAAGGAATTGATTGGGAGACACTTTTGACTAGTGTTACGATGAACCATAAAAATTATTTTCCGAACTCCTATTAGTAACTCCTATCAAACTTAAATATGCTTTCATAGTTTTTTCCAACTCAAGCAAAAAACGTTTGAGCTTTAATACAAAAAAACTTGATGTGACTTGAATCGAAGTATGATTCAAAACCCCACAAAGTTTGTAGAAGGATCTTCTCAATAGCTTTAATGATATAAAAAACGACAATGATGCTAAATAAAATGCACAAACGAAAAAACGAAAATCACAGTTTTCGAATATATTAACCGTGCTACCAATATTTCAATTAACATGAAGTTCTCATCCTGCACAATTTCTGATTCCTACATTATTCAATTCATTTCGAACATCCAACTTTTAGTGTTTGTCTGAAATTCTCTAAAATGCATAAGAAATTGGCCGTACCATCAATTCTGGCGCATGATTCCCAAAAAGCAATAACAAACGCCTTTTCCGTTACTTCCGGGAGATGCTTGACCACGCAAACATTATCCCACTACATTCTTACAGTTTTTTACGAGCGACAAAATTTCATCTCACAACTACCTACCGCCTACCATTCGACAATCTCCTATGACTAGTATTATAGTTGAATGATCAAGCTTCTATGATAGATTCAAAAAAAATGTAGACCATTTTAAATTTGAAATCGAAAACCAACCAACTATGTTCATCATCGAAAAATGTGCCTCTATTTGTTAAAAATGTAGCTATAGCTTCAATTCAATTTCGCCCACAACTCTTTTATGTTGAGTGAAGGATAAGTATTTCAAGTTCTTAGAGATAAAGAGGTACGAACGCATGAAAGCTTTTTTGAGGAAACACGCATGAAAGTTTTCGTGATGAGTGATTCTCCATAAACATGTTTCTCAAAAGATCCAGTCATCTTTCGATTAAAGTAGTAGTACATTAAAGCCTTAAAAATCTATAATTCGCACCGGAGAGCCAGATACAGATAAATAAATCACAACCTTTGCCATTAATAACATGAAATCAGTTACCCATGCGTTTGTCTTCATTTGGTTTCTTTAACCACTATTATACAATGAGAAGTTGATATTGATTTAAAAAAAAAAATTCCAAACACTTACCTTTCGACGATCTAAAAAATAAATCAAACTTAAATTAATCAAACAGACTATGGGGCCGTTCACTAATTACGTAAGCACGATTTTGGAAATTTTCAACCCTCCCCCCCCTGGTAAGACAAAGTAAGATTTTTCAAAACCACCCCTCCCCCCCCCCCCCCCCCTAGTAAGATCTTACGTTTTTTATTCTTTGAGAAATTAACACTTTTTTAGGTTTTATTTTTGACACTTTACCAGCATTAAGGCATTCGTGTCAGAGAAATTGACAGGTGTTTTTAAAAATAGCTTGAAAATATTAAAAATGTGACATACATACTTCTAAGCAAAGCACTTTTTAAGTAAAATTAAAAAAACTGTTTTTGAAAAGTACAATCTATACAAAACAACAGAAGAAATGTCATAAACGATTATAGAAAACATTTTTCAAGACATGTTTGGGGTAACAATAATTTTCAATAAATTTCCACAAACGATTAAACGATAGAAAATCAAAATTCCGATTTCAAAAAGAGAGATCAGGTTAGCACATTGTACCATTAAAAATTGTTATGTTTTTAAAATATTTAAAATATCATTCTATACTACTAGAATTGGGGCAAAAATGTTTAACGACAATCACGTTGTCAGTCAACTAACCTAAAAGCTCAGACTCATTCAGCGGTAAGCGATAAAGTTTTAGGATTTTTTTTGGAAATTTTTTGTAAAATTTAGAGTTGGTAGTAGGGGAGAGTGGGGATACTTGATCCCCTTTTCTTATTTTCACCATATCTTTTTGGAAAAATTTAGTAACTCGCCGTCTTTGACATTTTCTGACAGCTTGTAACTTCAAGTTTCTATGCTTCAAAAATTAGGACTATTCTTTAACCCGTTGATGAACTAGAAGCATTTTCGTGGGAGTAAAAAAATTGCGATTTTTCTGAAGTTAGGGGAGACTTGATCCCCTATTGAAGGAGACTTGATCTTTTATTCAGGAAGCCCTAATCCTTGTATAAAAATCAAACAAAACCCCAAGACAGAATGTTAATTGACTATTTTGGTCATGTTTGTTCTCATTTCACAATTTATAGCAGACATAAGAAGAAAATTCTATAACTTTGTCTCAACGCTTATAACATTGCATACTTCAAGGCGCTATTTTTTATAATTAAGAGATAATTAATTATTTTTGCTCTTTTCTTCAGACAATTGTTTGATAAATATTAGTTTTTGGATAAATATTAGTAATTTCGTAATCAGCAATCATAACGATCAATTCAGAAGAAGAATATGCCGTTTGGAAGGGGGATCAATTGTACCCATAATCAACATTTTAGAAAACTTTTTCTTAAAAAAGTTGAGAGTTTTCCATTACTTTTAAAATATGGCATTATGAAGTTCATTTTACGCTCGAACGATTGATACATTGGATCAAATATTTTTTTCATAATTTTCCCATGTAAGGAACATTTTAAAGTGATGAAAAAAGATCTTCAAGTTACATTTTGTGAAATTTTTCAAACAAAGTTCAATTACTCAAACAATTATTTTGTTAAAAAATGTTAAACTACAAGCATTGTTATTTTGCTCATTTTGGCACATTTTTCTAGAACATTTGATCTTTGTAAGACATTCCAGTTTCGAGATATAGCTAAGGAATCAAGTATCCCCAGGGATCAAGTATCCTCATTCTCCCCTAACTATCACTGAAAAAACTGTCTAGAAATTCATTATTTAAAGCGCCTTATATTGATTATTAAAGATTTTTTCTGAATGAAGTCATATTCGAAATATGATGGATTCAAATCGTGGTGTCACAACGCGCCATTTTCCTTGTTGTTTCTATAAATTCCTCAATTGAAAAGATTGTTATGGTGAAAATCGAAAAGCGACGATCTTTTGTAATAATGTGATTAAGTGTTTTTGGTTTGAATTGATTCTCTTTAAATTTTGTAGAACCTGCAATTTTTTTTTATTAATTCAAAGACTTTAAAAGATAAATTACTTAACATCAAAATTAACCAACAAATAGGTAGTGAGTAAAATAAAACCTTAGTAATATGGTTTCGTATGGCTGTGGCTGTGATGAATTTTTATGTAATATTTCTTACGTTAGATTTTTGGAAACCCCCCCTACCCCCCTAGTAAGAGATCGTAATCAAATGTGAAACCCCCCCCCACCCCCCATATGTGCTTACGTAATTAGTGAACAGCCCCTATAGAGCAGCACATTTTCTACACTTGAAAAATAACTAATAATAATGTTTGAAAGTTTATATCTTTTTTGTTACTCAAGGTTTTTGAAAAATATCATTAAATAGTAAATTAACACACTGCATGGTTTATCAATGAAACAAAACAGAAACAGCTGTTGCACAGTGTTTAAAATCAAATGATTTTAAAATATAATTTTATAAAAAAAAATCACCAGCTTCATCCACTATAAAGTATATTTTCATTTTTGATTTTGATTTCAGTAGAACAAATAGTTATAAAAAAAAGCAATTCTATAAAAAAAACGCACTTTCAACTGAAATAATTCACTGATTTGCTCACTGAAATCTAACAATATAACAAAGATTAAACCAAACAATATATAAAGGAAAAAATAAGTGCTTCAGAAAATGTGCTGCTAAATTAACAACCAAAACCAATTTGTTTGATGTGGCTCCTGTTAGCTCCGGGTCTAAAGATAATTTCCTTTTTCACCGATGAGACCTATTCCGGCTTCTCAATATGTTTAACGACCTTTTCCTTAACTTGAAGATGCAATTTTCAGTTAAGTTTCTCGTTTTGAGAGCTCTTGAAGTTTTTCGGAGAAAAAAAAACACCCCCTTCAACAACGGCCATAACCTGCCAAATTTCAGATAACTACTCTTACATTCCCATAAAAACTTAATAACTCACTTTAATTGGATGAACACTATATAGTTGATATTTTAAATGGTTTTATTTAAAAAAAAATCTTATAATTACTTTAGAGAAGAATATTTTGAACTGAAATCGATCTTTTGTGTTTAGTACAATTCTAAAAAATAATGTGTTTAAGCATCGTCTCATCATTTTCAAAGGAGGTTTTTTTATGTTACAAAATGTCAAAGTTTTCTCGTAAAATTGAAAAGTTTCCACTTTTTGTGAAGTGAATTCACTCATTTGCGACAGTTTTGTTCGCTTTTTAAAGCAACCCCATTGGATATAAACAAATATTCTATAAATTCTATTTTATTTATTCATTTTGTAAAAAATTTCAACATTTGAACTTTTGCAACAAGTTTGATTTCAAAAATTACATAAAACATGTTAAAATTGTTTTCTCTTTCTTCCGTTGATTTTGTGTGATTTGGAGTATCAAAACTATTAACAAGCTTGAGATTTTTTGATACGCGAACGCATAGAAATTCAGGATTTGGATTTTTTCAAATTGTTTCCTGTTTTCTTGAATTTTATTTTCTTTTCAGAATCAATTCATTTTTTTATTAATCTGGTTATAATTGTGGAATAGAACTTCAAAATTCATTCTTGACTAATCTGATAGTTTTTTGTTTTATGTATAAAATTTACACTTTTTTTTTGATGAGTCGGGGATTTCAGTTCCTTCCATACATCTGAGTGAAGATTTTAAATTGACTTAATTTTAGAAGATCTACCGCAGAGCGTTTTATCTCAATTAACCTTTTTTTAAATCTTGAAATTATATGTTTTTATGAAAACTGGAAATCAAAACTCAATTAGTTAAATTCGGATCAAGAAACAGCAAGTTAAAAATGTTTCTCCTTATATTAAGAGAACAGACGTACAAGCAAGCCAACGAAACTTGTGTAAAGAATCCTACAACCAATTTGAACCCATTTTGTTTTGTTGCTGGGGCATCAGTTGTCTCCAAATACACCAACGAGAAATGGCAAACCGAAAACTGAGAAAAAATAATAAACTTTCAGTCAGTTTTAAACAGGAGCGTATGAGGCATGTAATAAAAAATCGCATGTAAGTTGCGTAGCACATTCGTCATGCTACACAATAAAGAAATATTATAAAACGCATTCGCTATTTCCTTCAAACTTGTTAAAAGAACTCAATTTTGAAAGTTGGGATTCAAAAGTTATACCGCTTTGAGATGTCGAGAATCAGTTGGGTGAGACTTATCGTCAAAATTGTAACCGTTCAATAAGTTCAAAAACTAATCCGAAAATTGTTCACGGTGTGTTTATAGAAGATGTTAAAAAGAAAAAATACAGTAACTCTATTTTTTTCAGAAATGGAAAATTTAGCCTTTTCTGAATCATTTTCAGGCGAAATTAAAATATTTGATCGGTGAGTCCCAATACGTTTTGTTTTTTTTCTTTTGAAGATTTGTAGTCCATATTTTAAAATTATTCCAGTGCAATGGAATAGTATGTTTTTTTATTTTTATTCAAGTTTTTTTCATTCTGAAACACTGAAAAATGTCAACGTCTGGAAAGATAAGTGATTTGGATTTTCTGTTAAATTTATTTTACATCAACATTTTATTTAAAATTTTGATATTTGGAATATCCTTGTTATAATTGGTGTTATTCAAATGTAACATGAATTTATATTATTCATATGTGTATATCTTGGAAAAATAATTCTGGTTAAAACATATTTATGATGCACGGATAAGAACAGTCCAACACCATTTTATTGGGTCCCAACAAAATATTCAAAATCTTTTCTTTTTTTTCCAAATTGTTCTTTGGAATATTTCCACAATATTTGCAGGCTCTAATGCATATGGATACGCACTTTTAAAAGTAATAATAAAATTTTTGATAATACCACTCGTTTATGAAATTTTTGAATTTGGTTTACCTCAGATTAAATTAAAACATTTCCAAGCAGACCAGTTTACAATAAAATTAAAAAAATTTAATTTAGTTGAAAGTTAAAATACTTGCACTGAAATCCGTTTATCTTCGGCTACATTAAATTTATTTTAAATTTTTTTTTCTCATATTGAAGGTGAATAAGTTTTCTATCAATCATTTGAACTGCATTTTGTTATTCATGATCAACAAAACGATGAAAAATGATTTTTTTTTTTTCATAGAGAAATTTCAATTTCTTCGACGGTTTTAAAACAGATTTATGCGTTTTATTTTTTTTTTGTTTTTGTGGATTTCTATGGTTTATTCAAACCAATTGTTTTTATAGTTTTCACATACTTGGTATAAAATTGTAGAAGTTATGATTGTTTTACTGTAACATTAATGTTTCATTAAGGTTCCATTTAATGATAAAGAAGAATTTCAGTGTACAGTAGAATAACTAATACAAGTAAGGAATGAACAATATATGATGAATATTACGCGCTGCAGGCCAGCTAGCTGTCGATCATTCACAATTCACTTTTAATTTTTGTAAATTTAAGATTGACGAAAAAATTTAAATGCATTTTTTTTAATTCAAATTTATCAGAGTTTTAGACTAGGTTCATCCATTAAATAAAATTATTTCCCAAGAAAACTATAAAATTTTTAATTTTGAACAAAAAATTCAAGATATAATTTAAATAATATAGTGGGTTGGAAACCGTAGAAGCTAAGATTATTGAACCTTAACAGTAATGCTCTTTGAATAAAATGGAAGAATCACAGAGTACAGCAGCGTTACAAAAATTGGGCTAGAAAATGATGAAAATAAAAAGGTCAAAGGAAACTCCAGGCTTAAAATGATCATTGCATCAAAATACAGTAAAAAGCTAAATTTAAGCTAGATTGTTTTGCTGTAGCGATTTGCAGTGAGTCTGTAGTGCAAATGGAGTTTTGAGACATTTAAATCCGGAGAAGTTAAAAAAACTATTTTCTCATCAAAAATTGTTTTTAACGAATCGTTTAGTTTTGAATATTGATTTTCCTTATTTTTAAAAGCTTAAATTAAGACAAACGCTTCTACTTCAGATCGCATCACGATAAGCGTTATAATAGCGCTTCCTAATGTTAACTGGTTTTCTTAATCATTGAGCTTTTTTTTTAATAAAATTTCTTCCAGTTGTCACAATCAGTAAATCTAAAGACAACGAATTAAAAATGAATTCATATATCAATTCATATTATTCTAGATAATTCTAATAATTTCAGATTATTTGACCCTCTCAGACTGTTGACAGGTTTTGCCAGCCAATATTTAAATTTTAAGATTAGATGATACTTTTTAAGCAATTTTTTACGTTTACGACAGCTCTGTAAATAATTTTAAAACAATTTGAAAGTTTTTCAATGTTTTTAATGACATTG
Organism: Uranotaenia lowii; assembly: GCF_029784155.1. NCBI lineage: Eukaryota > Metazoa > Arthropoda > Insecta > Diptera > Culicidae > Uranotaenia > Uranotaenia lowii. Next base: position 285,698,684 of record NC_073692.1, on the reverse strand, counting down.
TTGAGTTATCAGCTCAATTTAACAGTATTGAAAGTTAAAATTAAGATAATAAGCACCTCTGAAATTATAAAACACTAGAAATATATTATTTTTTTGAAAAATTCGAATAGAAAGTTTTCAAAACAAAAATTTTTGTATGGGAGGTCACCGACAAAATATTTTATATTTTGGTGAAAATGAACCGGAAAAAACTCTATTTTCTGCCCATGCAAAAGTTGGCGTTACAATATTTTTTTTTCTTTAAGTCCTCCTACGAAACACACCGTGTGTTAATTATTTTGACTGCCTCAGTAGTGTCAATAAAAAAAGTAAAATTTCGTCCCGAAAAAAGTTAATCTAATTACATTTATCAAACAATAAATTGAAGCCGACTTTTAAAATTTAAGTGAAGCATTGGTTTAATAATTTATGAGTTCATATACAAACAATTTCGCCTTTTCGAAAACTGGACACTTTGAAAAATGATTTGCAACTCTTGAACGGCTCTATAGATGGCAATGATTCAAGTCAATTTTTATTGTATTTTTCTGGTGATTTGATTTTTTACACACTTTATTGAAGATTTTTTGTTCGAGCTTGTACGTCTATTCTCTGTGGTATACAGACGATTTAGAAAAAAAAAATGGGAAAATTTGAAAAAAAAAAACACATTTCTGGACTCCTCGTAGGTTTAACCCGACACTGGCTTAAAGTTTTTAAGGTTAAATTATGTTATTTGAATAAGAAATTCAAAACGTATTCAAACTTCAAAACTCTATCGCAGCTGTTAATTTGTGAAGTTTAGATTTTTTTTCCAATTTGGAAGTCATCTGTATAGTCTTTATTCAAACTTCACTTCAATTGAAATATATCCGGCTGTGAAAGAGATCAAGGACTGCCAAATGTTTGTTTTGTATAGTTCAAATCGTACGCATAAAATTTATCCAAATGCATTTCACGTACGCACTCAAATCCAACCTATGGACTCGGGTTGAAAATTAATCTCAATTATCCAACGTCAATTTTCAAGTGGGCGTTTATTGTTATTGTTCGTTACTAACCAAGTCTCAGTAAGGGGTTTGTCGGGTTGTTTGTAAAGTAAGTTTGTACAATAAAAGTGAAAGATAAGTGCCAAAGATGGATCAACAGCTGCGGCGTTCAAGTCGAAATTACTCGTTAAACAACAAACAAATCGCATAAAGATGGCGTATAAGCATGATCTTCAACTTACTCTGCTGCGTGTGATCTTGAAGATTCTTTTTTCACAGCATTACTTTTCTCGCAGTTGGTAAATCGTATCGAAGTAGCGGCTACTGAGCAAATTTTATTGATGAATGGAGGCATCATGTAGGGGATGTGTTAGGGGCATTGCTCAAATTCGGACTTGATCACGATTGTTAGCCTTCGGTACCAAGTGCAATTATGATTGATCTGCAATCTTTTCAACGATTCGCGAGTGTTATTGTTCAATTCAATTATGCCTTATTGCGATTTGGTCTCCTAGGTCTTGGGAAAATATTTTCACAAACCCATGCGATGCAGCTTTGAAAAGATACTTTATATAACTAATCGTTGTCACACAGGAAAACATAATTTTTGTCACACCTTCACAGCATCTTTAGTGAATTAGTCTCAGTGAGCCAAATGGTTATTGTGATTCAACTCCAATAAAGCTGGTATCAAGTGAGAAAAGTTCGCGGGATAAATTCGGTAATGCGGTGACCAAGACCAGGTCATACAGGGGGAAAAAAATGTGGCTCAATCAAATATCGCTCAACATTCTGCTGATCCTGTTGCTGCTCATGTGCCAAGAGAATAAAGTGCATCGATGGAAGGTGGATGGCCAGATAAATGCCTTTCGCCCAACCGTGTTCGATAGCTCCCAGTGGCGGATGTTGTTTCACATGTATCGGAACGTCACGATGCTAATGGCCGGCCGGACCGGACGCGTGGCCGTTTCCTGCAGAGGCGGGTCCCTGAGAAGGTGCCATTCCCCTGTGACGTTTCGCTCGGGAGGAGTCCAGAGCCACCCGTCAGCGTCCACAAACTTAGGCCAGGTAAGTTCAACGTCCAAAGTTTGACATTCTATATTCTTTTATAAATATTGAAATTCTTAACGCCAAGTTTATGATTATTTATAATATCTTTAAAATATGCAAATTTGATCAAACTTTATTGACACTTCGACACTCACATGTTTTTTGAAAATTATAATGCGATCGGTTAAAAATGATGAAAAAACAGAATGGGAAGAACATATCTGGTAACATCGACAATAAAAGTTTAATTGATTTAGTAGATAAGTAGACTGAACATGCTGATTAATAATTTCGTTTACAAAAAAAAATTGCAGCAAATTCCCTTCTTACACTTAATGATTCTATTTTTATTAGTGAACTTTGTAGCATGGTAATTGACTGTGAGATCATCCTAGATTTTGTAAAGCAAATTTCGCGGAAGCTGTATGCTAGATCGCTGTTTAATCGTGCTTTTTGGTAAATTTGACACTGCACCACTAAGGAAGGAGGGAGGGGTTTGACGGTCAAACCCCCCCCCCCTCCCATGAGGGTCCAAATATGATTCAAGAGTAACTATCTTGACTCAAAACTAGAGCCAGGCAAGCCGGCTAGGCTTCGCCGCCACGAGTTTGTGAGTCTGCCTCTTCTTCGATGTCCTTCTGGATTCCATTCAAGCGCCTCTCTGCAAATCTCGTTCTCATCTCTTCGCAGCGTGTGCTCAATCCATCTCCACTTATGTTCCCTAACCTCGATTTCTAGCATCCTTTGATGACATGGCGGTGTAATTCCTCATTAGAGATCCAGTTGCCAGGCCACAAAGCGCTGATGATATTCCGCAGGCAGCGATTAGGAAATACTTGCAGTTTTCGCGTCTTCACCGCATTCGTGCACCAAGTACAACAATACGGATTTGACGTTTGAGTTGAAGATTCTGATTTTCGTTCGTAAAGAGATCAGGCGTAACCGCCAGATGTTTCGGAGACTCGCAAACGCAAATCGGGCCTTTCTAATCCTGGTTTCGATGTCTTTCCTGGTACCACCATCAGGCGTTATCTGGCCACCAAGATACTGGAAGCACTCCGCTTTCTCAACTTGTTGCCCAGCTACCATGAAACTGGAGGGATTTCTTGTGTTGATCTCCATCGACTTGGTCTTTCCGACATTGAATTTGAGACCTGCTGCCTTGGAACTTTCGGTGAGGTCGTCGAGTTTTTTCTGCATATCCGGTTGTGTTTGGGCGAGCAAACAAAATCGTTAGCCAAGTCAAGGTCGTTCAGTTGCTCCATTGTTGAAGGATTCCACGGCAATCCTCGGTTCGGTGCACAGTCGATCAATCCAATCAGAATCTCATCCATTTCGATTACATACATAAATACATCCTTGTCTCCCTCCAGCAGTTACCGGAATTGGTTCGCACAAGACACCTCGTATTGTGCTTCGATGAGATGGACTAGTTTCTCAGGGACCCCTCGTCGCCTTTTATTCATTTATTCCGCCAAACAATGTAGGCTACATATATATAATAACTTGAATCTAGAGATTACAATTTTCAAATAAGCTTAATAATAATGGTTCTTCTTTACATTTACAAAGTCAGGTTCTTCGGTGCCTGTTACCGTAAAAACCTTTTTTCAGCTGCTGTTTTGACATAGTTAAGTCTATGTTCTCATAATATTTATTATAACTATACATTAAACAATTCATTGGACTATATTTTCCATAATCAGTTCGAGTAGAGGTTATAATGAAAAGATTTCTTGTTCTTAAATGACGGCAAGGACAATAAAAGTTTAATTGATTTAGTAGATAAGCAGACTGAACGCGCTGATTAATTATGTCGTTTACGAAACAGATTGCAGCAAACTCTCTTCTTACACTTAATGTTTCCATGTTTATAAGCAGGCAACGTGATTCATAGCTAGGTAATTGGTTCTGAGACCATCCTAAATTTCGTAAAGCGAATAGAACAAATTGTTTCTGGACTGATTCCAAACGGTTTTTATGTAAAATTTGAAAAGGCGACCACACAACGCTACAATACTCCACGGTGTGTTTCTAGAAAATGTTTAAAAGAAAAAAAAACAGTAACTCTATTTTTTTCAGAAATTGAAAATTGAGGCTTTTCTGAGTCATATCCAGGCAAAATTAAAATATTTGGTCGGTGAGTCCCCATACGATTTGTTTTTTTGAAGATTTATAGTCTATATTTATAAATTTTCAATATGAAAAATTATTCCAGTGCAATGGAATTGCAATCTTTATCCTTCGTTCGTTCGTACTGCAAGTTTCCGCTTGTGGGACGAACCACGCTAGGCCTACTATTGTGTGGTGGTTGCTACAATTCTATCTGTCTCAACCACTGCAAGGTAGTAGGCCCGTGAGGAACAAATCGATGAAATGTGATGAAAAGTTTTCAAATTAAAATTACCCTTCCGCTCAATTTTCAACATCTTTCATCTTATTCTAATCTTCTATCCGTCTATAATCTTTCAATTCTTGAATATTCTTTCTCAAAGAATATAAATTTCACCGATATAGCCGATAAATAATTTCACAAAATTTATCCTTAAAACATATTTTTTTTATTCAAGTTTTTGTCATTCTGAAACATAAAAATATTTCAACGCCTATTAATATTAGTGATTTCGACTAAAAAACTTATTTTATATGAACATTTTATGTGAAATTTATTATTTGGAATATCCTTGTTATAATGGGTGATATCCAAATGAAACCTAAATTTACATTCATATGTGTATTCTTGTAAAACTATTTCTTATTCAATGAAATTTTAAGATAAATGAATAAGAATAGTCCAACATCCTTTGATAGGTTTCCCAAGAAATATAAAAAAAAAATTTTTTCAACCTTGTTATTTGAATAAATTCCAAAAATACTTGTATGCATAGAAATACGCATTTTAGAAAAAAAATTATGTTTGATACCACTCGTTTTAGTATTTTTCAATTCCTTTTACCTAAGATTAAAATTTTAACAAATCTCAGCAGACCAGTTTTCAATAGAATTTAAAATACGAAATTTAGTTAAAAGTAAAAGTAATTGCACTGAAATCCGTACATCTTTGGCTTCAAAAAAATCAATTTCAAATTACTTTTCCTCATATTGAAGGTGAATAAATTTTCTATCAATCATCTGAACTTCATTTTTGCGTAAGACTTTATACACTGTTGATAATTTTGAATAAATGGATTAAAGATGAAAAAAAAGTTTTCTGGAGAAGTTTCAATTTCATCGACAGTTTTAGACCAGATTTTTGCACTTTATTTTTTTTAGTTTTTATAGATTTCTATGATTAATTAAAAATTATGATTTCTAGAGGTTTTTACCACAACTGGTATAAAATTGAAGAAATTTTGATTTTTTTCCTGTTTCATTAATGCTTCATTACTGTTTTTTTTAAATAATAGAAAAGGACTGCAGTGTTTAGTAGAAAAACTAAAATAAGTATGGAAAGAACAAAACATGAATCATTTACTTTTGAATATTGATTTTTTTCTATTTTTTTAAAGCTTGAATTAAGACAAACGTTTCTACTCCAGAGCGCAACACGATAAGCGTTATCACAAAAAAGTTATAGCAGTTTCTTGTATTACCTGATTTTCTAAATTCTTTTAAAATGAAATACTCTCCAGTGTTTCCACAAGCAGAATATATAAAAATAATGGATTCAAATAGATTCAAATTATTCCAGATAATTTTTAAAATTTCAGATAATTTCACCCTCTCAGACTGCTGACAGGATTTGCTTGCTGTTTATAAATTTCAGGATTAAAAGATATTTTTATGCAATTTTCTTCGTTTAAATAGCTGTGTAACTAGTTTGAAATAATTTTTAAAATTTTTCAAAGTTTCCGATACGATTGTTGAGTTTAATTTAAAAATATTGAAAGTTAGAACTAAGGGAATAAGCACCTCTGAAATTAAAAAACACTAGAAATATATGTATATTTGATAAAGATTTCAAATAGAAAATTTTGAAAAAAAAAATTGTATGGGGGGTCACCGACCAAATATTTTAATTTCTGGTGGAAATGAACCGGGAAAAGCTCTTCTTTCTGCCCATGCAAAAATTAGCGTTACTGTATTTTTTTTTTCTTTAAGTCCTTCTACGAAACACACCGTGACTCAAGAATAGATCTAACATAAGCTGTGTACAATGCTTTTATTGTGTATGGGTCTTTAAAATTATAACTGAAACGTTTTATAAATGCTAACATACCGTTTGATTTCTGAATTATTGAGTTATAGTGATCTACAAAGGTAAGTTTTGAGTCCAATATAACTCCAAGGTCTCTAATCGAGAGTCAACAATCTCGACAGGATCATCTCCCAATTTGACAATTTCATATGACTGACATTTTTTCTGGTAAATGCAATATTTGAACATTTTGCCACGTTAAGTTTGAGCAGACTTTTAATGCACCATTTGTTAAATACATTAACTTCGTTTTGAAAGATTCTAAAGTCTTCTTCGTTATTTACTTTCATATAAAGTTTCATATCATCAGCATAAATTAGCACATTTGACTGCTTGAGAAGACAAGTTATATCATTTACGTATAAAATAAATAACAAGGGGCCGAGATGGGAGCCTTGAGGCACACCAGAAGTAACGGAGATACTTTTCGAAAGTGAACCATTAAATCTAACAACTTGTGAGCGGTTCGTTAAATAGGACCTTATCCATTTCAGTAGGTGCAAACTGAAACCCTGTTTATTTAATTTAAAAATTAACATGGGGATGTCAATTCTGTCAAAAGCTTTAGTGAAGTCCGTGTACAGAAGCCTGTACAGAATTACCGCGATCCATACAGCTAATATTATAGGTAACAAACTCGAGTAAATTAGTGACTGTAGATCTTCCTTTAACAAATCCATGTTGCTTTTCAGTAATGAGTGTTTTAATTTGGTTATATATTTTTCTATTCACTATAGCTTCGAAAAGTTTTGGTATGCACGGTAAAATGGCTATGCCCCTGTAATTATTTATGTCAGATTTTTTTCCTGACTTAAATATGGGTACAAGAAATAAGAATTTCCATACTTGAGGAAAAACACCTGATTTCAATGAAGAGTTAAATAGAAGAAACAATGGCATACTCAGTTCATTTACTAGATTTTTTAAAAGAAGTGGAGGAATTCCATCAGGCCCGGGCCCTTTAGTGCTGTCTAAGGAGGAAATGGCTTTACATATTTCTTCAAAGGAAATTGATTCTACTACAGTTAATGCCGTTGAATCAGAGAGATAACTAAAAAAGGAAGTATCACGATCTTCTCAGAAAAACTAGTGTAAACAGTTTGGAAAAAGTCGGCGAATAGATTACAAATTTCGTCGGAATTTTGACCTTCTATGCTGCCAAAGTGCATGCGAGATGGAAAACTATTGTTTTTTAATTTTGTATTGACATATCTAAAAAAGTTTCTTGGGTTCGATTTTATGTTTTGCTCAATTTTTATATTATAGTCTTGGAAAGAAGTATTCAAGCGTATTGCTAGTCGATTACTGGCTTCTTGGTGTTCTAACTTAGTGACTAATGACGGATTCTTTTTCCAGTTTTTATGTGCCTTCTGCTTTTTATTCCTTAAATGCATAAGCTCTTTCGTGAACCATGGCGGATTTTTGTTATTATTTGTTCGTCGCTTTAAATATGTTGGAACGTATTCATTGAGAATTTTACCAAGAATTTTGTAAAAAAATCTCCACTTGATTGTCTGTTGAGTTTTCAGCTCGGAATATTGTTTGCCAATCAACAACTTGTAATTTTGTTTTAATCATATTATAGTTAGCATGAAAAAAGTCAAACGTCTCTATAAACTCGTAATCATCTGGTAAACGTTTTTGATCAGGACATATGATTGAGAATTCGATAGCAGTGTGGAAGACCTCGTTTTTCCAAATTGGATCTGAAACTTCTACAACACAAAAATCATCAGTCAGATTTGAAAATAATAAGTCCAGATATCGACTACAGGCATTTTTTACATGGTTTATTTGATTAAGACACAAAGAAGCCAGATTATCAAAAAGAATTTGCAGTGTTTCATTATCACCACAGATCGGCAAGAGAATGCTTTCATTATCTTCATCAATTAAGAATTGGAGACTTGATTGATTAAAGTCGCCATAAAGGTGTATTTTAAATTCGGGCTCAAAATTTGCGAACATTTCGGTAATGTCAAACAGAAACTTTTGAAAATATTCTTTAGTAGCATATTCTGGCGGAAAGTAAATCGACCCAAAAATATGCGTTTCATTGAAGATGCGGGCTTTGACCCACACGTGCTCGAATTCTTTGTGTTTAGTCGTAGGAATGAGCTCAGAATCGAAGACAGAGCTGATTGCCACAACCACACCACCGCCAGATTTCTTGTCAGAAAGAAAAAAATTTCTGTCATCTCTAAACACGTTGAAACTAGAACCAAAAACTTCTTCGCTGTTTATATTTACATCCCAGCTTGTTTCTGTTCCCAAAATTATAGTATAACTACTAGCTGCTAAATTTTTATAAATTATATTCAATTTCGATGCACTTCGCATTCTGTTAAAATTTTGACAATAAGCCACAATTTCTTTATTATTTACTATAGCGGATGTATTCAGGGCTGCAGATGTTGTATGGTCGCGCGAACGAATTGTAACGCGATCCGCTTGGTCAACATTAATCAGAGAGCTAGTACCTATAGTGGCACGCGTCGATGGGGCAGAAAATATGTATACATTACCGGGTTGTTGAAATCAAATGCATTAGGGCCATGGTGGTAGCAGGGGCCGGCAAAGGGTGCACTGAATGAAGTGGGACACGGATTGAACGTTGCATATGGTGGCATGGAAGTCGATGGATGATGTGTGCACATATTTGCTTGGTACGGTGAAGTCGTTGCCGCAGGAGTAGTCGGGAACCTAGCCGGTAGCCTATCATGATGTGGTGGCGTATTAGGTGACACAGAAGAGAGTCCAGGGTCCAGTGGTGGTGTATTTGATGATACAGTAGAGGGTCCAGGGTTTAGAGTATCTCCACGTTGAAAATTGATGAAGGTCGGGATCTTTGTTTTCGGCTGAGGTTTCCTATTAAACGTGACCTTGGCGGCAGCAAGCAGTTCTTTGTCAGTGGAAGGTGGAGATCGGCTTTTTGATCGGTTTGATTTTTTCTTTTGCCGGATGGGCACAGGATTCAACGCAACAGCACGTTGACGTTTTCTTCGTTTTTTCGCTTTATCAGCGTTTTTTTGTTGCTCTCTGCGGCGCGACTGTCGAATATCGAACTCTGTCCAGTCAGCTTTCCACACCTTTTTTGTACCCAGAAGTCGCCAACCTGAGTCATTTAGAGCCTTAGAGCCGCCCAGATGTTTTCATGGTGAAGTCGGTCGAATGCTATTTCGAAATCAACGAACACCAGCAGAAGAGAGTCTGAGTTGCTTTAGCGCTGCTCCCCTACACTTAACACGTTCGTCGCCACGTCACCCATATATGGGTGACGGCTCTCTCAAGCAAGGTTGCCGCTCAGTTCTGCCACGCGTTGTAAATCTGAAGCTCTCTCGCTTTACTTTCATGCTCTGAGATTTTTTTTGGGCGACGAACGTGTTAATGTGATGATTTTTTTTCTCTTGATCTCACCCTGGCGAAGCCTGCTCTGCTCCTAGATTGGGTGTGCGCCTGGCGTCTTAACAGAGCAGGGCAAGTGTTTCAGAACGAAAAGTTCACTGAGTTGCACTTTTCAAGCCGCTCGGGGAGGAATGGACAATCATGGACTCCTTGCACCACTGAGGCGGCGAGAAATGTCATGAAGTAATCGGATACCTCCATTGGCGGCGGCTCTTTCTCCCTCTTCGGCTAGGGAGTTTGTCCAGGCTCTCTTGTCTCGTCCACAAGCTCCGCGTATCGTAAGCGGACGGCTGCTTTGGCTGACCCGGTGCATGGCTGCTCATTTCCGACTTTCGCATTTCTCCGATCATCGACCATCCTTCAAGTTTCATCTTCCATTCACTTCTTCTTCCACAAACCTTACCGAGAGTACCATGGCTCGTCGTGATAAAGGCATTCTTGATTCCACGCCACTGTTCTTCGACTGTTCCGTCTGTTGGCAGCTCCGAGACTTGAGATTCAAGCTGTTCAACGTATGCTCTTTTCACCTCTGGATCCTCCAACCAGCGGACGTCGTATCGACATCCGACTTTCTCCTCTTGCCGCTGGACACGCGCGACTCTCAGTCGTATCTCACATGTTGTTGTTGAAACAAAACTGTACAAGCAGCTCTCCGTTTTCACTCATCTGTCCTAGACCATGGCTCCCCATGATGCGCTCAAAGTTCTGATTATCGAAGCCAATCTTTGCGTTAAAGTCGCCTATGTGGATTGGAATGTCACCCTTTGGAATTTTCTCAACCACGCTGTTCAATTGACTGTAAAACTGCTCTTTTTCCTGCAAATAGGCAACGTCAGTTAGCGCATAACACTGGAATTTTCTGAATCTGGCTACCATTATTCTTTTGTTTATCGGTTCCCAACTAATGACGGCCGCATGGGCCTGCGGGCTTAACAGGAAACCAATTCCTCGTTCCCGAGTAGCATGTTCTCCTTGTATGTCAGAGTAAAGCAGGACTTGCCCGGACTGTGTCTTGTGTTCTTCAGCGTTAGGCCAACGGACTTCGCTCAGGCCCAGAATTTCAATCTTGAGGCGGCTAGCTTCTCTAGCAAGTTAAGCCAGCTTGCCTTCTTGGGCAAGGGTTAAAACGTTCCAAGTTCCAATTCGTGTCCGTGTTTTCATGCTTAAAGTCGTCGCCAAAGTTCCAGGTCGGTCATTTCTTCCGGATTCCGTTACTATTTTATAAGTCGGGAGTAGTATGTTGTTAGTCTAAGGCCCCTGACCCGAGATGAGGCTGCCATCTTAGATTTAGCTGGCGGAAGCCGCATTTCGTAAATTCAGCCGCTCGCTGCGAGACAGACGCTGTTTGAGTCGCCTCTGACCTTGAGTACAGACGCGTGCGGCCATCTTCTCAGTCTGCATGCGACTAAAGCATCCACCGGGGGGTTGGGTACCCGATCTCCGCTTAGGTTACTCGCATCTCAACTGGTCCCACGGGGAGGTTGAGATAGGCTTTGTGCATAAGAGATGATATGACAATTCGGGGGCCTCGTGTTGTACATTATCCACCATTTGCCAGTTACTAGGGGAAACTTTAATGAAAGTGTCTTAAATTTACATCAAAATGATGAAAAACTAAATTGTAAAATTTTCAACTCAGGGGCATTTTTAAGAAAATTTTAAACATGATTTGGATAATCAAAGCCTTCAAAAAATGGTAGTGTTTACAAGTCTTAAATTGTTACAGCGTTCCAGTTTCTTGAAAAGACGAATGGCGCGTATTAGGTAGGGCGTTACGTTGACACAAAACCAATTTATGGACTCAGTAAAAAATCAGATAACCAGAATAATATTTGTTTGTACTTTCCCCTTAACCTATTTGCAGGAGATTTCAATGTGATCGCAGCGATCGGCGACTCGGTGATAACGGCCAGCGGTGCTTCGGCCACCAGCTTCCTGGAGCTGTACACCGAAAACCGGGGCCTGTCCTGGTGCATTGGCGGTCAGTGGAACTGGCGCAATGCAACTACGCTTCCTAATATACTAAAAGTATTTAATCCTAGGGTGAGTTGTAGATTGTTTGGTAAAATATCCGAAATTAAAAACCATCCACTTTTTTCCAGTTGGTAGGTTACTCTTACAGTGACAGCTATAGCTTTCACTGGGACTCGCAGTTCAACAACGCGGAAATCGGTGCCATCTCCAAGGAACTTCCGCACATGGCCCGCCAAATGGTGACCCGGATCAAATCCGACCGGCGGGTTAACTTCAAAAAAGACTGGAAGGTTCTGACGATCACGATCGGTGGAAATGACGCCTGCGCGTACGTCTGCACAATGCGGGATCCGGAGTCGTTGCCCATCAAACATCGGCGCAATTTGCTGACGACGTTGCGCTACCTGAGGGATAACTTACCGCGGACCTTCGTTAACATCGTTTCGATGCCGGATGTTGAAAAGGTGGTTTCGATCGCTACGAAACCCACCATTTGCTGGATTCTGCATCATGGTGAATGTCCCTGTTGGGTTGGCCCAATCCACAACTCCACCGAAGGTTCCCGGGCACGGTACGGAAGCTTTGAGAAGAAATGCTAGCTGATCTTTAATTGAATTATCACATTTCTCCCTCGACAGATGGGCTCGAATCCAACGGCAGTACAAGAAGGTGGAGGAGGAAGTTCCTCAGATGGAGGAATTCCGCGGTCTCGACGAGTTTGCCGTAGTTCACCAGCCATGGACGAAACGCCTCACTGTGAGATATTCAAATCAATCCTGCACAAAACTTGAAACCAAATACGCATACAACATAACTCATCGAAAACTTTTTTTTTCTCCCATTTATACTTCACAGCTTGATGCAGCCGATGGCTCCGTTGACTTTAGTTTGCTATCTTACGACTGTTTTCATCTGAGCCAGAAAGGACATGCGTAAGTTTCATGATACATATTGGCATGCAAATTTAACCAAACGATAATCTTAAGCAGTGTTAATCCCATTTATGCTTGATAAACATAATCCATCGAATAGAGTGTAGTGGACCGCTTAGGATTTAACAAAGAATATTGTGTCGGTAAAGTAGATTATATTAAATACCTTGTAAGACCAGTTAAATCATTCGCATTAAAAAGTAATTGCAGTTTTTTAATTCCGAGAACTATTCTATTGAAAGAATCAAACTTTTATCAAGAAGCATTTTTCTTAGGCCCCACTTAAAATGGAAAGCAATATACACTTTGTAGGTGATAAGCAGATCTGTCATACTGGGTAAAAATTTTAACGGCAACGGAAAAGTGAAAAAAAATACATTTATTGCTCGAATTTAAACATTTTCTATGAGAATCAAAAAACAAAAAAAAACTATCTTACGATGTGAGTATATATATATCATCATCATTCTGCTTTTAATAAGTGATAACTTTATAACATTGAATTAAAATAAAAATATAAATAAGTGTTACATCTTATCCTGCTATTGCATGATGTCCCGTTTGACGGTATTTGAATTAACATACATACATATTTCTAAAATAATTCTAATGCATTGGGACATTTGAATAGTCCCGCGTCGATTCAACGGCGCATAGTGCCGTGGTAAAATACCTCAACTGTTGACGATCCGAAGCTAGCGTCTTCATTTAGTCCCAGTCAAGACTCTCGTTGACAGTTTGTATTTCGGCAGCTAGGATTCGCCACCACGAGTTTCTGGGTTTGCCTCTTCTTCGATGTCCTTCTGGATTCCATTCAAGCGCCTCTCTGCAAATCTCGCTCTCATCTTTTCGCAGCGTGGGCCCAATCCATCTTCACTTACGTTTCCGAATCTCGATTTCTAGCGCCCTTTGATGACACCGGCGATGCAGTTCCTCATTTGAGATCCAGTTGCTATGCCACCAATCGCGGATAATGTTCCGCTGGCAGCGCTTTACAAACACTTGCAGTTTTCGCATCGTCACCGCATATGTGCACCAAGTTTCGCAACCGTATAGCAATACGGCATTGACGTTTGAGTTAAAGATTCGAATTTTAGTTCGTAAAGATATCTGACGTGAGCGCCAGATGTTCCGGAGACGCACAATTGCAAATCGGGCTTTTCTGATCTGGGTTTCGATGTCTTTCTTGGTACCATAATGAGGCGTTATCTGGCTACCAAGATACTCCACTTTCTCAACCTGTTGCCGAGCTACCATGAAACTGGAGGGATCTCCTGTGTTGATCTCCATCTTTTTTTTACAAGATGGAATTTTGACACCAAACCATAACAGCCGGGTGATTGCTGCCGTGAGTAGGTTCGTCCCACATCAAGGGGTAGGATGTGCTCAGGCACTTATACATCTCACCCTTTTCTTTTCCCTCTTTCTCATTTTAGTCTTCCTCCATTATCTTCTTTCTCCTTTATCCTCTATTTCCTTTTTCCTCCGTCTCCTTTTCCTCTTTTTCTTTTTCTTTTTCCTCTTTTTCTTTTTCCTACGTAAAGCTTTTAAAGTAACTCGCGACCTTCACAGCATCCACTGCCGTAGGATTTCTAACCACCAAGGCATGGCCGATTGAGAAACTACCAAGCTAGAATCCCGTCTCGATCACCCCGAATGGTATCTCCGCTAACTTTTGCTGCAGAAAAGTTCGTATGAGTCCAGATAAGGGTTATCCCGCGCCCTAAGATGGCGTTGCTTTCAAATTGTGGTGTCATACAAGGCCTAAGACCTTCCATTTGCTCGTCAAGTTTGGTTCGCTCTCTCCGTTCATCATCTTTCCTGGTTCGTATTAGGTCGCGCATGATTTGCGAGATTTCGTCGACAATAGCACGCCACAACAGTTCGTCGCAACACGATTCACTCACAACATTTTCAGCGTTCAAATTTAGAAGTTGTTGACACCTTGAAATGAACCTGGGGCAGAAAAAGCTGATAAGCTTGAACCGATGAAGGTATTGCTTAAAGCACCCATTGCGTTGTTCGATGCGTCCTATTGCTTCTGCAACTTGAGCATTGACGCTGCTCTTTAAAGTTTACGCACTCCTCCAACGGCTCTTGCTTCGTAACACTCCATATCCTCCGCCAGAGCTATGTCGATGAGAATCATGCCCGCGATTACAAAAGCTGTATCTGCTGATATAATTCTCGCATGGCTCGCTCCGTAATTTGGATCTGTTGCGCTCTACCTCTATAGTGGAGCTCCAGGCCGCTCTTCCGTATCGTAGTTTCGCAATGGTACGCTCGCAAGGAGACGTCTCTTGCTACTCTTTGGACCATGACAGTTCGGCATAATCCAGGCCAACGAGTCGATGACTTTCGATGCACTTTTACAACAGTATTTGACATGCGCATTAAAACTTAAGCGATTGTCGACCATTACTCCAAGGTATTTCAACAGCTGATTCGAAGATGTCGTGTGTCCACCAACAGTAATCTCCATGTGCGACACAACTCTTTTGTTGGTCACGAGCAGAACTTCGGTTTTATGGTGAGCTATCTGAACCTTAACTCCCTCCATCCCTTTCTTCGGACACCGTTACAAGGTTACAAGGTGGGGTACCTCCTCGATTGTGTTGATCTCCATCGACTTGATCTATCCAACATTGACTTTGCGACCTTCTGCTTTGGAGCTTTTGGCGAGGTCGTCGAGTTGGCTCTGCATATCTGGTTGTGTTTGTGCGAGCAAAACAATATCGTCAGCCAGGTCAAGGTCGTTCAGTTGCTCCATTGTTGAAGGATTCCACGGCAATCCTCGGTTCGGTGCACAGTCGATCGATCCAGTCAGATTCTTATCCATTACGATGAGAAAAAGTAGTGGTGATAAGATACATCCCTGTCTCTCTCCAGCAGTTACCGGGATTGGATCGGACAGGACACCGTCATGCAAGACCTCGCACAAAAATGCCTAGTACTGTGCTTCGATAAGAGGGAGTTGTTTCTCTGAGACTCGTCGTCCGCTTAGAGCCGTCAAGATGCTTTCACGGTTAAGTCGGTCGAATGCTTTTTCAAAATCAACGAACACCAGCAGAAGAAAGTCCTGGAATTCATTGAATTGTTCCAGTATGATTCGTAGCGTTGTGATGTGGTCCACACATGATCGTCCGGATCGGCTTGTTGCCGTCGGATTATAGCGTCTATTTTCTCCTGGATTCTGTTCAGGATAACTTTGCAAAGTATTTTGAGGGTTGTACAGACCAACGTTCTGCCTCGCCACTGACCGCACTCTGCCAGGACTCTTTTCCTCGGGACCTTTACAAATATACACTGCATCCAATGCCGGGAATGTTGCAGTACCCCAGATGTCAGCGAAAAGACGGTGCACCATTTGTCCTGACAAGGCAGGGTCGACTTTCGCCAATTCAGCTGGGATGCAATCGATCCCAGGTGCTCCCCAGGATTTCATGTCTTTGATTGCCGCTTCTATTTGAGCCAGCGAGGGCGCTTCCGAGTTGACGCCATCGATGCGACATACCGTTGGCGCTTCGAGCTGCGGGTTCTGTTGGCCATCGTCATTCGTGACTCGGAAGAATTGTTTGAAGTGCTCAGTCCATCGTTTGAGTTGATCTGTTCGATCGGTCAATAACATACCTGCTCGGTCTTTGAGCGGCATTCTAGCATTAGTCCTTGCACCACTAAGATGGCCAGAAATGTCATGAATAATCGGATATCTCTATTGGTTGCGGCTCTTTCTCCCTCTTCGGCTTGGGAGATTGTCCAGGCTCTCTTTCCTTGTCTACAAGCTCGTTTAACTGCCTTTTCCAGCTCCGCAAATCGTAAGCAGGCGGCTGCTTTGGCCGACCCGGTGCATGGCTGCTCAATTCCGACTTTCGCCTTTCTCCGATCATCGATCATCCCCCAGGATTCATCCGACATCCATTCACTTTTTCTTCCACAAACTTTACCGAGAGTACCATGGCTCGTCGTGATAAAGGCATTATTGATTCCACACCACTGTTCTTGGCCTGTTCTGTCTGTCAGTACTTCCGAATCTCGGGATTCTAGCTGTGCATAACTTGAAAGCTTCAAAAGAAATTAAATGTCTACTTAAAAAAAAGAAAATGCTAACCAAAACTCTATCTCTATCCAGAGCAGAGTTATACAGGTTTTATCTTGAAAGTTATTTAAAAGTTTCTTTAAAGAAGTTTTTAAATCTCATCTATTGTTAGATGAGGATTTACAGGAATAAAATGTTCCAAACATCTGCTAAGACATTAAATTCACTCGCTTTGCACAAGATTTTAACATTCTACGACGTTTCCCAGCTAGTTTATTGCAACTTTTTCATGATGATACAGCCCAAACAGTAATCCGGGTGTATTTGTCTCTAACAATCTAAATTGCAACGCAGAAGGAAAGTTTTATTTTGAAAGTTATTTAAAAGTTTCTTGAAAGTAGTTTTTTAACATGTATATATTTGATGTGATTTGTTTGTGTGTTTACATACAAAAATTAAAATTAATTACTGTGCTATGCAGAATTCTGCCTTGAGGCAGTTGAAAATTATTATTGTTCGGAAACATGCCGAACACATCAAATTTGTAGTCTAATTTGAGCGCGTGGAGACATGGTGCAAGTTTCGATGTGTTTTATTAGTTTTGAAATTTCTTTTACACGTTTTTACAATAAACGCCCATGAAGTTGATAAAAAATAAAACCTAAAGTTGTAATAAGCTAACTAGAAAACGCCGTAGAATGTTAAAATCTTGTGCAAAGCGTGTGAATTGAATGTCTGAGCAAATGTTTGGAATATTTTATTCATGTATATCCTCATCTAACAAAAGATAAGTTAAATAAAACTACTTTGAAGAAACTTTTAAACAACTTTCGAATTAAAACCTGTTTAACTTTGTTCTAGAAGAAGATAGAGTTTTGGTGTTTCCAACGAAGTTTCTTTTTTTGTGGTGTAGGGTAAGTGAGCCCTATTTTGGCATGGTCCATTTCTTGGCATGCCAACATGTCTTTTCATGTTTTTCAGATCCAAATTGGGCTAAATAAAATTTGAATATATTTTCATTGCGAAGAGAATAATTTGTTTCAAGTCTGTGCATACCGAATTTTTTGATTGTTTGTACTTTATTAAAGTAGTTAATTTTTTTCGATCTGGAGCCGAGGCAATTATGTTGGAAATCACCGTATGAAAATCAGATGAACTCACCTTTCTAGTGCAACTGCTAAATTCACATGCGATTTCAAACGCGGACATTCATTTGTAAAATTTGCAATAAATACTCATGCCTACAGTTAAACTCGGCAAAAAATAAAAAAATACTAGAATGACAAAAGAATGTATATTTATTTAGGTTTTTAATAAAAATTTAAAACTAATTTTGTTCCTTTTCTTGGCATGCAACTTGAATCGAAATACACCATCAGTGTTGGAAGCTGGAAAAAATACATGTTCATTAAAGAGGTATTTTTGGGCTGATGTTTTCCCTTAAAATTCATTTAAAACTACACACAAATGTTTTCATACTAATTGGGTTGAATGATAAGACCGTTTCTATCAACTTAAGCTTCGAAATAAGTTGGAGAACATAAGTGATTCGACTAACTAAAAGTCATATCCAAGAATTTTAAATGCAAAAATCGCTATTTGGGAACCATGAATCGAAGGTACATTGGTATGCGTGCGAACAGCATTTGCATTGCAGTCTGCCGAGCAAATACCACGTGGTCACCTACAGAACACAGTGGTTCGAAATAAAAAAAAAACTAAGTGAAATTAAGCAACTCACAAGACTAAAGATGTTTTTCTTATCTAAAAACTGTTAGATCGATGGCAATTTATGACTTTATTATACAAAATACATAATTAATTGAGTTTTGGAATCGTTTTGTATTGCTTGGGAACCATATACTCAGATTTAATTTTTTGAATTTTGTTCTATTTTTTTTTGGAAACAGAAGTTGGAAGTTCACAAAATATCGTTTTCTTTCCAGTTATTCCTTAAAATTTAATATTTTGTGTCGAATTAAAAAAAAAGTTTTAGCAAGGTTTACATTCTAACATCTATTTGGCGTGTCAAACCACTGCGCAACGCCCCGGGCATTCGAGATGGCTCTTGCTAGAAGCTCATAATCTCAGCTAACAAATTCAAAAGAGCAAAATTTTAAAATACCATTCAAGGAATTTTTCAATTTCTTACTTTATGAAGCCAAACTCCACAATATGAAGATAGTTGTTTGGTAGTGAAAATAACGCTATGTGTCGCAATCTCAAGTCTCCTAGAGTATTTTACTATCAACTTATAGTCTATAAAAACTCAAAAGGAATTATTTAAACAATGATATTAAATGACAACACATCATGATGCACAGAACCATAGAAATGAAACTGTCGTTAGGCTTAGCATTCCTGTATTTGTCCAGTTAGTATTCAAGTCAGGAAATTCTCCAAAAAAAAAAACCTGAGAAAATCTAAGCAGTTTTTCCAATATTTGGAGAAATCTAATCGATGAGAAAAGTTCAAAATAATTTCAAGTCAACGTTACAATACCACTTTCACAACAACCACGTTCAAGTCGTTTTTTTTTTCTATAGTTCGTTTATTTGACACGGCTCAAACCTTTTAGTATTACTCCCGTTCAAGTCGTAGGGGAGGAGCGGGCTATATGCGCCTTTTAAGCAGAACACTGATTTAATCAAATATCACATTGAATATGTGTACAAAAACTATATACACGTATGCAGGCTTCTGTTTTCTATACATTGGAGTAATTTTTATGTTAAAATTTTCTTCTGTTTTCAAGAAAATGATTTTATTGTAAGTGTTGTCTAAAATGCCGAACCTCAAACCGTGCAGGCTAAATGCGCCTATTTATGTTTTGAACAAAATTTCTGTTTTTTGGGCAATATTTCCGTATATATTCAGTGAAACTGATAGAAAGTAATAATTTCCGTTCGACAAGCCTGAAGTTTTCTAAAAATCTATGTATATTATTATTTTATGGAATAAAACCAAAGTTAGGGTTGCCATACTATGGAGGCAGTTCATCCATGAGAAAAACTTTATCAAATCTGTTTTTAGATCTTCAATTCTCTCTTAAGATGTTATTCAGAGCTTAGATTTGAAGGTTCAATGATAAAAATCATTTATTCATTCTATTTAACCTGTTATTTTAGGATGGAGGCATTTTACAAACATGATGGGGGCATACAAAAACACTCTATTGTTCCACTATACAATCATTATTAAACTTCCACAAAAGCTGAAATATGTTTAATTTCTAGAGTTCATTTGAGTAAGAAACAAAAACTATCCCAGTTTTTGTTTTAAGCTTTTTTACGTATAATTTTTAAAAGTCGAAATATTACATCAAAATGTATCAAAACCTTGTATGATTTTTTTAATTTTTTTGAGTTTGTAAATTCATAAAATTCTTTCTATCCTTATGTTCTAAGCGTATTACCCTCAAAATGCATTGATCAGATAAGCTGTCTAGTCAGCCATTTCATCAAACAGCCGTAGGGTCATTTAACCCGATAGGCCCATTTAAGAAACCTTTCCCCTATTTGATTTTTATTTTGATGAAATTGTCTCAAAAAACTTCGCAAAAATGATGAACTGTGAAATCTCTTTAAAAAATTTCAAGGAATGTGAATCAATCGGGGCCAGATACGGATATTTTACCTCACTATTCTAGCAGCTGGACCTCACCAACTTTTTTTTTAAAACTCTACGATGAAAACCTGGGCTAGTCTAGATAAGCCCATGCCATCTGAAATGCCTTTCCTAGGTTGATTGGCTTTATTCAGGTTTTATCAGTCCTTCATAAGTTACTTACTGTATACATATTGGAGAAATTTTTTGAAGTGTCCAGTTTAAAAAGTTTTCTTACAAAAATGTTAGTTTAGATTTCATCAAAGGGATTTAATTTTCACAAAAAAAAAAAGAAAATTCAAACCACTCGTGGACATAATTCGTTTCTGAATCGGTCCCCCTGATGAAGGTTTGGTTGTCATTCATAAATCAATAAATCTTGTTCATACACAAATATTCTGAAGCAACCTGAGGTGATTATAATCATCACTTTGTTTAAATGATGTTTGCTGTTTTCATCGACTTTTTTCGGCGAGGAATGAAACAAAATTACTTGCCAGTTGGTCCAAACGTTTCGAGCTACTTTTGGCTGTTCGCTCCTCTTCAGTGGACCTTAAATAGAATTTATTTTCAATACAATTTTCCATTTTACTAGATTATATAACTTACTTTATCTAGCGATCGTCTAACTACTGTTTGTTGTCTGTTGTTTGTTTTTGATGTTATGTTTACATTTATCTGTCAGTGTTCTGATCTTGGGTAAAATGGAGTTGTAGGCTGATTTAAAATTGATTGAGTCTTTCTGTTTGTTTACAACGTCATTGTCTCCTCTTATTTTGATGTGGAACATTTCTGCACAAATTCTAGTGTTGTATTTTGAGACTTTTTCTAATATAGTGGTGTTTTTGAAATCGAAAGCATGACCGTACTCTATACTATGTTGAGCAAGTCCTGTGCCTCCAACTTTTTTGTTTTTTACATCATTCTTATGCTGTTCTAATCTTTTGTGTAAAAATTGACTAGTTTCACCAATGTAAGATTTTTCACAACCTCCACATTTTATGTTGTTAACCACATTTGTTGTTTTTTCTTTTGGTATTTTATCTTTAGTTTTCGTGAAAATTGTGTTCTTTACTTTGTTTAAGGATTTGAAAGCTACATTGATGTCGTACTGTTTAAAATATTTAGCTAGCTTCTCACCTAAACCTGCACAATATGGAATTGTGATGAAACTTTTGGATTGTTCGATTTTACTATTATTTAATGTGTTGTACATTTTATGAGTCCGTTCTGTAATAATTTTTGTTACTAGTTGTTGAGGGTAGTTGTTTATCTTTAATATATTCTGTACAGTTTTTAAAGTTCCTTCTCTATAGCTAGCATTCGATAATTTTAAAGCTCTGTCAACTAGTGCCACAATAGTGTTTAATTTGTGTGAAAATGGACTAACAGATGCAAAATCCAAATAACGGCCTTTCTCGTCCTTCGGGAACCACTCCGTTGTTAAGCTGCGCTGCTCCCGTCGTACGATCATATCCAGGAATTTGATTTTGCCATCTACCTCATGTTCAATAGTAAATTTCAACCGTTGATGCATACTGTTGAACATATCCATGATGAGCTGTTGTTCCTCCACTTTTGCACACAAGAGGCAATCATCCACGTACCTCTTGTAGAGTACCGGAGTGATATCCTGGACCAGTAGAGCATCTAGAGCAGCATTCTCAATCCTCTCTAGTGCAATCGACGCTATTACCGGACTCAATGGACTGCCCATCGGCACGCCGAATTTCTGTGCGAAGATTTTTCCATTGAGTTGAAAAAAGTTCGATTCCAATACTATTTTCAACATTTCAATAAAACTCTCCTTCTCAATGTCTGTGTATTCCGCTACCTCTGACCAACGCAACTCCACCGACTCGATAGCAAAATCCACTGGAACATTTGTGAACAAAGAAACAACGTCCAGTGAAAACAAAACTGTGTCCACTGGAGGGGTGATTTTGTGCACTTCATCGGCAAATGTAAAACTATTGTGAACATGATATTTAGTTTTACCTACAATACCGTTTAAAATGTTCGCAAGAAACTTCGCCATTCGATACGTTGCTGTCCCGATAGTTGAGACAATCAAGCGGAGTGGGACACCTTCTTTGTGTGTCTTTGGGAGACCGTATGCCCTGGGGGGGTTGCAGTGGAACAATTTCAATTTTCTCCCAACAGGTTGTTCTATATATTTATTGCTGACCCATTTGTCGATGACGCTGTTTATCCGTTTTAACGTTTTAGATGTCGGATCTTTCGGTAACTCAATATACGTTTCGGAGTCATTTACGAGATCATTAATCTTTAATTTATAGAGAGTTTTATTGAAATGTTGAAAATAGTATTGGAATCGAACTTTTTTCAACTCAATGGAAAAATCTTCGCACAGAAATTCGGCGTGCCGATGGGCAGTCCATTGAGTCCGGTAATAGCGTCGATTGCACTAGAGAGGATTGAGAATGCTGCTCTAGATGCTCTACTGGTCCAGGATATCACTCCGGTACTCTACAAGAGGTACGTGGATGATTGCCTCTTGTGTGCAAAAGTGGAGGAACAACAGCTCATCATGGATATGTTCAACAGTATGCATCAACGGTTGAAATTTACTATTGAACATGAGGTAGATGGCAAAATCAAATTCCTGGATATGATCGTACGACGGGAGCAGCGCAGCTTAACAACGGAGTGGTTCCCGAAGGACGAGAAAGGCCGTTATTTGGATTTTGCATCTGTTAGTCCATTTTCACACAAATTAAACACTATTGTGGCACTAGTTGACAGAGCTTTAAAATTATCGAATGCTAGCTATAGAGAAGGAACTTTAAAAACTGTACAGAATATATTAAAGATAAACAACTACCCTCAACAACTAGTAACAAAAATTATTACAGAACGGACTCATAAAATGTACAACACATTAAATAATAGTAAAATCGAACAATCCAAAAGTTTCATCACAATTCCATATTGTGCAGGTTTAGGTGAGAAGCTAGCCAAATATTTTAAACAGTACGACATCAATGTAGCTTTCAAATCCTTAAACAAAGTAAAGAACACAATTTTCACGAAAACTAAAGATAAAATACCAAAAGAAAAAACAACAAATGTGGTTTACAACATAAAATGTGGAGGTTGTGAAAAATCTTACATTGGTGAAACTAGTCAATTTTTACACAAAAGATTAGAACAGCATAAGAATGATGTAAAAAACAAAAAAGTTGGAGGCACAGGACTTGCTCAACATAGTATAGAGTACGGTCATGCTTTCGATTTCAAAAACACCACTATATTAGAAAAAGTCTCAAAATACAACACTAGAATTTGTGCAGAAATGTTCCACATCAAAATAAGAGGAGACAATGACGTTGTAAACAAACAGAAAGACTCAATCAATTTTAAATCAGCTTACAACTCCATTTTACCCAAGATCAGAACACTGACAGATAAATGTAAACATAACATCAAAAACAAACAACAGACAACAAACAGTAGTTAGACGATCGCTAGATAAAGTAAGTTATATAATCTAGTAAAATGGAAAATTGTATTGAAAATAAATTCTATTTAAGGTCCACTGAAGAGGAGCGAACAGCCAAAAGTAGCTCGAAACGTTTGGACCAACTGGCAAGTAATTTTGTTTCATTCCTCGCCGAAAAAAGTCGATGAAAACAGCAAACAATTCATCGCGGCGATTAAACCAGTTAATTTGTTTAAATGAGTAAAAAGTTTAAAGTTTGAAAAATTTAAAAAAAATTGCGGATATTCTGGACTTCCGACTTTTTGAAATGAAAGCTTATTTTGTGCTTCCCTTCCAACCAAATTTCATCAATGTTTTCAAAAGCAAGGTTGTTGTATGAGTGAAGCCCGGTGTTCCATCGTCGCATAGAACTTTACGCTCAGCTGACGTCATTCTGTCAGTGGCCATATATTCAAAATAGGGAACGATTCTGTTAACTGTCAATTGAGCGTTGTTGGTAAAGATCTATTGCACTTTGCTGGTGGTCAAGAATCGGATCATCGAAACGGATAACAATTGGTACGGCGGCCAAGTAATTGGAGCACCGCAGTGAGTACTTTGCATGCATTTTGCTCACATTAATGAAAGTTCCATAGAGAAAACATATTTTTGTTGAACTATAAGCAAGTTAGCAAGTAAATTCTTCAAAGGATGTTATATGGTGCACTCAACAGGAAGGTTGGAATGTTGAAAAAAAGGGTTAACCATGCCTTAGGTGCCAAGGTCGGGTACATTTACCCTATTCTATAGCTTTGTAGAACAAAATTTTGCTAGACAGATCCCGTTGGATGGTGAGAAACACACCCAAACGCTTAATATTGCCAAAATCAAACACTTCTTCTTTCAATTTTTCAATTTATCAAATAATAAAATTTAAAATGTTAACATAGTTTCATACATTTCTGTACAGACTAATTTTGAATCAAACAAGCGTTCATGAAATATTTGTAAAAAAGCAACGCATCCCTCATTTCCTGCTTGACGAAATTTGCTTGGATACGAATAGCGTCCCATGGCGATCTTAAACTTGAATACATTTGTTCAAACTAATGGGCTCCACCCCGTTAGGTCATGATCATTTGGAAGCGATTTTTGGTAAGTCCTTGGCTAGTCTATTGCTGTCAATCAGTCAACGTCTCATTACCTACCTCCAAATCCGGAGACGATTGTCACCTTTTCGGGTTTATTAGCTCATTTGATCGATACATCATCTTATTGGTTTTGCGAGTGGTGTTTTACTTGGCTATTCCTGACAAATTTTTGTTTATAAATAACTGTTTCATTAAGAAAATGTGTATTTCCATTTATGCAAAAAAGCTAAACTACATTGCTTAACCATCAGTGAAGTAAACCAACATTCACTCTGATATTATCGTACTTTTTCTTCCAACTCATTACAGCCGAGCTGCGGCTGCTCTTTGGAACAACATGCTGGAGCCCCCGGGCAAGAAGCGATTCTCTTGGAATCCACCTTTCGAAAACTTCCGCTGTCCCACCCGGGAGAATCCCTACGTCTACACGTACGACAACAGCTGAGGGAACGGAATGTTGCCAGCCAAGCGAGCACACACCCAGATGACGACACCTTTGAAGAAGCAGTAAAACGAAACCTCAATATGCCCCACATATCAATCAGCGCCCCCAGTGCCTAGTGTCAAAGTGTTAATTATGATGCAACGTGACAAAGGATCCATAAATTACCGACCTGTACGCACAATGTAATAACGATAATAAAACAGATGAACCGCCCAAGGTAGCTCGCAATTGTAACAATTTTATGCAGTTTTTTTGTTGTTGTTTGGGTTGGTAACTTCTGTTCACAAATTGTCCCTCCCGAAACCGATCGAAAAGATTGATGAAACTTTTGCATACAGGTAGGTATAAAATTATCCACCAATTGTTGGCCATCGTTGCACACGCGTTTTGCATACTTATATCAGCTGGAAAATTTCACCCCGACTTACATAATGATTCAATATTCAATTGAACTCCACCGAAGCAGCTTCCCACCACCCTACTGTTCCCACTTAAGAAGCATGCGCCCATCCAAACCTATCCCCAGTCAGCTGAAAGGAAGACATTACGCGCACGTTCCATTCAGAAATTTTCATTCATTTATTCAGGAATGCGGTCACACTGTTTGGGTTCGTTAAGTTTGTTGCGAAAAAAAAAACGGTAAACCTACGACCTTGTCAGATTGGGTGTGATATTGACTCTGAAATTGATGTTTTGAAAGAAGTGCCATCCTCAAATTTCTATTATTTCGCCCAGCCAACGTATTTTCGTCTTGAATCATTAATAAGAACTAGATTTTTTTTACTTTTTTACAATTTAACGTCCATAAAGACCATTAACTGAAGATAGCAAACGGTTCATATGATTAGGTTCCTATCTATTGATTAATTCAATCTTTCGAAGAAGGAAATAGATTTGAAGTAAGACAGAGCAGCAACGATGATTAGGATGCAATATAAGCAACCACTGTTTCGTTTGAAGCTTACATTAACCAGTTGGGAAAAGTCGGAGGAGTATTTTTAGCAACATCTTTATCATCGACTTCTTAAGCCTACGCGCACTGGGAGAAGATAGGGTAAATGTACCCGACCTTAGCACCTAAGGCATGGTTTACCCTTTTTTTCGACATTCCTACCTTCCTGTTGAGTGCACCATAAAACATCCTTTTAAGAATTTGCTTGCTAACTTGCTTAGAGTTCAACCAAAATATGTTTTCTCTATGGAACTTCCATTAATGTGAGTAAAATGCATGCATAGTACTCACTGCGGTGCTCCAATTACTTGGCCGCCGTACCAATTGTTTGCCGTTTCGATGATCCGATTCTTGACCACCAGCAAAAAGCAATAGATCTTTACCAACAATGCTCAATTGACAGTTAACAGAATCGTTGGCTATTCTGAATATAAGGCCACTGACAGAATGACGTCAGCTGAGCGTAAAGTTCTATGCGACGATGGAACACCGGGCTTCACTCATACAACAAAAAGGCTTTCGAAAACATTGATGAAATTTGGTTGGAAGGGAAGCACAAAATAAGCTTTCATTTCAAAAAGTCGGAAGTCCAGAAATTCCACAATGCTATTGCGAAACATAGGGTTATTATCAATACCAAACAACTGCCTTCATATTGTGGAGTTTGGCTTCATAAAGTAAGAAATTGAAAAATTCCTTGAATGGTATTTAAAAATTTTGCCCTTTTGAATTTGTTAGCTGAGATTATGAGCTTCTAGCAAGAGCCATCTCGAATGCCCGGGGTGTTGCGCAGTGGTTTGACACGCCAAATAGATATTAGAATGAAAACCTTGCTAAAACAGCTTTTTTAATTCGACTCACATCAAATATTTTAAGGAATAATTGGAAAGCAAACGATATTTTCCTGAACTTCCAACTTCTGTTTCCATGAAAAAAATTAGAATAAAATTCCAAAAAATTAAATCTGAGTCTATGGTTCCCAAGCAATAGAAAACGATTCCAAAACTCAATTAATTATGTATTTTATATACTAAAGTCATAAATTGCCATCGATCTAACAATTTTTAGATAAGAAAAACATCTTAAGTCTTGTGAGATGCTTAATTTAACTTAATTTTTTTCAATATTTCGAACCACTGTGCCCTGTTGGCTTTTGCTCGGCAGACTGCAATGCAAATGCTGATCGCACGCATACCAATGTACCTTCGATTCATGGTTCCCAAATAGCGATTTTTGCATTTAAAATGCTTGGATATGACTTTTAGTTAGTCGAATCACTTATGTTCTCCAACTTATTTCGAAGCTTAAGTTGATAGCAACGGTCTTATCATACAACCCAATTAGTATAAAAACATTTGTGCGTAGTTTTAAATGAATTTTTAGGGAAAACATCAGCCCAAAAATACCTCTTTAATGAACATGTATTTTTTCCAGCTTCCAACACTGGTGGTGTATTTCGACTGAAGTTGCATGCCAAGAAAAGGAACAAAATTAGTTTTAAATTTTTATTCAAAACCTAAATAAATATTCACTCTTGAGCATGGCCGTAGGAACGGGGGGGGTTTTGGGGGTTAAACCCCCCCCATGAGGGTCCAGAAAATCAAGCGAGGTATTCTAGTCTACATCCAAAATTTTAAATTCATAATCAAATTTTGATAATAAAACAAGATTATGTAAAAGTAACAATCTAGACTAAAAACTAATCCCAAAACCTCAAAAACCCATCCCGAATTCAAAATTCTGCTACAGTTTCTTACAATTTTTTAACTTGTTCAAAGAAATTCAGGTCTGAATATAAAAAATACGATTTCTAACGCAGTTTCTCACTAATGTTTACAACACAAACTAAAAAAATATTAACTGATAAAAAAACTAAATTTTCAAAAAAATGAAGTTTCAAAGTTTCGGTAAGTCATCTATATTTTTTTCGAAATGCTGCTTTTAATTAATTCTGAAACAGAAATTTGTTTCAAAAGAATTATTAAGCAAATTTAAATTAAATGCAAATTTGAAATAAACGCAAATTAAAAATAATCGTCTCCAAAACACAGAGTTTAAAACAAATCTGAATTTTCAAATTAAAATAATTTTTAATTTTTATTCATCTTAATTTCATATTCTTTTTTCATATTTAACTGAAGGGTGGATAGAAAAATTCCGCTGTAGTATTTTGGATTGAAAAAAAAAATCGCGATTTTATTACAGAAAAAATAAATCTATTTTGAACTTTGTAGATTTTATTCAATGGTTGATGGTTGAATTTAATTTTATAAAAAGAAGAATATTTATTATTTTTTCAAAAGTGGCAGTTATAGAAGTCAGAGATAAAACCTGTTATAAAAAAAATCCTCCAGTTATCTAAGTTCAAAATAATACCTTAACTTCATGTTCAAAAAGTTGAAACTATGTTTTGCTAATTAAAAATTTAGATTTTTGGGCCTTTGTTTAAAGGAAACAAAAATTCAGAATTAAAAAACAAAGACAAATTTGTTAAAAATTGTTGTCATTCTCTGATATGTGTTTTGGTCAAATAACAATTGTTATTGTTATTAATATTGCTGTTTTTTTAAAGCACACATTTCAAACAAAATGATATATTTGGTCAAGTTTGCATCAAGCAAATTTGATCCGAAATATTTTTATCTCTTACTTTTATTTTTAAAAGTTAGTTTTATTTTCATCCATGGCTAAAATCTTTCAATTTGCAAAAGAGTTGGGAAGATTGAGTTTGTTTGATTTGAGCATAGAATAAGTTCTTCAAAAGAAATTGAAGGCTCTCTTAAAAAATACTTATTTTATGCCCAAATTAAATAAATTTGATCCACCACACTCTTAAATAAATTCAAAGATTTTAACGAATGATGAGGTTTAGGACCAATTTTCTTAAATTACGATTTAATACGAAAATATTAATATTAAAGTACTTAAAAAAATCATGTAAGAAAATTCCAATTTCTCTATTCGTGCCTTGTTCTGCAAAACTCATAAATAAAAGTCAGTTACCAAAACCCCCCCATGAGTCGGTTCTTCCTACGGCCCTGCTCTTGAGTCTTTCTAGTATTTTTTGATTTTTTGGCCGAGTTTAACTGTAAGCATGAGTATTTATTGCAAACTTTTCAAATGAATGTCCGCGTTTGAAAGCGCATGTGAATTTAACAGTTCCACTAGAAAGGTGAGTTTATCTGATTTTCATACGGTGATTTCCAACATAATTTCCTCGGATGCAGATCGAAAAAAATTAACTTCTTTATTATAGTACAAACAATCAAAAAATTCGGTATGCACAGATTTGAAACAAATTATTCTCTTCGCAATGAAAATATATTAAAAAAATTTTTAAGCTCAATTTAAACCTGAAAAACATGAAAAGACATGTTGGCATGCCAAGAAAAGGACCATGCCAAAATAGGGCTTACTTACTCTAGATGTTATTTTTTGCTGTTGGGTAATATTTTTGTGCTGATCGGGTTAGTCAATAGATCGTGCTATTCAGATTTAAAATTTGATAACTTCATTCATAGTTTTTCATATACGTCTTAGGGGAATCAAGGGTATTGACCTGTTTTTTTTTTTTTTTAGTTTTCGCAAAGGACATTATCATTCAGTCAATATGTGAGCTGTCAATATCAATTTCACGTATTTATTTCAATTTTGCATTTAAAAAACCTGAACACTCCTCATTTTGAAGGTGTGTGTGTAGAATGTTGCTCCTATTTTGATTTTGGAATTCACTCTTTAGTTGTCAAAATGCCGTCCAAGGAAGGAGAGCAGCGTATCAAAATTTTGCTCGCGCATCGCGAAAATCCGAGCTAAAAGTTGCCAAATTAACCGTTACAAATGTAATTAAAGTGTTTGGGGAACGTTTGTTGACAGCCAGGAAGTCTGGATCGGGGGGAAATCGAAAACCGAAGCAGCTGAGACGACAAAGGGAGTTACCGGTAGTTTCAAGCGAAACCCTAACCTCTTTCTCCGAGATGCCGCAAATAAGCTGGGTGTATCGTCTACAACCGTGCATCGAGCCAATAAACAAGCCGGACTATCGACTTACAAGAAGGTAGTGACTCCAAACCGTGATGATAAACAAAATACGACGGCCAAAGCGCGATCTCGGAGGCTGTACACGACGATGCTGACGAAGTTTAACTGCGTGGTAATGGACGACGAAACCTACGTCAAAGCCGACTTCAAGCAGCTTCCGGGACAGGAGATTTATACGGCAAAAGGAAGGGAAAAGGTAGCAGATATTTTCAAGTACATGAAACTGCCAAAGCTCGCGAAGAAATATCTGGTTTGGCAAGCCATCTGTACCTGTCACAGTGGTCCAAAATGCGAAAAACGTGATCGTTGCTTATAACTTTTTTAGGTCACATTTTAGCATATCGGTGTCTTCGGAGAAGTTTATCTGTAAAATCAGCTCTATAATAAAAAACTATTATTTTTCTGATTAATCCCCCTACAAGTGAGATAAAATTTCTAACTTCTCTGTTATAGGTTTTAGCTCTTTGATGTCTTGGACAAACTTGTTTAAAATCAAATTTTATACAACTTTGTCTCAGATGCCAAGTTTCTAAAATAATTATTATCCGAGATATCGACCAAATAAGAAACTTAACCTCTAAAAATCAGTTTTTTAATAATAACTTTTTTCAGTAAATTTTAAGTTTAATAAAATGTTCCACAAAGTTGTTTGTCTTACTAAAATACACCACTTTGTTGAACATTTTAAGTTTGTAAAATGTGATACTGCAGAGCTATGTATGTTAAAAATATTACCGAAAATAGGGCTTTTCAAGCCTTATTTTACAAACACCGGGCAACATCGGGCAGCCCGCTTTAGATGCAAAATAAAGTCGAAGATTTCGTCTACAAGATGCAGGTACAATCGTCAGTATCCACTTGTATCCAAGCGAGATACATCAATTTTACTTTTCCATGTTTGCATTAAAAACAACGATTTCTATGAAAGCACGTACAGCGCATTCTACTAGGTACGTGTACAGGTTATTGTGTGTTCAATTGAAATAGATATCCTCTACAAGCTGGAGATGCTAATAATACAAATGCGCTTCCAAACCTTTGCTTCTGATATCGCGCAGGGAAAAGCTAGAAGAAAACACACGTACCTAGTAGAATGCGCTGTATGTGCTTTCATAGAAATTGTTGTTTTTAATGCAAACATGGAAAAGTAAAATTGATGTATCTCGCTTGGATACAAGTGGATACTGACGATTGTACCTGCATCTTGTAGACGAAATCTTCGACTTTATTTTGCATCTAAAGCGGGCTGCCTGATGTTGCCCGGTGTTTGTAAAATAAGGCGTGAAAAAGCCCTATTTTCGGTAATATTTTTAACATAGCTCTGCAGTATCACATTTGACAAATTAAGAATGTTCAACAAAGTGGTGTATTTTAGTAAGACAAACAACTTTGTGGAACATTTTATTAAACTTAAAATTTACTGAAAAAAGTTATTATTAAAAAACTGAATTTTAGAGGTTAAGTTTCTTATTTGGCCGATATCTCGGATAATAATTATTTTAGAAACTTGGCATCTGAGACAAAGTTGTATAAAATTTGATTTTAAACAAGTTTGTCCAAGACATCAAAGAGCTAAAACCTATAACAGAGAAGTTAGAAATTTTATCTCACTTGTAGGGGGATTAATCAGAAAAATAATAGTTTTTTATTATAGAGCTGATTTTACAGATAAACTTCTCCGAAGACACCGATATGCTAAAATGTGACCTAAAAAAGTTATAAGCAACGATCACGTTTTTCGCATTTTGAACCACTGTGCTGTGGCTTGAAAAGCAGCATTTTCATAGCTTCCGGGACTTCCAACCAAGAAATTTACGTGAAAGAGTGTTTGAATAAACGTCTGCTGCTGAAGAAACACGGTTGTTCCGTACTGTTTTGGACGAATTTGGCATCTTGCCATTACGGTAAAAAGGTCATGGAGTGGTACGCCGCCAACAACGTGCAGGTGGTTCCCAAGGACAAGAACCCTCCCAACACGTCAGAGCTCCGTCCAATTGAGAAATGCTGGACTATTGTCAAGCGGAACCTAAAGAAGACCAAAAAAACTGCTAAAGACGAGCAGCAGTTCAAGGCAAACTTGCTTTCTGCGACGAAGAAGGTGGACAAGGTGGCTGTACAAAATCTGATGGCAGGGGTTAAGCGTAAGGCCCGGAAATTCGGATTTGGAAAAGCGGAAGCCTAACTGAATATTTTTCATGAATTTTTTATTAATTAAACTTGAAAAAGAAATTTAATTTGATTTTTCAAATAAACGATTTTACAGATTTACACGCGTTTTCCCTTGACCAAATTTTGACCGTATCACCCTTTATTCGATTTATGAATTTGAAAATACAGCATTTTTTATTCTTTGATTCTTTTTAAATATGCAATCAAATTTACAATAAAGTAAACTGACTTCGAAAAGTCTCGCATATTCAACTATTTTGTGAGTTGAAAGAAAACAATATTTCTAGATGTTATTGATTGAAAACCTTATATAACAATATTTCCTACAATAGTTTATAATTACTGAATTTTTTGCATCTAAAAAAACGTTACAACCTTACAAATGAAGTCTCCGAATATTTTTTTTCCCGAAGTGTGTGTTACCTGAAGTATTAAGTTTGAATCATAATGTTTTCGATTTAAAATTCTTAAGAACATGACTTTTCCAATTTTCTTGATCTTTTTGTTTTTAAAACACCATTTGAAAAATTAAATTTCAATTGAATACAATATGATTTCAAGGAAAACTTATTGGAAAAAGTGATTATATCACTGATGAACTGATGTACAAGCTAAGCCTTGAAAAGTGTGTAAAGTCCAGACGATCATTTTGAATCAATTTTATGTTTTTTGGTTGAGCCACCAGATGTCTCCAAGGACACCAGAGAGAACTGTCAAGAAGAAAATTAAATGTAAACAAAACAAAACAACAAACTTTTAGTCAATTATGAAAAGGTCGTATCTATTTGACGAGTTTCGATCAAATTGATGTTGAAGATTCGTTACATATTTCTGATTTGCATTATCAAAATTTAACGCTTAACGCTGTTTTTCGAATTGCTTCAAACTAGCATGAAGCACTTAACATAAACAGATATGATGCGTTAAAATGCCCGCTCAGAGAAGCCTAGAATCTGTATTTCTTCGTTGGATTGTCAATTTTAAGCTCAACTGGATAAAATAACTGGTTCGTCTGGCTTGTTCAAAGTTGTTAGTTAGCCTCTTTAGTAAAAAGAATCGAGGTAAAATGAACCAGATGAATTTACCTTGCTGTGAATATATTGAAGCCGTCCATTTTTCTACGATGTTAGTTTATTCATTTTTGAGATCATATACAATTGCGCTCTTCCAAGAATCAGGTACCTCAAAAGTTGATTCGGCTTGTTTAAATGATAGCATTGAAATTATGAATACGTTTCTGGAATTTTATAATTCAAGCTTGTATATTTGTCATTTTGTCAGTCTCTCTAGTGACAATATTATAATGATGCTATTTTTCTCAGCTAAAATTTATTCTTAGTTCATCTAATTATATACATAGAGCAATTCATCTTATTGTATTTAAATTTATTTATTAATGAGTTCAAACACCATTTCGCCCTCTCGAAAAATTTTTACTTGCAAATAGAGCTATCTAGAAACAGTGCCATCTGTTGCGCCGTTCAAAAGTTACAAATCAAGCAATAGATGGCACTGTTTTCGTCACTTTTTAACGGCTTCTTTAAAAGAGAGCACTGGAAATTTTACACAAGTTTTTGAAGATTTTTTGTTCGAGCTTGTACATCAGTTCATCAGTGATTATATTAAAACATCATTCAACGTAAAACGCCAGCCAAATTTAGTTCCATTTGATCGATTAATTCTTGAGTTATGCAAAGCATTGGATAGGAGCACCCCTTTAACCAATCCTCGATCTTTCTCTCACCCCTCTAGTAGAAAGGCTGAGTCTCAAACCTTAATTTAAATATTTTTCATACCCGAATAACCCTACGCTTTTCAAACCATTATAGGAACCTTCTCGACCTCGAAAGCCCCCATCCGCCAAGTTCCATGCAAATTTTCTCAGTAGCTCCCGAGTCTATAGGCAACAGACAGAATGATATTAATTTTTTTACAAGTATATAGATTTTAGAAGAAAAAAATGCGCATATTTACCAGTAAACCATTTTAAGAAAAAATCGACAATGGCCAAGAGGATAGCGTTAAAGTTTTCTAAGCCAGAGGTCATGAGATCGAGTCTCGGTCACGGCATACATAGTTCTCTTTTTGTGGGCTGGTAGTTTAAGCATTAGTATGATACTAGCCATTGTATCCTTGCTAAATGTTTGCTTTAGTCTTTAGAAGAATTGAGAAGATCTTACAAAGAAACATGATCTTTCACTGAGATTCCATATGTGTGTGGTCGTTTTTTTAAACGCGAGAAACTTTAGAAAAATAATATATAAAAGTGGTCAAACCTTAAAAAATGCAGGAAACTAAACTTTTTTTTTGTTTTTTCGTAGTTAAAAATATCGGACGACTTTATACTATTTCTACCCACCAGAATTATTTTTCGTAGCTTAAAGGTTGTTAAGTTTGATTTACATAAAAGGAAAACGACCAAAACTGGTATTTTCATGTCTTTAAAGTTCAAGTTCACCATAAATATGACAAAACAATAGTTTTTAGAAGATTGGATTTGAAATAAGTTGGGTGATCAAAGATACTTCTAAACGTGAAATCGCTTGGTTAAACATTTAGGTGGAGCGATTAAACTTGTTTAAACACTCTGAAATCTATGATGATACCACAGCGAACAGACGTAAAAGTTTCATGGGCTAACTTGTGTAAAAATCACAACATCCTTTTTGAAACCGTTTTTGTTTTTGGCTGGTCCCCCAGATGTCTCCAAACACACCAAAGAGAACTGTTAAAACAAAACTGTGAAAAAATAACCAAGTTTCAGTCAGTTTTCAATAGGTCCTATGAGCTGCATGGCATGCTTGATGAAAATCGTGGTTGAAATTTCGTAATACGTTTATCATGTTGCATAATAAAAAATATCTTAAAAGTTATAATCTTTTTCCTTCAAATTTTTTAGAAAGTCATTAAGAACTTTGTCTTTCTAAAAATTTAGGATGCTGAAGTGATATGTGAAAGTAACCCGCTTTTAGCTGCCTAAAATCAATACTGCTGGGTGAGACTGATCGTCAAGAATGATCCTATATTTGACATAGACGATGCGTTTTCTATCTTCGATTATTATTCAAGAAGTACGAAAACTTATACCAAAGATTTTATTATTTTAGCTGTCGTAGTAAAAAAAAGTAAAATTTCGGCCAGTTAAAAGAAACTCTGATTGTATTTATCTAGCAACTAAATAGCTGAACCGGGTTTGCTTTGCTACCCCTTCCATAGAAAAAATAAGATCGTTAACATTATCTACATATGTATATAAAAATAAAAATCAATGTTTGTCTGTCTGTCTGTTCCCTATAGACTCGAATCAATGTGAGTGTTTTTGGGGTCGGAGATGGTTTCTTGAATACTTTCAAACCGCTCCGACTAAAAGAATGGGGGGGCTCCCATATCGAATTAATAATAATTTGACACAATTCGAACAATTTTCGAAAATTACTGAGCCAATCAATCTGAAATTTGGTGTGTGGCCATTTTCAAGACCGGAAATGGTTTCTATAATGCTTTCAAAACTCTCCGAGTTCAAAAAGGGGGAGGAATTTGTTAAATCT
The DNA here is from genome assembly GCF_029784155.1 of Uranotaenia lowii. Lineage (NCBI taxonomy): Eukaryota > Metazoa > Arthropoda > Insecta > Diptera > Culicidae > Uranotaenia > Uranotaenia lowii. Next base: position 285,662,770 of record NC_073692.1, on the reverse strand, counting down.
TATTTACAAAGCAACAAATCATCTTACTATGTCAAAACGATTGCGATTACCATTTTTTTTTCAAAAATCCATCAAGTATTGTTGAAATTTTGTTGATTTTTTGTTAATTTTTCAACATGCAAAATTTCCTGTTGATCGGTTCAGTAGTTCCCGATAACCAATCGAACTCTGTCTAATTTTTGGAACGTTTGTTTATGAGCCTCCTTTTTTATATAGTGGCGGTTTGAAAGTATAAGAGAAAGCATCCTTGGTCTTGAAATCGACTACAAACCAAACTTCTAGTTGATTCAGTTCAGTAATTTTCGGAAATTTTTCAAATTGTGTTACATATTTATAGTGTTTGTATGAAAAGCCCTCCTCCTTTAAGTTGGAGCGATTTGAAAGTATTTTAGAAACCGTCTCTGACTCCAAAAACTCTTACATACCAAATCTCAAATTGATTGATTCAGTAGTTTTTGGGTCTTTAGGGAAGAGACAGACAGACAAACATTAATTTTTTATAGATATAGAAGATAGATGAGTGCCCTTATTATGCAAATAGAAACTTTTCTATCAATATAACATATCAAATAATTAGATCAAAACCTGTTTGCCAAATCAATAAACCATCTTATCATGTTAAAACGTATATGTTTATCAATTTTGGACCAAATTTATTCAAAACCTGTTCGAATTTAATTATATTTTTTAAAATTTTGTAAAGGAGCCCCCTTCTCAAAAACGGTAATCGTTTAGAAATTTTTAAAGAATCCCATGGCATCAAGAATTGTATTATGTGTCAAATTTGATCAAATTCATTTGAAAACTTTTCGAGTTCTTATATATTTAACAATAAATACGTAATAATCCCCCTCCCCCTCATTTTCTACAAACTATTGGTCCAAATACATCTTAACCTATCCACTACCAAAATCAATCTTTTAATTATGTCAAAATACGTTTGTATGAGAAATTTGTTAAAAATAATAATAAATTGTATGGATTGTGTCATATGTTGTGTAAATTTTGTATGGGAGCCATTTCAAAATATGTACTAAACAAAAAGAAGAGTGATCGGTCATAGTTACACTGGTGTACGGTAGTTGCGAAGAAAAAAAAATCACATCAATGTCCCTAGTAGGGACTCCTTACTTTTTGTTTCGATCATCCGTTTTCCATGGTCAAGAACAATGAAATTATCAGGCGGATTGACAATAAGAAAAAAAAACTATACCTACTCGAAACTCTCTAGGAATAATATCTTTTCAAAATATTCATTTTCTACTTCAATTTAAGAAATCAAAATTTGGAGGAGGTCATGATATAGCTCAGTTGGCAAGTCAATTGCTTGTCGAGCCGATGTCCGTGAGTTCGAGCCCAAGTGTAAACATCGAATACAGTTATACCGGATAAGATTTTCTATAACTGTCCACCAACTGTACCGTTGATAAAAAAAAAAGTCGCAAATGTCATAAAGATGGTAAAACGACTATAATCGAAAGAAAAGATAGAAGATGTAGATTAAACCATAAATAAAATTTCCCACTGCACTGACAACTGTGTTTCATTTTTTGAATTAAAAAAATATTTTGGTATTTAGATACATAAGGTTTCTCAAAAATAAATTAATTTGACACCGTTTTGCTAAAAGTTGAAACTAAAAACATACAATGGGATGAAAAGCAATAAAAATTTCTTAGCTGTTATTTGTGTTTATAGTTTTGAGATTTTTTAAAATTTTCTGAATTAAAAGCAAGAAGAAAACTATAGTTTTGTATATCATTTAGAAACAAAATTAATCGTGAAAACAAATTGTGTAGGGTAAACGTTGTAAACACAAGGTAACAGTATAAATAAACATGTCCGACATAATCATTTAAAGGCTACCAGATACCGATCTCGGTAACCTTCCTCTTTTCCCTCCGAGATGATAGGTCGAACATGGCCAATAGTGAACTCACTTGAACAAGAAGCCTGTAGTACTCTTGATTGCAATGTGAATGGAAAACACACCTTCGAGGTGCGAAAACGGCCAATTAGTCAATTAACGTTTCCTCTTCAACGGGCTCGAGCGGCTCCATTGAATGGCAGTTGGTGGTTTGTTGGCCGGCCAAGCGCATGCAGCGAGCGGTCAGTGAAAAGATATAAGCCCCATTTCTCATGAATCAACACAAAAATATTCATCGATTCTTACGAACCACACTGTTATTGTTATTGTTATGAGTTTATTCAGCAGAAGATGAGCATACCTTACCTTCATGTAGAGATGTCCCGAAGCTATGATTACATGTAGTTATTGATGGATGTCCATATAATGGATATTGACTGAATTTTTCGCAGATAGCAATATTTAAAATGTGATTTACTTTTGAACTAGAAAAAAATGTATCTCTTCTATCCTCAAAAAAAATCTAATGGAAAGCCTTATTGATACAATTAATGAAAACATCTTTGAATGACTATTCGGACCGGACCATTCCAAAACGGATTGATCACCAAAACCAGCATGGGTGGTTTTAATACATATCATTACGCCGAAATGAGTCAAGCTGAAGAGTTTCCCAAGAACCAGTCTACGATCAGTGTGTGACACATTTAAACTATGTTGGCATCATTTGACTCATAAATTTGATTTGTCTGTTTATTATTTAAAAAAAAAACAATACATGCCTCTAGATTATTTGAAAGGAATAAATTTTTAAAGGGCAGTTTTTCAATCAAGTCCAGCACCTTGCTCGTCATCTTGCTCATCTAACTGTAAAGTTCCGTAGCTTAATTCAAGTCAGCGAACGTGACGCAATGGGAGCTTCTCGACCTTTCTACTAAATTTCTTAAATCTGGACGCATTAAAAGGAATTTATCTCGGCGCTATGTGAACTTAATCAAAATGTAGTGTACGAAAAATGTAGGTCTTCTATTGCACTTTCAAGAAAAAATGACAACAAAATTATTCCGATGTGGTTTTGATGAAATGTCGTACATTTTGGTAAATACCACTCATCATAGTTTGGACACCCTATTCGCTGACCTTAGCGGCCATTTTGATCCACCGCCTCTTCATCTCCGTTGCATCCCGAGTCGACCTACCATTCTTATTCATCATCTGCTTGACAGTTGCCCAATATTTTTCCATAGGGCGGAATTGAGGGCAGTTGGGTGGGTTGATGTCCTTTTCGACAAAATCAACCCAGTTGTCCCGATACCAGTGTAGTACCTCTTTGCTGTAGTGGCAGCTTGCCAAATCTGGCCAAAACTTTTCTGGTCCTTTGTGAGATCTAATGTACGGAAGAATACATTTTCTCAGGCACTCCTCCTAGTACATCTTGGAATCCATGGTCTTGTTTGTCACAAAAACCGCGGTTTTTCGTCCGCAGCTGCAAATACCTTGCCAGATCAAATACTTCCTTACAAACTTATCGGCAAAAACGAATTTGAACTTTCCGGGGAAATTACCCCGACCAGTGGCTTTATAATATTTTTGGTCAGGAAGCTGAACGTTTTTTTTTTTCACGTGTGTTTCGCCATCCATGAGGATGCATCCGTCGTACTTCGTTAGAACCTTGTTGTAGAACTTCCGGGCACGTCCTTAGGCTACTACATTCTGCTTCAATGTCCGGTTTGTTTGCTTACTGGCCCGATAAGATCGTATTCCTTCGCGCAGACGATTCCTTTTGACGATACACCGGTCGGCATTGAATTCCTTGGCGATGTCATTGTCCGACTGCCCTGGGTTTGCCTTGATCGTTCTCAACATCTTCAAATGCAGTTTCCAATCCTTAGTTCCACTATGTCACTTGGCATCAGTCACATTTCAGTGCAATAAAGCTTTTTATCTATTTACTCTTGGAATGAGGTATGAATTTTCTTTTATAACGGGTGCCAACTTAAATTTTGGATTTTTTTTTCGAGGCATTAGAGTAAAGTGGGGCAAGAGTACGCACTTAGTTGTGTACTTATTGTATCTCTTTAAAGAAAAAAGTATCGATCAAAGTAGTTAAACCAAATTAAAGTAAGGCTCTTTACCTTGATTGTATGACGCAAAAAGTTTTGATAATGTTTGTAAACATTGATAAAAAATCACATTTTTCAAAAACTACCAAAGCGTACTCTTACCCCACGAGTGGGGCAAGAGTACGCATGAGGTGGGGCAAGAGTACGCATAAAAAAAAGCTCATTGTATTCCATTCTGGTCCGGTGTAAGTGAGGTCTTGAATCATTATAATCGTTTATTGAACAAAACAAAACGTTTATTTCACAAACAATAGTTAAAATAAAACAGTGAATTCATTAAAAAACTGAAAATCATAAGGATCCTCTTATAAAATCAAATCGAAGAAAAAAAAACAAACAGAAGTAAAAGAGCTTTAAGCAGGCTTTGCCTTTCGTGGTCTCTTTGCTCCTTTTTGAGCCTCAGAGCCTTTAGGAGACTTTTCCTTCATTGTCGTGTTGGTTCCTTTTGCAGTGTCTGTCTCAGTTGCAAGTTTGCGTTGCGCCGGCGGTTTTGCCTTTTTCTGTTGAAGATTGGATTCCAATTTTTGCTTGACGGAAGTGCTCGTGATTATTTCAGACTTTTGGCCTTACTTCCGTCTTTGTTGAGGGTCCTTACGCTTCGGAAGTGGTCGAATCTCTGCAGGAGTCACATATGATTGTTTCGAAAGATTCAGTGGTTCTTCATAATCAATGGATTCCACTCGCCCTGAAGTTGAAGGCAGTGGATCGGGAGCTTCATAACGCTTCGGTTCGACCTGCTGTTTCGGCAATAGGCTTTCAGCAATCCGGCGCTTCGATTCTCCGTCCTTCATACGGCGTTTTCTAGCATCTCCGGAGAGAAAATCTTGCGGCTGGTTTTCCTTTTGTACGTCCTGATTATTGAAAACATGATTATTCTTTGGGTTAGCTTTCCAAATGCTATCAAAAAGACGAAGGAAACCAACGCGTACTCTTGCCCCACCAAACCTGCGTACTCTTGCCCCCTACGACCATTTGTGAAAAAAGCTAAAAGTGCTAAATATACCGATCTTATCCTGGCATGAGTGTTCCACAGATTTAATCTATATTAATTATGTGATCTTTATCACGAATGCAGATTTGATTAACGAATTTCCACGAAGCGTAATAATGTTTCCAAATATGCATAAAATTACATAAAAATTGGAAAAACTGAAACATACCTCATTTCTTCGACGTGCGCGAACCAAACCACAAACAGAAACACGTATGATCAGCTGACTCGATGACCTGTCAAACCGGTACAGTGTTGCTAGTTTCAGTGTTGTCGTTTACTGTAAAAGCCTAGTGCGTACTCTTTCCGCCTGCGTACACTTGCCCCACTTTACTCTAATACTCAAACATAAACAAGCTCAGAGAAAAATGAGAATGTTTATGTGTTAGCTTTTCTTTTCCTCTTTTCGCCAGTATTTTTTAATTTGTTTTTGTTTGCCCAGCTTTGCTTAAAAGGCCGTCGAGACAAGAAGCGTTTCGCAAGCAAAATCTTGAAAAAAAGTATACCGTCAAACGGGGCATAATGCAACAGCGGGGTTCGATGCAACATTTATATAACACTACATTGAATCAATTTTTAATTTAATGTATTGTAATAAAGTTATCTTTTAATGATAACAAAATGATGATGACATCATTTCTCGCATCTTAAGCTAGTTGTCTTAAGTTTTTTATTTTTATGTAAAATTTGAAAAACTTAGCAATAAATATACAAATTTTAACATTTTTTGATGCCGAAAAAAACATTACCCAGTATGACGGATCGGCTTGATAAAATTACCTACAAACTTTTTACAGGTTTCCTCATGTTATACCAACATTGTTGGTGTAAAAATATTTTTCGAACAATCACCCAATTTTTTTAAATGAATATTTTTAAAATTCAGTTAGGTGTCTGGGGTTAAATGCAACAAAATGCAAATCAAAGAAATACCTTGTAAATCTCGTTTCCATGTGCTGGAATATGAATGTTTTGCATCACGCGTTTGTAAACATTTAAATTTCATTCATCCAAACATTTATTTTTATGATTTCAGCTTGTAGATTTTTTCGTGGTATTATTTAACCCCTAAATATATGCAGCATCCTTATTTTTAGAAAAAATGTGAAAATTTGTTTTTACAGACCCAAAAACTACTGCAATTGGTGTTGTCATGCGTAATGGTCTTTAAGGCATCGCAAATATATTAAATACTATGAATTTTCGTACGTGTTCATAAGATTTTTCATTAAAACAAAGTTTGGTGCAAGTTACCCCATTTTCTAAGGAGTGTGAAAATCGCATGTTTTTAGAAAATTAAAAATAACTGAAGAAACCAATAATTTTTTTAACTACGCCAATTTGATGCCCCAGCATCCTTAAAACTTTTGATGCATAAAGGGTACGATTAACTGTGAACATAAGTTTTTTAGAAGCCATTGAAGTTGAAAATTGTTGCATGTTGCCCCAGTTGACGGTACAGTACAACATTTCAAAAGTGAAAATGTGGCGGCTTCCACTGTTTATCATATCCTAAAATCCCCAACAACTACTCGCAAGCAAGGTAGCGGCAGACCAGCGAAAATTATGGACGCAAAAGGACTTCGTTCTCTTTCTCGTGCCTTCAACAACAAGTTTTCACAGAACTAACGGGATGCCGCCAAAAAGTTCAATTGCTCTCACCAGTACTTTGGCAAGACATTGAAAAAGTTGGAATTAAGTGGAGAAAGAAGACAAGAGCCCCACTGAGGATCACATTTCGACTCTTAAATCACAATACCGCTGGATGATAAAAAATATTCGGGAAAATGTTCTGTTTTGGACGATGAAAGTTACTTCCCTATTTCGAAGACGCACATCCTCGAAAACGATCGATAATATTCCAAGGTTAGTTCCACTACATCTTCGAATATTAAATACAAACTCAAACATCAGTTTGAACAGAAAGTGTGCTGTACATCGCCATTTTCGAGAGAGGTATTTCTAAGCCATGGTTCAAGCCGTCTGGTTTGGCTATCAATCAAGATGTGTACCAGAATGAATGTTTGAGGAAAATAGTTATGCCGTTTCTACACAAACATCATGCAAATGGATGATACGCGTTTTGGCCGGATAAAGCGTCATCGCATTATGCTATAAAAACACAATCCTTCCTGAATACCTGAAATCCCGATCAGAAAAGAAAAATTAAATTATATCAAGATGAGATATTTTGATATCAGACTATTTAATTTCAAAATGAGTTATAATTTAGTACTAGTAGGATGTTAAAATATCTCAAATTATAACAAAAAGTCCATGCATAAGCATAACTAAATTATATCACCCTTTGATAGTATTATATCAAGATTATATCTCAATCAGATAGGATTTAGACCACCAAAAATTCAAAAATACGAGTCTTGCATACAGGTTTGTATGCAATTTTAATCTTACACGCGTTATTTGTATGCAATGTTTAACTACCTCCTGACTTGTATCCTTGTACTCAAACTATCATGCATTTTTTTCCAACTTGAACAATTCTTGGAAAGTTCGGGTACCAGCCAGAAAGGTCTTATCTCGACCTGCAGGTTGAGGAGTGCGCACGTTACCACATACCCGATCAGGAGAGCATATCAAAATAATAACTCAAACGTATCTCACCAAGATATTTGCATCTGATTCAGTTATAATTAAGTACTCCAAATTTTCGATTTTAAGTTTCTCCAATCTGAATTATATCTTATTCTGATTGACAAACTTGAATGGGGTTGAGCTCATTTTCAATGATCAAGATTTTTTTCGGATTGTCAAAAAATAAAATGATTATATCTTATTTTGATACACGTACAACTTTTTCTGAAACACGGACATCGAAGTCAACGGCTCAAACCTTCCCGATCAGGAGAGCATATCAAAATAATAACTCAAACGTATCGCACCAAGATATTTGCATCTGATTCAGTTATAATAAAGTACTCCAAATTTTCGATTTTAAATTTCTTCAATCTGAATATATCTTATTCTGATTGATAAACTTGAATGGGGCTTGAGCTCATATTCAATGATCCAGATTTTTTTTCGGATTGTCCTAAAATAAAATGACTATATCTTATTTTGATATACGTACAACTTTTTCTGAAACACGGACATCGAAGTCAATGGCTCAAACCTTACATTAACGAGTTTCGCTCAACAGATTCATAAAATTGAATCAAATTTTTGGGAAACCAATAATGGGGCATGGTTGTATCAAATAATGTTGTTTATTGACCTCCCACTAGAAAATTTTCTCGAAGCACTCATATCTTGATGAGTTATAATTTTGATATAATTTGTTCTGTCCAATATCAAACTATTCTATCTGAACGAGATATAACCTTGATAGGAGCATATCAAAAACTGATATAATTTAGCTATGATCGTATAGATTTTTTGATATAATTTGAGATATTTTAACATCCTACGAGTACTGAATTATAACTCATATAGATAGAAAAAAATATGTATCAAAATATCTCATTTTGATATAATTTTGTTTTTCCCTCCTGATCGGGTTACATTAACGAGTTTCGCTCAACAGATTCATAAAATTGAATCAAATTTTTGGGAAACCAAAAATGGGGCATGGTTTTATCAAATAATGTGGTTTATTGACCTTCCACTAGAAAATATTCTCGAAGCACTCATATCTTGATGAGTTATAATTTTGATATAATTTGTTCTGTCCAATATCCAACTATGCTATCTGAACGAGATATAATCTTGATAGGAGCATATCAAAAACTGATATTATTTAGCTATGATCGTATAGATTTTTTGATATAATTTGAGATATTTTAACATCCTACTAGTACTGAATTATAACTCATTTAGGTAGAAAAAAATAAGTATCAAAATATCTCATTATGATATAATTTTGTTTTTCCCTCCTGATCGGATAACCATGCCTGATGCATTGAAATCATCTTCAAACTTCTAATAAAAGTTTTCGAAACATTTGCTTGCCCGGTAAAAAAAAACCACTGATTCTATCAAGAGTTATAATTTTTTTTTTCGAAACAACTCAAAGTGAAGATTATGAGATCAAAGCTATATCTGAATCAGTTAATAATATATCGTTGAGATGGGTTTGTGTAATAATTTTGTTATGCTCTCCTGATCGAGATGAGAGCTTCAAACTTTCAACAATAGTTTTCGAAGCATTTGCTTGCCCGGCAGAAAAAAACAACTGATTGTATCAAAAGAGATATACCTAATCATTTTTTTTAAACGACCATAACGAAGATTTTTATATCAAAGCTCTATATGAATAAGTTAATAGTATCTCGTTGAGATTGGTTTGCGTAACAATTTTTATATGCTCTCCTGATCGGGATATCAATAAACCTACTAGTACAATGTGAAGGACTCTCATTTTCCCCAAAATTTAAAAATTCCTAATTAATTTTTTTCGGGATTGTAATTTAACCTTCAATGCTTCATTAATTTTTCAAAATTTGTTCTAATAGACAGCCATTTATATGGAATCTTTCTTGATCATTATACCCATTTCAACATGGTTTTCAGAAGATGCTGCATCAAGTTCGAAAGTGAAAAATGATTTTTGTGGTATGGAATTATCAGTAGCTGAATTATTCATCCCATTTTTTTAAAATGTTTTTCGAGAGTTCAAAATGTATCACAAATATTAAAAAACGAATTTCTACTATTAGAGTATATCTATCATGAACATCTATGAAATTTCACATTATCGCATAAAAAATCGCAAATGGATTACGCTGATTATGCGCTATTTTGCAATCATCACTGCCATCAATTCTGAACATGAATATAATTTTTTTATAGTTTAATATTTCCAGTTGGATCCCGACGATATTAAAACAAGTAGAATTTCATCAGCTCAATATTTTAAAAGCAAAAGATCTAAAGAACTATCTATTTGAAAGTATATTACCAAAATTTATTTTCGGCGTTAATATTATAAGTGGTATATTCCGGCTTCCAGTTCCTTCGAACACACTCCAATGTTTCATCCTTTTTTTGTTTATTTTATTTTTATGAATTTTAGGGAAGATAGAGTCATAATGGCCACCTTAAGGAACACGCTTATTTAACCATAGAGAACAGTTATAATATTGGATCGTGTTTAGACACTAAAATATTCTATTGCCTAATTGGCTGAAACTTGAAAAAGTAGATAAAAACGTGTAAAACTGCATTTAAACGATTTTTGCCGAAAGCAAATTTATCCTATAAGTAAGGTGTCGGAGAGGTAATCAGTTGACTCGAGTTCGAAAATGTATACACATTTTTGCCTTTCTAACAGAAAGGTTTGGTTATCGGTCGATTTGAGAGATCATTAATTATGGGTCTTAGACATACCTTTATAGGTACCTATCGACTCAGCTCGACGAGTTCTGTTGATGTCCGTGGATTTGTATGTGCCATTTTAAAAATGTCAAGAACGTTTTTGCGAAACTGGGTTGCACAATTAGAATGATTTTAGTCTCAAAAGAATGCATTTTTTTTTCTACACAACCCTTTCAAAAACGGGAAAAAAACAAAATAGTTGAAACCGTTTTCTTTACGAAATACATATCATACTTATTATGGCATAAAAAAAAGTTGCTAGTGGCGCCTCGAAGCAGCAGCACCAGCAATCATTTATAAATTAGAGATAATCAAAATAAAAAATTAAAATTTATTGACTCGGGAATCGAACCAAAAACTATCAGATCCCAAGGCGCAAACGCTATCCAATAAACCATCGGCACGCTTGACAAACAGTAGCTCAAACTCAAATAAGTAAAAGGCATTACTAAGACGCACCGTGGTCTGGGCAGTTTCTCAGTCTGCTGGGGCAAATACGGCAACAGTGTTTATATCTTACACTTCTTGCTTTTCAATGCAGCAAATGGCGGATGGGCGTTTCCTTCAGAGTCCGCCATGCCTATTAGACACTATAATTTCATATATGAAATTATAGTGTCTATAGCCATGCCGGGTGTCAACAAAATGCAGAGCCGTACAGAAAACTGCATTTGGGGGGGGGGGGGGGGGGGGAATTTATATGAAGATTTTATGACCTTCGTTTTTTTTACCCGTGTTGAAGAATGAATTCATGTTTTGATTCAGTTTTCAAATTCAGAATACAGGTTTAGGAATCAGAATTCAGGATTCAGAATTCAGAATTCAAAATTCAGATTCAGAACTCATATTCAGATTCAGAATTCAGATTTAGAATTCAGATTCAGAATTCAGATTCAGAATTCAGATTCAGAATTCAGATTCAGAATTCAGATTCAGAATTCAGATTCAGAATTCAGATTCAGAATTCAGATTCAGAATTCAGATTCAGAATTCAGATTCAGAATTCAGATTCACAATTCAGATTCAGATTCAGAATTCAGAATTCAGATTCAGAATTCAGATTCAGAATTCAGATTCAGAATTCAGATTCAGAATTCAGATTCAGAATTCAGATTCAGAATTCAGATTCAGAATTCAGATTCAGAATTCAGATTCAGAATTCAGATTCAGAATTCAGATTCAGAATTCAGATTCAGAATTCAGATTCAGAATTCAGATTCAGAATTCAGATTCAGAATTCAGATTCAGAATTCAGATTCAGGATTCAGATTCAGAATTCAGATTCAGAATTCAGATTCAGAATTCAGATTCAGAATTCAGATTCAGAATTCAGATTCAGAATTCAGATTCAGAATTCAGATTCAGAATTCAGATTCAGAATTCAGATTCAGAATTCAGATTCAGAATTCAGATTCAGAATTCAGATTCAGAATTCAGATTCAAAATTCAGATTCAGAATTCAGATTCAGAATTCAGATTCAGAATTCAGATTCAGAATTCAGATTCAGAATTCAGATTCAGAATTCAGATTCAGAATTCAGATTCAAAATTCAGATTCAGAATTCAGATTCAGAATTCAGATTCAGAATTCAGATTCAGAATTCAGATTCAGAATTCAGATTCAGAACTCAGAATTCAGATTCAGAATTCAGATTCAGAATTCAGATTCAGAATTCAGATTCAGAATTCAGATTCAGAATTCAGATTCAGAATTCAGATTCAGAATTCAGATTCAGAATTCAGATTCAGAATTCAGATTCAGAATTCAGATTCAGAATTCAGATTCAGAATTCAGATTCAGAATTCAGATTCAGAATTCAGATTCAGAATTCAGATTCAGAATTCAGATTCAGAATTCAGATTCAGAATTCAGATTCAGAATTCAGATTCAGAATTCAGATTCAGAATTCAGAATTCAGATTCAGAATTCAGATTCAGAATTCAGATTCAGAATTCAGATTCAGAATTCAGATTCAGAGTTCAGATTCAGAGTTCAGATTCAGAATTCAGATTCAGATTCAGAATTCAGATTCAGAATTCAAATTCAGAATTCACAATCAGAATTAAGATTTAGAATTCAGATTCAGAATTCAGATTTTTGTAAATTTATTTTCAGCATATCGGTGAAAATTTAGATTTTTGGAGAAAGAATATCGGAATTGAAAATTTATAATTATTGATGTTGCGGGGTAAAGTATGGTGTGCGCTTATAAGTTTTTTTTGCAAAAATGTTCTTTTGCTCTTTTCTCTTCATTTTTTTATCCATCTTTATCAGATTCAGAATTCAGATTCAGAATCCAGAATTAGAATTCAGATTCAGATTTAGAATCCAGATTCCAGATTCAGATACAGAATTCAGATACAGAATACAGATTTAGAATTTAGATTCAGAATTAAAATTAAGAATTCAAAGTTCAAAAATTTTGAGTTGAGAATTCAGAATCCAGAATTCTGAATTCTGAATTCTGAATTCTAAATTCTTAATTCTAAAATCTTAATTCTGAATTTTAATTCAGAATTCAGATTCATAATTCAAATTCTGAGTTCAGATTCAGAATTCAGATTGAGAATTCAGATTTAGAATTCTGATTAAGAATTCGGATTAAAGATCAACCTGGAATTTGAAATTGGAAATTATATTCAAATATTGGACTAAGTGCTGTAACTCAAAATTCAAACTTTAGAATCAGAATAAGATTTCAGATTTAGTTTTCAGAATGAGATTAATCATTTAATAGTCATATTACTTTCCCCTGCTTTTGTGAGATTTTTTTCTTTTATGCATGGTTGAGCTCTAAAAAAGGTATCATGCTAGGCCACGTGTCACGGCTATCCATCAATATTGTAGTTGGTTTTACTTATTCAGTAAAAAAAGCATAAAAAAACAGAAAGATTCGAACCGTGACCAGCATCGTGAAAGTTCTGGTTGCTACCACGGCACCATTTCAGCGTGTTATAAGACTTGGAAATTCAACTGTTTAAATACCATTTTTTCCATACATAAAATGAACTCCTTACATACCAGTTCGCTTTTCCCCAAAAAACGTACTATGCATCATTTTTTTATATTGAGATCGGAATTTTTCTTGTTTGAATATCTGAAATCATACTTATATGATGCAGAGGGAAGGAATCTATCATGTGTATTCTATATTATTTTATATATTTCCAAATATAACTTACACTCTGTTAGAAAGGCTCCAATCCACTGTTAAGTGTATTAAATCGGGTTTTTACTTTACTTTTGAACGTTTTTCACTGGCTCAAAGTGAGAAATAGGAGTTTCCTTAAGAAAAATTTAGGAGCATAGAAGGTGTAGGAAAACCTGATCGCACCATTCACCGTAATGGATCCTGATCTATAACCTTTCTCCAACTTAAAAAAAAACCTTTCCATGGATATTTGAATATATTATACATGCAGATAAAAACCAAAATATGAGCGCTAATAACCATAGTAGCTTTGCCCGTTAGTAGGCACGTCGCGACGTTGAAAATCATAACGACGCATTGCGAGTTTCCTAGGAAACTTGACGCATGGTATTTGTGGGATATGATTAAAGGAAATGAATAAAATATTATTACCAGACAAACAATGTAACTGGTAGCTCTGTTTGACAGCATTGTTACATCTGTCAAGATTGTTATCTTTCTCGCTCTCGCCCTCTTCTTCCTTCTAATGCGCTTTGCCACAGGCCTACTTCTCGCCAATCGTGAGTCTGCCGTCAAGCGCATCGGCCGCACAGCGCCTTTCTCGGAAAGTTCCCGACAGGCAAGACGTTCGCCGGAACGGCGAATCCGGATTGTCCGTGCCATCGCTTGAACACCCCGAAACAGTGCCCACAGTATTGATGGCCTAAGGAAAATCTACAATAAATGACGTAAACAGTGTTTGTGTACTACATGGAACTCGCCAATTGGACTTAAAAAAGAATAACAAACCTGCGAATGACAGGAATCTCGCCAGTAAAAAGTGTCGCTAGTAAAACTGTCACTATTCGGTTTAGTGCTACACAGCAAAAATTATTTCCTGTAAATTTACGCAAATGTCCTGTAACAAAAAGCAGCAGGACATTAATCGTTATTTTACAGGTCGAAAACATGATTAGGGGAGATGGGGGCATAATGGCCACCTTAAGGAAAACGGTTATTTAACCATAGAAAATAGCTATAATATGGAGGTTACATTATTGTTTCGTGTTCAGACACTTGAAAAGCCTATTCCCTAACGGGCTTAAACGTGAAAAACTAGATGAAAACGTTAAAAAATGCATTTTAAAATATTTTGCCAAAAGCTGAAAACCAGCCACTGTGGAGGCATAATGAGAACCCCCCCTGAGGCAGTATGAGCACCATTAATCAGAGCAAGATGTGCGTTTTTGCCGGGGAATCTAGCAGCGAATTCAATTTGATGAAGTCAGGTGAGTCGTAGATTCATCAAACAAAGCAATAACAAAATAATCTAGGTCTGTTTGTAGAATACAAACAATTCACGCATGCTCATACATTAAGTGCTTTGTTCGGAGGATGATGCTACTAGCCGTATAATGTAACAATAAAAAAATCGATCATGAATTGTGAATGGAAAAAAATCACCTCGAACAGAAATCTAACTCTAGTCTTTTGATTACCTCTCCGACACCTTACCAATAGGCTAAATTGTCGGATGAAAACTAGTCAAGGTGTGGCGCTATAAATCAATTTTAATTCGCTGCTAGATTCTACGGCAGAAAATGCTCATTATGCCTCGATAATATGGTGCTCTATATGCCCCTAGTCAACAAATTTAAGTAAAAACGTGTTATAAAATTGATAAAAGTGAAAAATCAAAAATTTTATGATGGTAAAAATTGAGAAACAATGTGTACATCATGTTGCAGTGCGTACATTATTGATCAAGGTTATTTTAAGATCATAAGAGCTTATTTCGTGGTGCTCAAAAATTATAATATTTTCGTAACTTGAGAACCAAACTAGTTTTTTTTAAATATCTCTGTAAAGATGATAAGGAGATTCCATTTTTTTGTGAAAAATTAATACTATAGGAAGTACGAAACAAATCCTCATGAAAATTTATTTCAGAAAATACGCACTTTCGTAGAAAAGCGTAGTTTTCATTATGCCTCGGGTGCTCGTTATGCCCTCATCTCCCCTACGTGACATAAAATTTTTAGTGTACAACATTTTTACAGGAAATTTGCTGTAATAATAAATGAATCTTCGTTAACTTTCAAGGAAAACAATTTTAAATTACAGGTTTTGTTAATTAAAGGGTAACAAATCCGGCCAAAACAGTACGGAACAACCGTGTATCTTCAGGAAAGGCAGCTGACGTTTATTTAAACACTCTTTCACGTAAATTTCTTGGTTGACAGTCCCGGAAGCTATGAAAATGCTGCTCTTCAAGCCACAGGTACAGATGGCTTGCCAAACCAGATATTTCTTCGCTACCTGCTACCTTTCCCCTTCCTTTTGTCGTATAAAACTCCTGTCCAGGAAGCTGCTTGTAGTCGGCTTTGGCGTAGGTTTCGTCATCCATTACCACGCAGTCAAACTTCGTCAGCATCGTCGTGTACAGCCTCCGGGATCGAGCTTTGGCCGTCGTATTTTGTTTATCATCGCGATTTGGAATCACTACCTTCTTGTAAGTCGATAGTCCGGCTCGTTTTTTGGCTCGATGCACGGTTGTAGACAACACACCCAGCTTATTTGCGGCATCTCGGAGAGAGAGGTTAGGGTTTCGCTTGAAACTACCGGCAACTCTCTTTGTCGTCTCAGCGGCTTCCGGTTTTCGATTTCCCCCCGATCCAGACTTCCTGATTGTCGACAAACGTTCCCCAAACACTTTAATTACTTTTGTAACGGTTGATTTCGCAACTTTTAGCGATTTTAACAGCTTTGCGTTTGAGTAGCTCGGATTTTCGCGATGCGCTAGCAAAATTTTGATACGCTGCTCTTCTTCCTTAGACGGCATTTTGACAACTGAAGAGTGAATTCCAAAATCAAAATAGGAGCAACATTCTACACACAAACACGTTCAAAATGAGGGGTGTTCAGGTTTTTTTAAATGCAAAATTGAATGAAATACGTCAAGTTGATATTGACCAAATTTTGACCGTATCACCCTTTACAGGTGATTTTTTTAAAAGGTTGCAGTTTTCAGTGACACGTAATAGTCAAAATTTTTTCTGTGTATACACATAATATATTCACAGATAGGTGTGGATATAGGTTTCTATAGTTGGTGATATTAACTTACCATTGTTTCTGAATTTTTCAAAATATATCTTTGAAATATAAAGAGACGAAAGTTTGTTAATTGATCCTATGAAGTATCCTACTAACAATTCTTCCTTAATTTTTCATTGACTACTAGGAAGTAACCGGTGCCGTTTTTGATCATTTTCAAAGGGAGAGCATGAGTTTTGTGCATTGTGAATGAACTGCTAAGCTTAGCTGAAAATCTTATTTCCAGTGCAATAAAAGAATTCATAAATAAGAAGAGAATAGAGGCATGGATTTAAATCATGATTATAATAACAAAAAAAAAAAAAAAAGATTTTATTATTGAACATTTTTTCCTTGAATACATGCCTACTTACACCAACTCCAACCAGTTATTCCTTCAAAGATTGAATTGATCGGCAATGGCATGTGCTCACCCAAATACGTGCTACCGAGGGCTTAGTGTGTTACAATAGTAAGTAGTTGGCATACGTGAGCGCCGCTAAAGTTGTCAGGTACAACAGCCGAACTTCGCGCTGAAAACCATAAAAAACCGCTCGCTGGTACTTTGAGCAGCGGACTACATTAAAACTGTCTGTGAACTTTTTGTTTAGTTGCCTTAGCTTCTTCCCGCAAACAAATTGAATGGAGAGAAGAGGAAAAAAAACAAATCCAAAAGTCACAATCGAGCCAAGTCAACCCAGACAAAACCGACTTGTGGTACTCTGCATGCCAAATCAAAAACGAAACTAGGTATGTACCTACCTATCAGTACCTACTATTGTAGTAGAAGAACGGCTGCTTCTGTTGATGGCGAGCTGCATTTGGGATGCAATTGCTCAACTGTGCAAACAAAAATGCATTATCGGTGACAGCCAATCTGCATTTTTTGGCGAGCTGGATCGAACTTAGGATGGGGCGAACTCTAAAGGGCTGAATAGGGGCTTTCGGAGTTTTTTCCTCTGTTTTTAGTCGTTCATTGTTACATTCAAGTTAAATGATTTGGTTTGTTTCTGCGGGTGAAGACTCGGAATGGCAGTTGGTTGAGTTGAGAATTGAGAGCTCAATGAGCCGTACCAATGATTTCCTAATCGATTGCAATCAATTTAAAGGTAGTTAATTGAGATTTAAGTACATCTTTGAGTGTGATTTTTGAATAGTTTAATCACTTGGCCGGTATTTATCTTACAAATTAAAATTCGAAAAATAATAATAAATCTATACAATAATGTATGTAGGTATATATTTCTTAAACTAGTATCACCTGCACAATACTGTTTCCTTGACATATGGCATGTTAAAATTTCTTTCAGAACAAAAACCTAAACCTACCATCACAATTGATTGTACATTTATGCTTGGCAAGATAAATTAATTCCAAACTCTTAAGTTAACTTGTAAAAGCTTAAAAAAACTGATTATCAGCTATTGTCGTAGGTGTAAATGTAAGGGGCTTTCGCGGTTGGGCAGTGGAATTTTTCAAAAAGTGGTCTCCAGTTGGTGCGTTTTTGACCTACCGGCTCCAGCATGTTGTTCCAAAGAGCCGTTCCAGCGAAGCTGCGGTGAGAAAATAAAAAGAGAAGTACATACAAAATGTTTTACAAACTGGTGGTTATCCAATAGAAGATATGATTTGCTTACGCGTTTCCCTTTTGACTCATGTGAAAACAATCGTATGCCAGCAACGAGTAATCCACATCTTTACCATTCATTTTCAGCTGCAAAGAGAATAATGTCAAAGGAATAGAATTAGAATCAAAATAGCTACTGAATACATAGCGTGAAATAGAATTAATTTCAATCATTTCGCCAAAATTTTGTTCAAGCTATTCTCATAAAGCATGGATCACGATGAATCTGGACGCCTTAAAACGGGTTTATTTCCGAGCTATGTGAAAGAAATAAATATGTTTTGTCCTTAAAATGTAGGGTTTTTAATGAACTTTAAAAGAAAAATAATAAAAAAAATATTCCAATAGTGTTTCTATGAATTTTGTGAAATAATTTTTTTTTTAATAAATAAAATAAATAAATAAATGAATAAATTAAATAAAAATAGTTTGAACACGCTATAAGATGACCTCAGTGGCCATTTTGTTTCACAATCTCTTCATCTCTGTTGCATCCCGAGTCGTCCTACCATTCTTCTTCATCTTCTGCTTGACAATTACCCAATTTTCCGATAGGGCAGAATTGAGGGCAGTGTGTTGGGTTGATGTTCTTTTCGACAAAATCCACCCGTTGGCCTGATAACAGTGTAGTAGGTACTTCTGCACTGTAGTGGCAGCTTGCCAAATCTGGCGAAAACTTTACTGGTCCTTTGTGAGATCTAATGTACGAAAAAAAACGTTTTCCAGGCACTCCTCCTTGTACATTTCGGAGTCCATGGTCTTGTTTTACACAAAAGCCGGGATTTTTCGTCCGCAGCTGCAAATACCATGCCAGATCAAACCAGGGGCGGTCCTAGAGTTGGCTCTGGGGGGGGGGGGGGGGGGTGATTTTCTAAATTTTCAAAAATCAGTCAGAACGAAAGTTCGTAAATATCTGGCAAAAAACGTTTATTTTGTGAAACAAAGTGGGGAAGGGAGGGGGGGGGGGTTCAGTTGTAAATAAGACTTGTATTTTTTAGGTTTGTATAGTTATAGCTTATTTGTAATTTAAAAAATTTGACAATAGAGAAAAAAGTGAAAACTTTCAACAATTTTTCTGAATACCCTTGTTTTGATATCCTTTTATAAAAAAATCTGCGAATATTAGATGTTCACTGCGAAAAGTGTTGATAAAAAGATGATTTTTTACAATTGGTAGTTAAAAATTATAACTTTAAAAATTCTTTAAAGAATTTTCCGATATAAATGTCATTTCACAAATGAAAATTAAACAAACATTTTTGTAGAAGAAAATGTAAAAAAAAATCTTCAAGTTTTCCACAATATTTTTACTAGGCATCTCAATATCAGCGTAAGACCCCCACAAAAATTTTAATGATTGTCATTTTGCAACAATTCCAAAACAATCATTTGAGAAAAGTTTTCGTTAATTGGTGCTCTGAATCAAAAACTGAATGTTTAATTATTTTTTTTTTATTTTTAAACGAACACATACATATAGCATCTCAGTGAAATGTCATGTTTCTTTGAAGAGATCTAAATTCCACTTATGACTAAAGCGTACCTTTCTCAAGAATATAATCGCTAGCATTTTACTAAAGCTAACACCACCAACCCACAGAAAGAGTACTATGTATGCCGTGACCGAGACTCGATCTCATGACCTCTAGCTTAGAAGACTTGAACGCTATCCTTTAGACCACAGTTGGCGCAGTAGTATTTTGCTGAATTGTTGTTCGAAAGTATCGAATTATTATTAATTCCTGTTCCAATTCTTCAATTTTTAAATATAAATTGGATTCTAAAGATCATCAAAATCATATTCTTTGGTATGAAGCTTTTGAAACTTCTTTTTTATTTGTTTTTCTTGAATTTCAAGCTACATTTTGAATTTATTGTAACTGAATCCAAAGAAATAGTAACTAATTTTCAACGAATAATTTATGAAAAAAGTGAAAAGAAGTATTTTTTCTTCATGCTCTCAATATTTCTAAACTTTTTGTATAATGTTTGAATAAAATAAAAGAATATTGAATATTGTTAGTTTCTGAAATTTAAAACTATTTCAATATTTTAGTGAAAAGCCAAATTAATTACAATTGAAATAACTAAACTTTCAGATTCAGAGTGGATTTTTTAACCTAAATTATTAAGCTGGATTTCAACTCAAAATTTCAAATATTATTGTGTGGATGAGCTAAAACAGTATCGGCAATTTAATTAGTACAAATCCTGCAACCCAGCCGTGTTGGTCTAAAATTGAAAAATGTCTTCCGAATGTTCAGCTTGAGCGATTGCCTTGAGTCATCTCCTAGTCGGGGATGACGGAATAGTTTTATCTCACCTGGGAAAAATTAAAATATAGCAAGTATTTGTAGCCTATACTTTGAAAACTGAGTTTGGAAATAAATTTCTGAACTCGAATTTTAATCAGATTTTATCCATAACTTCTAATTCAGAAGTAATATTTCCAGTGTATTTAGAATCCTAATACAAGAATAATCAAAACAGGTGAAAAAGACTATTTTTTCGTGCTTTCTATAGAATTTGAAGCATAACTGTTCAAGTTTCAACCAATAATCTAAGTTTCGTATTTTTAATGCAATTTTTTATTAGCATAAAATCCCCATACTTGAAATTTATTTTAATCATTTTAATCATAATTTGGTCTAAGAACAACTTTATCGTTACCATTTCTTACTTAATTAACTTAATTTTGAAAGTTTTAACAACTTGTCTAACTTGTAAGATAAAAAAAGTTATAGCCGAAACAAGTTTGCAAACTATAGCTAAAGTTATAACGAAGTTAGTCTGGAAAAACATTTTCACTTAATAGCCAAAAAGCAAAAAAAAACTCATGAGCATTAAAGATAACTTATCCGATTATCGAAACCTTGTTTGATGACAGAGATACGCACGAAATTAAATTGCATGTTTCGCATGATCCCGAAATACCGTACTGAGGGGTGAGCCCAAACTTTTGATCGATAACTTAAGTAGCTCTGCACTATGCAAATTTTTAGCACCCCATTTTAAAAAAATGTGTTTTGATATTTATGAAAAAAGATTCAAATGCAACTCAAATTTGTAAATTCGGTACACCCAACCCTGAACTGATCGGATTAAAATATTAAGTGCGATTTTTTGGAAATTTTCCAACTTTAAGCCAAGTTTAAATCATATTCAGTTAAAGGGGGTGATCCCAAACTTATGGCCGACAGCATATATGTCTGCAAATTCGAATTCAACGCTGTAAGTACCTCAACAAAAGTTATTTGGTGAAGTTCGGTCCAGGGAATTGCAAGTTACAGCTGTTTAAAGTTTGGCGGACCGGCTTTTTCAATTTCAAGCTTTTAAGTGATTAATAAATTCTTTTATTGAACAAACCCCTCACGGAGTGGAAATGTTTGAGAATTCAAAAGTACACCTACTAGGAAAAGTTATTAGTTTTTATATAAAGTCAAGCGTTTGCGAGTACTTCGTAACGGTTTTTTGTCGCTTGGGGGGGGGGGGGGGGGGGGGTGATCACCCCGATCACCCCCCCATAGGACCGCGCCTGGATCAAACACATCCATGAGGATGCACCCGTCGTACTTGGTTGGAATCTTGTTGTATAACTTCCGGGCACGTCCTTAGGCTACTAAATTCTGCTTCAATGTCCGGTTTTATTGCTTACTGGCCCGATAGAATCGTGTTCTTTCGCGCAGACGAATACTTCTGACGGTGCACCGGTCGGCATAGAATTTCTTGGCGATGTCATTGTCTGACTGCCCGGGATTTGCCTTGTTCGTTCTCAACACCTTCAAAAACAGTTTCCGATCCTTAATTTCTCTATGACGCTTGGTATGAACCTGCCGATCGATAGTATGCATCTCACGGATACGTTTGAGAACGCTGCACATGGTTGATTTGACCATTTTTATCGATTTCGCGATTTTTGACGTGGGTGTCCAAAATTTATTTTCGTCGCGGCTTCCATTACGTGAACCTTTTTTTGGAACAAAACGAATCCCAATGAAATTTTCAGCACTTATAGAGGAAACGTTTTCGAACAAAATACTGTTAAAAAAAACTTTCCTGATCCAACAAGTAGGAGCACAATGGTATAATGAACAGTTCGTCCAGATTCATCGTGGTCTATGCTTTATCCAATATACAATGTCTACGTCCTGTTCGTTTTTGACATAGGTAGGCATATAAGACTGAGTCGATTTGGAGTAATTTTTTACTTTCTTCATCCCTGGGGTCTTAAAAGCTCAGTTTTGTTTTCAAGGTCATGCAAGATTTTTTGCAAAGTTTTAAAGTAACGTTTTGATGAGTTAATTTGAACTTTTATGTTTTAATGGGATATTTGAATATTTTGTTCTAAAAAAATCAACATCATTTTTATTTTTCCTGTAGAACTGAGCCTGGTAATGGGTTTTGTCAGTTTATAATTTTTTTAAGGAAATTTTCCGCTGAACAACTTTGTCCAAGATGGTAACTTCATATCTAATTAGGATGAAAAGTTATTAGCAAAAGGGCAATGAAATTCAATCAATTAAACTGACATCGCTGCTTGAGCCTAGCGAGGTATTGAATTAATACTTTTCAAGCAGAACTATTCAACAACTTTTTTCTAAAAAGATACGGAATAAAGGTCTTCAACAAAGTTGTTGAACGGAAAAAGCAATATCAGTTGGTTTGTTTGTTTTTCCTTTTGAGGCGCCAGCCGTTTTAAGAGTTAGAGAGTTGAAATTTGGCATAGATGCTCATTAGGACCAGGAGTCATGAAAATTGTTTTGAGGTTTTCGGAAGACCCCTTTTGAAGGGGGTCATCTTTACAAGATAAATGTTGTTTTAGCGACATAGGCAACATTTTACATAGGATGTGATGAACATTTGCACGTGGGTGTTTTGAGGGACGAGCAATCGATTCCAGGTATTGAATTTTGTATCAGTGGTCGTCCACATCAATTGTTAAAAGTTTTAGCAATATTGACGTTGTTATATATCGGATTGTGATTAAAATTATCACATGAGTGATTCTATGTATCAAACTTAGGAACCGCAAGCAATCGATGCTAGGTATCAAATTCATGGTCAGGGGTGTGCCAGAGGGGTCGTCTGTATTACACGCAGAACATGACTAGTGAACGGTAGACAATGTGCAACTCGAGACCCCATACACCCAACCTTCGGGTAGTGGTCATATAACCTCTTGTCTGCAACTCCGATTCTCTACCTCCCCGTGGTGCTAGCTGGGGTGCGAGCAACCTTAGCGGAGATCGGGTACCCAACCCCGGTGGATGCTTTGGTCGCATGCAGACTGAGTCAGAGGGGTTCGTACGCGTCTGTTCTCCATGTCAGGGGCGGCGTGCGGAGTGCAACAGCGTCCTGGTGGTGTTCGAGACCCAAAACAGCAACATCACGACGGTCCTCCTGCGAGATAGTGGGGTTAGCTGCGGGCCTTGCGAGCCTGTGACTACAAAAAACATAAGCAACGAACAACGAACAACAAATTTGGGATGGAAATCGGCAAAGACCCACGCGACGAAAAGGGACTAGCGATTGGAAACTTGGAACATGGAACTGCCGATCTCTAAATTTTGTGGGCAGTACCCACGTGCTCTCCAACGAATTGAAGAGCCGCAAATTCGACATCGTAGCGCTGCAGGAGGTATGCTGGAAGGGCTCCACGGTACGAACGTATCCAGATGGTCGTGCCATCTACCAGAGCTGCGGCAACACACACGAGCTTGGAACAGCTTTTATAGTGATGGGAAAGATGCAAAAGCGCGTGATCGGGTGGTGGCCAATCAACTCTCGAATGTGCCGGTTGAGAATCAAGGGCCGGTTCGTCAACATCAGCATCATCAACGTACACAGCCCTCACCTCGGAAGTACCGGTGACGACAAAGACGAATTTTACGCGCAGCTGGAGCGTGAATACGACCGTTGCCCAAAACATGATATCAAGATTGTCATCGGGGATTTCAATACTCAGGTCGGCCAGGAGGAGGAATTCAAACCGACAATTGGAAGGTTCAGCGCGCACCAGCTGACCAACGAAAACGGCCTCAGACTTATTGATTTCGCCGCCTCCAAACGAATGGCCGTACGTAGTACCTTTTTTCAGCACCGCCTCCCACACAAGTACACCTGGATATCACCGTACAAAACGCAATCACAGATCGACCACGTTTTGATCGACAGCCGGTACTTCTCGGACATCATCGACGTCAGATCCTGTCGAGGCGCCAACATCGAGTCGGATCACTATCTGGTGATGGTGAAGATGCGCCAAAACTCTCCGTAGTGAACAACACGCGAAACCGGCGCCCGCCTCGGATAAATATCGCACGACTGAAGCAAGCTGAGGTCGCGGCAGACTACGCGCAGTCGGTCGAAGCAGCGCAGCCGGCAGAGGGCGAGCTTGACGAAGCCCCTATCGAGGACTGTTGGGATACCATCAAGACAGCCATCAACAGTGCTGCGGAGAACGTCATCGGTTATGTGGAGCGAACTCGACGGAACGACTGGTTCGACGAGGAGTGTAGGAGGGTGATGGACGAAGAGAATGCCGCGCGGGCGGCAGTAGTGCAAAGAGGCACCCGTCGAAATGTGGAAAATTTGCCGGGAACACCAAGTCCCTACGCACCATCTATTCATCGACTTCAAAGCCGCATACGACAAGATCGACCGTAACGAGCTATGGAAAATTATGGATGAGAACGGCTTTTCCGGGAAGCTGATCAGACTGATCAAGGCGACGATGGATGGAACGCAGTGCTGTGTGCGGATTTCGGGTGAATTGTCGAGTTCGAAGGTGATGGACGAAGAGATGGCGCAGACGGTTTAGTGAAAAGAAGCAACCGTCGAAACGTGGAAATCCATCGACAGAGGAAAAGGTAGAGAGTCCGAATTTTCTAGGAGAAAAAGCGCCGCCTGGAGAAGGAGGAGCTCGGGGAGCTGAAATTGTTTGTTGCAGCCCGGTAGGAACGAGCAGGGGTGCAACGCCGAATTGGTCTGGCTGTTAGGCTGAAAGGACGTATGGTCGTAAGGACGAATGGACGATATGCCGAATGGTCGAATCCAGCCTTATATCCATTTGCCCTGATGGCCATTCGGTCTGATGACTATTCGGCCAAACGACCATTCAACTTAACTACCTTTCCGCCTAACATGGCAAAAAGCGTTAATATGCTTTATATAGGCTTGCCAGATACTTTCAGAAAAAAGCGGGACATTTCACGACAAAAAAGCGGGACACAGCCGAAAAAAGCGGGACATTTTAGATACTTTAAAAAAAGCTTGATTGTATTGCAAACTTATATTTACGTTTACCATTAGTCAAAGCTGTTCACAGAAAGTACACTACACTCAATTTTTCTTACATGACTTCTATTTACATGATTTTTTGCCATATGCAGATCGTGTAAAAACCTTGGTGTATTTTTTTATAAAAATTGGTTTGTTTGGTAATTAGTTCAAAAATTTGAAAACCTAAGAAAAGAAAACATTGTATCTGTTGAAAAAAATCTTACTCTATGCTCAAATAAAATAATCCAAATATACTTGCAATCTCTATCCAAATTCAAGTTAAGTTTGAAATTTGGCTCTTAATTCCTTAAATGATATTCTGTTTGGTAACAAATTTGGAATTTTGAAATTTAAATAAAAATCAAAATTAAAAGTATGCGATCTCTTGCAATTTGTAATCTGACTTTTGAATGTAAATTTTGTATCTGAATTCTGAACCTGGATTTGAATTCAGGTTCAGAGTTCAGCATAAATATTCAAAATTAAGAGCAAGTTCATGCATAAGTAAAAATTATCAAGTTTACTTATTATGAAATTGAATTTTGGATCTTTTTCCGAATTTCAATACGATTTCTGAAATGTTAAAAACGAATTTTGAAATCAGATGTCAGATCAATATTTTGATACGAACCAAGAATAGAACTTGTTTCAGAGCCCTCAATCATCAACATAGTATTTTATATTTGATGTTAGATTTCAATCTGAATTCATTACGTAATTTTTAAATTTTTAATCCGAATAAAAATTTCCGAATGATATATTTTTTTTAAAGTTTTCATTTCGAGATCGCCATTTTGAAGTTACCTTTTAGTTTTCCCTATAACAGGACCAATAGAATTGAAACAAACACCATAAATACGTTTTTTTGTTCCGAAATGATGATAAAATACAACAAGAAAAACAAAAGTTTTTTAAAAAAATTATAAAGTACTCAAAAATGACAAAAAGATGAAAAATTGAAATAATTAAAAAACAAATACAAACAAAGACTAAAAATGAAAAGAAACAACTAAAAAATGATAAAAAATGACAAAAACAGCAAATATGACAAAAATAACCAAAATTATAAACAAAACAAGAGTGGTGCAAAATGCATCAAAACATTTGAAAAAAAATGATAAAAGATGACAATAATTTGCCGGAAATTGACTTAAAATAACATTAACGATAATAAAAATAGTTATTTTGTAAAAATCATAGAAAAAAAAAATAAGAAAAATTACCGTTCGATTTTGGGGTCTGGATTCAGAAATGAATTTCTATCATCAAGTGAGAAAATTTTGGAAATCAGTAGCAGAATTCTTCATACATTGGTTGAACGTGCTCCAAGAACGTTTAACTCAATCAGAATCAGAAAAACTTTAGATATATTCAGTATGGTCATATATTAACAATGAAAAATGCTGCTTATTTTGAAAAAAGACGTATTTGAAAGATTTCTTATGTTGAACCAATATACGTTTACTTGAAGAATTGGAATCGGACGATTGGAATTTTAAAAAAGATGCGTGCGGACGGCCAGGTAGTCGACTTCGAGTGTCGTTCAGATGAATGGAATACTTTCAATGTGTTTACCTGATGCATTGAAATTAGAATGAATTGGAATAGGATTATCAGGATTTGAGAAGAAATACTAGAAGTACCTACTGAAATGAAGGCTCCGAAAATCCAATAGCAGCTTTTGAAGAATAAAGGCAGATCCAAACAGAGAAAACAACAGTACTCCCCAGTATTTTTCTTTCGACTCATACTTCTAAACAAAAGTATACAGATTGATTATAGTACTAGCACTGATCAGGTACTATATTCAATATAAATACTTAAGCTTTGAAAATATAAATGAATCGATGCCTCAAAAATTATTATTTTCATTCATATAGGTAATCGATTAATTTCGTCTTAAAGCTTGAAAAAGTGCGTTTGAAAAAATTGTTTTTATCAAAAGTAGATATAATTCTGTTTTAGAAAAAACACAAACAAATAATCTCATTTCAAAACTATAACTGAATCAGATATAAATATTTCGCTGAGATAGGTTTGAGTAACGATTGTGATATGCTCTTCTGATCGGGAATGCATCTAAATTGAGACTAAAGTTTGATTTTTTCCAGTGTAAGTCAGTGAACTTTTTAAATATTTTCCAAGAAAAAAAAGCGGGACATTTTGAGGAAAAAGCGGGACAGCGGGACATTCAACAAAAAAGCGGGACATGTCCTTTTCAGCCTAACAACCATTCGGCCTAACGACCATTTGGCCCGATGATCATTCGGCCTAACAACCTTTTTGCCTAGCATTCATTCGGCCAAACGACCATTCGGCCTATCGTCCATTCGGCCAAATAATATTCGGCCGAATAACATTTGGCCAAATATCCCTTTTGACCTATTGTCCTATTCGGCCGAACATCCCTCGGCCTGATAACCCATTCGGTCTAGCGACCTTTGGCCTAACATCTTTCGGCCTATCGGCCTTCGGTCGAATGTCCGGGCCCCAAATTACATTGCTTGAAACTGGATTTTATTTCTTGGAAAATTTATTCTGATGATACAAGCTTGAAAATATTGAGGAGGGAAGTGGCATGTTAAATAAAAAGGAATCACATCACACTCCCCATGATTATGTTCAAAATATATGTAGTTTTAGCCTTATATTGTAAGTTCGGTGTGTTTGGTGTGGTACTTTCTATCAGTGAACTTTGAAAAACTATACGTACCGTAAGTTGTGTAGACCACGGCTGATGAACGACAGCAAATTCGTCCAAACGACGAAATTCGTCCATCTCCGACACTTCCACTTCCGCTTTAATCATTTGTTGCTGAATTCTGCGCCACCTGTAAGGCGTTGAACAGAATATTATACAAAAAAAAATTATCATCTTAAATAAATTGATTTAGAGAAAACAGAAGAAATTATAACAATGTTGATGCCTACCTATCTCTGGACGCCTCGGTTTGGTTGTAAAGTCGCCCAACCCAGCAGGAACATTCACCGTGATGCAGAGCGTGACAGACGCCCGGTTTGGAGTTGATCGAAACGACCGTCGACACCAATGGGACCGAGACGATGTTTACGAAAGTTCTCGGCATGTTATCTCTAATATAACGTAGAGTTTTGATCATCCTTAGCCTATGTTTGACGGGCAGATCTTCCGGTCTCTGCATAGTGCACACAAATGTGCAAATGTCATTACCACCGATGGTAATTGTCACCAGTTTCCAGTCTCGCTTAAAGTCCACTCTCCGGTCGGCTCGAATTCGCTTCACCAATGACTTGGCCATAAATGGCATATCGTAGGAAACGGCTCCGATTTCGGCCATGTTGAACTGAGTGGCTCGATGAATGGGATAAGCATCTCCCAGCGAGTAACCGACGAGCTGTAAATGATAAAATACCTTCACTTAATACCTGTAGTACTTATGAGGCTTACTTTCAAACAGAACATCTACCGTTAAATTTTTTTGGGTACTTTTTAACCTTTTCCGGTCCCGAAGTTCAGCTAAACCGGCATTATATAAGCCCTGTAAAAGAAACCCCAAATACTTTTACGAGCCGTACGAGTGATTTTTTTTCCGTTTTGGTGACACAGTAAGGTACAAAATGTGATCCCAAGTACGATGCCGGTGGGTTGGACATTATTTAATCATAACACCCGCTATGTGTAGGTACCAGACGTAGGACGTGCTGCTGGCTAACTTTGGACAACATTACTGGACTGGAGTAGGTGCGTCTGATATTTTAAACGATCGCCTTTTACCTACCAGAGCTGCGATGAGCAGCATTCCAAATGTGACAACCACCCGCAAGCCATAAATTAATAACCTTGATTCCAAATTTTATCACGAACCACTAAGCATACGTTAATTGGGGGAATGAACAAACAAAATTAAACAGTAGAATCAATACTTTTTGGAGCATTATTGGTTAACTTGGTTCACATTGAAAAAATGAAAAAAAAAAACTAAAGGATTTACTAGATGGATAAAAAATATCAAAACCTACAAAAAAACAAATCGAAACTTGAGAATGATATGAAAAAAGTGGCCTATTTTGAATCGAAACCTTTCCTTTTTGGTATTATATTCAGCCAAATTTCATTCGAGTTTATTTTTTAAACATTCCTTATTTCAAACTTATGTAATTACTACGATTGAACACATGAATTAGTCACTTTTAGAAATGAAACTAAAAATCAGACGATTTTGTTAGCAGACAATCAAATCGGTCCAGGAAAATCAACATATGTACAATAAAATTCAAAACCAATTTGCAATTTATTTGTTCGTCTTTATGACGCTAAAATACTGTTTACAAATTATCTGTCTGCTTCCTTTCAAGAACGTTTGCAAAAATGAATTGAGCTTTTAGCACATATTTATTGCACTCGGCAGAATAACTTTCGTGAGGGTATAACGAATCTGAGAGCTCAAGAGTCGAGGAAGCTATTTACCAGAGGAAGTTTCGAACAAATAACTATTGCATAAATTTCAAATTCAGTTCCTCCTCAATCAAAGGTCACTTTATGAAAATACTTCCTACTAAAGGCCTCTTAATTCGATTTGTTTCCTCAAATATTAAAATTAGTAGGTATGCCTTTTAATTGAATTTTAATAGGTTCCTTTAAAGTTTTTAGTATAAAAAAGAATGAGACGAAAGTAACTAAACTACACTAAAATCTTCTTTTTAACGACGACTGCGTACGTTTAAAAAATCCTTCTAAACAATTCAGAAAATGAATCGCTTGAAAACATCGTTTGTTAATTGATCATTTAAAAACTATTTGACCAGCTATAAGATTTGTTTTGGACATTGTTACCTTCTACGGATGTGCCAGATCACCCGCAGGATCTCCAGGATTCCGATAAATGATTCTTACAAAAGTCTGAATCAATTGACCACCCAGGTTTTATTTAAAAAACGGGAAATTCTAGGACTTGTTTTTTATATGTTCGAAAATGGTCTTTTTACGAGAAGGATTTTAAAAGCTGTTATATCAAGTCTATCTCAGTCAAAAAGCATATTATTAGTTAAGTGTTTATAATAAAAATATTATTATTGCTATTGAAAACAGTCAAAAACTAAACATTTCAATTTCTTTCCAATTAGCGTCTTGGAAAGTCAAAAGATCATTTTTAAAACAATGTTCCATAATTGTGAGAAACTTGTTTTTGCATGGCACAGTTTCAAAAATCTACAAAATTCACATATTTTTCTTGATGCCTAAGGTTTTTGAGCTGATTTCGACAAATTTTTTGGTGCTTAATCCACATATCTTTTCCTCCGAAACCACGAGTAGTTTTGATAGCACTATGAAAGTTACAAAAGTTGTTGAATTTTGTTTTTAGTGTTCTTCGTCCAAATAATTCAACTGAGAGAAATTTTTTAAACAATTTTATGCCAATACTTGAAAATTACTTGTATTAAAAGTGTTCAGCGGTTTTAATATAAAAAGATCAAGAGCTCAGAAACGTCCTCCAATGATCTTAGGAATTATTAAAAAATGACAAAAATGACAAAAATGACAAAAATGACAAAAATGACAAAAATGACAAAAATGACAAAAATGACAAAAATGACAAAAATGACAAAAATGACAAAAATGACAAAAATGACAAAAATGACAAAAATGACAAAAATGACAAAAATGACAAAAATGACAAAAATGACAAAAATGACAAAAATGACAAAAATGACAAAAATGACAAAAATGACAAAAATGACAAAAATGACATAAAAGACAAAAATGACAAAAATGACAAAAATGACAAAAATGACAAAAATGACAAAAATGACAAAAATGACAAAAATGACAAAAATGACAAAAATGACAAAAATGACAAAAATGACAAAAATGACAAAAATGACAAAAATGACAAAAATGACAAAAATGACAAAAATGACAAAAATGACAAAATTGACAAAATTGACAAAATTGACAAAATTGACAAAATTGACAAAATTGACAAAATTGACAAAATTGACAAAATTGACAAAATTACCGAAATTGACAAAATTGACAAAATTGACAAAATTGTCAAAATTGACAAAATTTACAAAATTTACAAAATTTACAAAATTTACAAAATTGACAAAATTGACAAAATTGACAAAATTTACAAAATTTACAAAATTTACAAAATTTACAAAATTTACAAAACTTAAAAAATTTACAAAATTGACAAAA
This sequence comes from Uranotaenia lowii, assembly GCF_029784155.1. Classification (NCBI taxonomy): domain Eukaryota; kingdom Metazoa; phylum Arthropoda; class Insecta; order Diptera; family Culicidae; genus Uranotaenia; species Uranotaenia lowii. The sequence continues at coordinate 285,631,138 of NC_073692.1, read as the reverse complement.
TTTACAAAATTTACAAAATTTACAAAATTTACAAAATTTACAAAATTTACAAAATTTACAAAATTTACAAAATTTACAAAATTTACAAAATTTACAAAATTTACAAAATTTACAAAATTTACAAAATTTACAAAATTTACAAAATTTACAAAATTTACAAAATTTACAAAATTTACAAAATTTACAAAATTTACAAAATTTACAAAATTGACAAAATTGACAAAATTTACAAAATTTACAAAATTTACAAAATTTACAAAATTTACAAAATTGACAAAATTGACAAAATTGACAAAATTGACAAAATTGACAAAATTTACAAAATTGACAAAATTGACAAAATTTACAAAATTTACAGAATTTACAATATTAACAAAATTGACAGATAGACAAAATTGACAAAATTGCCAAATTTACAAAATTTACAAATTTTACAAAATTTAAAAAATTTACAAAATTCACAAAATTTACAAAATTTACAAAATTTACAAAATTTACAAAATTTACAAAATTTACAAAATTTACAAAATTTACAAAATTTACAAAATTTACAAAATTTACAAAATTTACAAAATTTACAAAATTTACAAAATTTACAAAATTTACAAAATTTACAAAATTTACAAAATTTACAAAATTTACAAAATTTACAAAATTTACAAAATTTACAAAATTTACAAAATTTACAAAATTTACAAAATCTACATAATTTACAAAATTTCCAAAATTTACAAAATTTACAAAATTTACAAAATTTACAAAATTAACAAAATTTACAAAATTTACAAAATTTACAAAATTTACAAAATTTACAAAATTTACAAAATTTACAAAATTTAGAAAATGTACAAAATTTACAAAATTTACAAAATTTACAAAATTTACAAAATTTACAAAATTTACAAAATTTACAAAATTTACAAAATTTACAAAATTTACAAAATTTACAAAATTTACAAAATTTACAAAATTTACAAAATTTACAAAATTTACAAAATTTACAAAATTTACAAAATTTACAAAATTTACAAAATTTACAAAATTTACAAAATTTACAAAATTTACAAAATTTACAAAATTTACAAAATTTACAAAATTTACAAAATTTACAAAATTTACAAAATTTACAAAATTTACAAAATTTACAAAATTTACAAAATTTACAAAATTTACAAAATTTACAAAATTTACAAAATTTACAAAATTTACAAAATTTACAAAATTTACAAAATTTACAAAATTTACAAAATTTACAAAATTTACAAAATTTACAAAATTTACAAAATTTACAAAATTTACAAAATTTACAAAATTTACAAAATTTACAAAATTTACAAAATTTACAAAATTTACAAAATTTACAAAATTTACAAAATTTACAAAATTTACAAAATTTACAAAATTTACAAAATTTACAAAATTTACAAAATTTACAAAATTTACAAAATTTACAAAATTTACAAAATTTACAAAATTTACAAAATTTACAAAATTTACAAAATTTACAAAATTTACAAAATTTACAAAATTTACAAAATTTACAAAATTTACAAAATTTACAAAATTTACAAAATTTACAAAATTTACAAAATTTACAAAATTTACAAAATTTACAAAATTTACAAAATTTACAAAATTTACAAAATTTACAAAATTTACAAAATTTACAAAATTTACAAAATTTACAAAATTTACAAAATTTACAAAATTTACAAAATTTACAAAATTTACAAAATTTACAAAATTTACAAAATTTACAAAATTTACAAAATTTACAAAATTTACAAAATTTACAAAATTTACAAAATTTACAAAATTTACAAAATTTACAAAATTTACAAAATTTACAAAATTTACAAAATTTACAAAATTTACAAAATTTACAAAATTTACAAAATTTACAAAATTTACAAAATTTACAAAATTTACAAAATTTACAAAATTTACAAAATTTACAAAATTTACAAAATTTACAAAATTTACAAAATTTACAAAATTTACAAAATTTACAAAATTTACAAAATTTACAAAATTTACAAAATTTACAAAATTTACAAAATTTACAAAATTGACAAAATTTACAAAATTTACAAAATTTACAAAATTTACAAAATTTAGAAAATTTACAAAATTTACAAAATTTACAAAATTTACAAAATTTACAAAATTTACAAAATTGACAAAATTGACAAAAATAACAAAAATGACAAAAATAACGAAAATGACAAAAATGAATCCAAATTTCAAATTTCGTCAGCAAAACGTCATTTAAAAACGCTGTTTAGTACTCCAAAATAATCAAAATTCGTTAATTTCGAAACAGCTGTATTCACTAAATTGCCCTCAGTTTCTTATGTTCGAAAAGTAGCAGATATTGAAGGAGGAGAATGCAGTCACCTAAAAAATTGGAAAAATTGATCAATATCATGCCTGAAAAAGTGAGCGCCGACCGATGGGAGATGCCAAGGATAAAGTAGAAATTTTTTGAACAAAAAACGATAAATAATTTTTACATGAATAAGATAACCTTCATTTCCTTCATACAAAGTATTTCGATCAAGCAAATGATTTTCCAGATACACGCATTTGTAACTGTCCCATTTATAAATGAGCTATGCTTTAATTGGTTAGTTAGTCTTAACGACTTATACGAAATTGAAAAAGTAAAACTCGTTTTTGGATTGAACAATCGATTGTTAAATTGAAGTTTGCTTTGATAATTGATTTATCTTATTCAATGGTTAAGAATAAATTGTATACACTCATATCCGTTTCAAAGATGAAAGATGATTGTATACACTCATACCCGTTTCAAAGATGAAATAGTAGCTATTATTGTGTCCAGTATTGATTTCATTAATCCTTTAATGGATGACTTTTTTAAAATGAAAAAAAAAAGTTATTGATTCAGTGATATAAAAACATTTTAATTAGTAAAACACCACTGAAATAGTTTGAATTCGTTATTTTGAGTATTATGAAAGTTATGGCCCATCAAAGTTGAAAAATAATTTACGAAATTTTAAATTCATTTCGATACGACTTAACAAATTTCTTCCAAACGAAGTAAATTGGGTACAGGAAGGTATTTGTGATTGATTGAGATTAAAAAAATTGCTAGAATTGGCAAATCTCATATCAGCGATTTTCCAAAAAATGCTTTTTCAAACAAATTGAACATTACAATTTTTTGGCATACTTCAACATTTTTTTTTTTATTTGATTTTAGTCGTTCTTCCACCATTTTGGCATTCGCGATTTTATATCAACGCAGCAGTTGGCGGACAGGCGTTGAAAACTTATCCGGTATAACTGTGTTCGATGATTACTCTTGGGCTCGAACTCGCAGACATCTGCTCAGGAAGCTACTGACTGATCAAATGAGCTATTCACAAGCCCTGCATACTTCGGTCGATATCTCACACAATCATTTAAATATCGTTTTGAAAATACCTCGTCATCTTTGGCAGTTTATCACTTAAGAATATCCAAGCGTTTCCGAGATTTTCATAAGTGTAGTTTTTAGACAACACTAAGTATTAAAGGGTTAAAATGCTTCAAACTTTTACCTATTTGTGAATTATCTCATCATCTATCATCTATTGTCTGAAGAAATTTAAATTTATTCAATCCATCTGTAGTGACTGGGGAAATTACATACATTAAATATGGGTAAGCTTCTTTCCATGAAGGATTATACTGGTATTGAATAACCGTAGATCACAAACAATGTAAAATCCTTTTAAAAAAGCTCCACTTTCAGGTCACTTTAACACAAGTCAAATATATCTACCTTAGGGTTAAACTCCTTCAAAATATTTGGTAAGGTGGTGACATTTCGCCAGTTCCATTGCCCGCCAATACTCCACGACAGACCACGGTTTTCCATATATAGATCAACGAAGCCACTGGAAGACGCTCCACTAGCCGCTGTCAGAGAATCGCCCATAGCAGCAATAACGTTGAAATCACCTGGAGATATCGATCATGAGCCTTCAAATTCTTTAGCCCCTTTGAAATCCAAGCTTCAAATACTCACCCGGCCTCAACTTATGCACACTTCTGGGCACTTGCTTACTTCTCCCGATCGTAACATCACAAGGAAATGGCAAACTGTCTGGGATCTTTTCCTGCAGAAACGATCCTCTGGTTTTCAACCCAGTCTGTCCTACAAAGTTGAACATCCAGTGTCGGAACAGATGAAACAAATTTCTCAGCAGCCCTTGATCCAACGACGTTGTTTGATCTGTGATGTCCCCTGCCGACGTTGATCCGGTTCGAAAGACCACCAACACCAGGATCCCACAGAATAAACATTTGATTGCACCGGTTAAAAAGTTCATTTCCAAATTGAATTTCACTTTTATTTTTCATTCACTGCCAGTTCTATCCAGTCACTGAACTGTGTTTGGCTCATGACCGGATCTCGACCACCCGCTCCGAACTTCGAAAGGAAATGTACTAAAATGATCAACTCACTTTCAAGACCGATTATTTTGGGCCAATACTGACCGGGTGCGACGAGATCCATGCAAGCCTTTTCTTCTTCTCGGTTGTTTACCTCCTGAATCACACACGCAGTTAAGGCGGATGATAATGATGATGATGAAACTGCTGGAACTGGAAGAGAAAAATAAAAAGAAACATATTTTAGCACTCCAATCGACAAATAACATATGGAATATTTTAAACAACACCCTGACGTCACCTCACGCTGAACACACGAACGATTCGCAAAATTCAGGGCTTGTGAGTGGTGGAATGTGTTTTCCCCGATAAATCATCTGTAAACTTCCTGTTATGCAAAGTTTTGTAAGAATGTGATCAAATGTTTGTTATCCAATATGTTGTTGGAGTACCCATAAAGTTTCAAACATTTAAAAATCGTTTGTTCCTAGAATAACTACATGGATAAAATGTTGAAGTTAGTTTATCCTTAATGAAACCATGTAAATATCCCCATTGATCATTTAATGGAAAAAATAGTTTTCAACTTTTGTAGTAATGACTCTTTTTTAAGCCAGGGTTATAGGGTAACGGAACTTATTTTGGACTGCTTTGAGAAGTGGCGATGCAATTTCTCGATATAAAAATGTTTATGCTAAAGTTTTTTATTATTATTACGAAAAACATTTAAGCAAAAAAAAATAATCCTAAAAAACCGCTTATTTGATATTTACTCTGGTCGATTTTGAACCACCATGTTTTTATTTTAACCCACCGTCAGGACCTATTTTGGACTACCCATAAACCCCATAAACTAAAAAAAATATTCTTTTGAATTTTGCAACAGTTGCGACATGCCTATAATTTAGTTAACCTTTTACGTTTTATTACGTTAAACGTTTACGTTTTATTACGTTAAACCAAAATTGGTGATAAGAGAAGGTAGATACATACCATCTGAAAACACGATTTGTTATACAGTTTGTTTAAAATGTTTTGGATATTCCATGAACACATTACAATCTCGACGAAATTTGATGTGCAATTTAAAATGCTGGTCAGTTTTCTGTGGCCAGGTGGCCTAAACTCAGGATCAAATTTGAGAACACAGCTCAGCTCACCTTCAGGTGACTCAATGACAATTTATAAAAAAATACTTCATCATCAGCTCAGCGACATTAATTGGGGAAGAGGGGAAAAGAGCCGCCAGCAATGGAGATATCCGATTACTTTATGACATTTCTCGCCGCCTCAATGGTGCAAGGACTAATGCAAGAATGCCGCTGAAAGACCGAGCAGGTCAGTTATTGACCGATCGAACAGATCAGCTCAAACGATGGACTGAGCACTTCAAACAACTCTTCCGAGTCACGAATAGCAATGGCCAACAGAACCCGCAGCTTGAAGCGCCAACAGTAAGTCGCATAAATGGCATCAACTCGGAAGCGCCCTCGCTGGCTGAAAGAGAAGCGGCAATCGAAAACATGAAATACAACAAAGCACCTGGAATCGCTGCTGAAATGCTGAAAGCCGACCCTGCCCTCTCAGCACAAATGTTGCACCGTATTTTCGCTGACACATGGGTTTCTGCAACATTCCCGGCCGACTGGTTGCAGGGTATCCTCGTAAAGGTCTCGAAGAAAGGAGACCTGACAGAGTGCGGTAACTGGCGAGGCATAATTTTGATCTGTACAACCCTCAAAGTACTCTGCAAAGTGATCCTGAACAGGATCCAGGAGAAAATCGACGCTACACTCCGACGACAACAAGCTGGATTCCGATCCGGACGATCATGACTGGACCACATCACAACGTTATGCCCCGCCAGTTACCACACTCTGTTAGGTCTCCTTTCTTCGGGACCTTTACGAGGATATCGAAAGGCGGCGAGAAATGTCATAAAGTAATCGGATATCTCCATTGGCGGCGGCTCTTTCTCCCTCTTCGGCTAGGGAGTTTTTCCAGGTTCTCTTGTCTCTTTTACAAGCTCGTTTAACTGCCTTAGCTCCGCATATCGTTAGCGGGCGGCTGCTTTGGCTGACCCGTACATGCCTGCTCAATTCCGACTTTCGCCTTTCTCCGATCATCGACCATCCTCCAGGTTTCATCCGACATCCATTCACTTCGTCTTCCACAAACTTTACCGAGAGTACCATAGCTCGTCGTGATAAAGGCATTCTTGATTCCACACCACTTTTCTTCAACTGTTCCGTCTATCGGCAGTTTCGAGGCTCGAGATTCAAGCTGTTCAACGTATGCCCCTTTTCACCTCTGGAATCCTCAACCGGTGGACGTCGTATCGACGTCTAACTTTCTCCTCGCGCCGTTAGACACGCGTAACTGTCAGTCGTATCTCGCTAAGGACGAGGTGATTGTCAGATGTAATGTCTGCGTTTCGTACCTATGTTGTGGACATCAAGAAGTCTCCCTCTCCATTTTCGGCTGATGCAGATGAGGTCGATTTGATTTTTTGTTCGTCCATCTCGGAATACCCAAGTGACCTTATGAGCTGGTCGATGGAGGAAGAGCGATTCATCGATCACCATGTTGTTATTGCCACAAAATTCTACAAACAGCTTTCCGTTTTCGCTCATCTGTCCTAGGCCATGGCGCCCCATGATGCGCTCAAGGTCCTGATTTTAGGAGCTAATCTTTGCGTTGAAGTCGCCTAAATGGATTTGAATGCCACCCTTCGAAACTTTCTCTACCACGCTGTTCAGTTGACTGTAAAACTGCTCTTTCTCCTGCAAATCGGCAACGTCAGTTGGCGCATAGCACTGGACCATTGTAAGGTTTCTAACCCGTATTCTAAATATGGCTACGATTATTCTTTCGTTTATCGGTTTCCATCCTATGAGGGCTGTATGGCCTGCCGGCTTAACACGTTTGTTGCCACGCTCATTTTAGTAGTTTTACTTTCCGGGCCCAAAGAAATTCTGGGAGCGAGAAAGAAAAGAGGGAGAGTTCCCAGCTTTGCAACGTATGGCTAAACTGAGCGGCTATCTTGAGTTAGAGAGCGTCATCAGTTTTATGATGTGACGGGGCCCGCAGGAAATACACCCGTCACCCGATTATGGGTGTCATGGCGACGAACGTCCCGCATAATCAAAAACCGTACAACGAATCATCCGTATTATTCTGTTCCGATTACGATAATCGTAGCGATTCATAACTTGACTAAACGTGTGTCCGCGTTGAATGCGTATTCGCTAGAAATGATACAAAAATATTTCGGAAAGATACGTTGAATGATTCAATACTTTAATTGAGTTTTCTTGAACCTTAGTGCAGTGTGTCTTAACTCACAAAAGACGTGTCTTGAGTCTTGACTATCATAAAAAAAAGAAAAATAAAATCGTCCATCTTTCTCACCGGGTACCATTATCGGGTCGGAACGGATCATAAGAAAGCTTCGGTGGCACAAAAGATTCTTCCGGAGTTAATCTTTTGGCAGAAAAAAGGTGAGTTTCCATTTTTTTATTTTCTTCAAGGTGAGCACCAAATGTTACTGGACAATTAAAAACGACCGGGAAAACCCGCTACTCCTGAAGGTCTGTGTCCCAAGAATTTCGCAAAAGGGACCGGCTTCAATGGCACAGTTGACACACGAAAATACCATCTGTTGGTGGTGGCATTTGCTAGTTTTGTAGAAATGAATACATCCTATTTTTTTTTTGTTTTTTTTTTTATTCAAGGTTGTTTAGCCGGTAGATCAACAAAATCGGTCGAAAAAAGGATCCTCTTCCTCGATGAGAGTTCCCGGCGGAAAACCCGAATCTTAACACCGTATCGGAAAACATAGGCTCGGAAAGCACCATTTACACTTCCGGTTGTATGTTGCAGTGAAATTGGTAAGTGTTTCAATTCTGTGAATGGTATTTTGTATTTATTTTAGTTCAGAAACAGTTGTTGCTTAGACCAGGGCCGTAGGAAGAACCGACTCATGGGGGGGGGGGGGGGGTTTTGGTGACTTATTTTTACCTATGATTTTTTTCCCAACAACACACGAATGAAAAAAAAAATAAAACAAATTATGTTTGTAACTAGATGTTTATTCATTTTTAAGTACTCATTAATAGTCTTTGTATGAAATCGTAACTTTAGCGGAGACACGATTGCTACAAGGATGGTAAAGTGTCAATTGACAAAACCTTAAAAAAGTAGCTTTAAAACAGTGGTCCTTAGCCTAAAGAGTAAGCTAAATTTTTATAATGAAGCCAAAATATGAAATTTGCTTTCATCGATGATTAAAATTTTTGAATTTGTTTAAAAGTCAATGTATTAAAAAAAAATATTCTATACTCAATTTTTTTTTTGTTTCGATTATAGTAGTTTTACCATCTTTATGGCATTCGCGACTTTATCAACGTTACAGTTGGCGGATCGTTTTTGAAAAACTTTTCCGGTACAACTGTGTTCGATGTTTACTCTTGGGCTCGAACTCGCGGACATCGGCTCAGGAGACAACAGACTTGCCAACTGAGCTATATCACAAACCACATTCTATACTCAAATCAAACAAGCCCAATCTTCTAAACTCTTTTGCAAATTCTAAGACTTTAACCTTTGATAAATAAATTTTTACAAAATAAAAACAGTAAGAGATAAAAAAATTTCGGATCAAATATGTTTGATGCAAACTTGAACTAAATTTATGATTTAAGTTTGAAATTAGGCTTTAAAAACTGCAATATTAATAATGTTAATACACTGAAAAAATAAAGTATTTTATGTAGATATTTTAAGTGAAGATCAGGTACATGTTTCTTTAACTGGAAATATATTTCATGAAGAATCAATTCCATGATAAAAATCTTGTGGATGATTTTTTTAAATATAATTAGGGATATTTTGCAGGAATCAAAACTTTGAAAATTTACTCAAATTGTACTTTAGATTTGTGATTTTCAGTTGAATTGTATGTACAAACACGTTCAAATAAAAAATATGATATCTGGAAATTGAATTGACAAGCAAATTTTTAAGTTAATGTTCTCTTGAATTTCTCAACAATTTTATGTTGATTGAAAAACTCATTCAACTGAACTTTGTATCTGTTTCCAAATTTCTATACGATTTTTGTAATGTACAAAAAATATGAATTAGGAATCTTATTCCTAGATTAGAATTTTATTAGCCAAGCCTTAGAGCCCTCATTCATGAATCTATTATTTAAATTCTGTAGAGCTGGTTTAATCTTCATTCATCATTTCAATTATTGATTTCTGATCTGTTTTGTGAATCCGGTTTAAAATGCGAATTTCAAATGATGAATCCGAATCTGAGTTTTCAATTTTGGATCCTAGAAGCTTCATATGTTTAAATATAAACAAAATTCTTCTTTTTTTTATATTTTGAAATCTACTGAAAATGCATGGGATTTTCGAGAAACTTTATTCAAATTTTATATGAAATGCAAAACCGAAGCCAGGATTTCAAAGCAGCTTTTCATTACTAATTTCATATGATTAGTCGAACTGAAAATCAAGAATCCTTAACTTGATATAGAATCAGAAATACGAAAAAATGTCGAAATATAATTTCGGTTTTGGGAATATGGAACCAGAACCTTCAAAATGGGTTTGATTTAAAATTTAATATTCATAACTGAATTTCTATAATAAAATTGACAGATTGCCTGGTTTTAACCGGATTGGCCCGGATATTTAATATAAAATTTGGGAAAAGTCCGGTCCGCCCCGTTTCCCGGATTTCATTGGAAAAGCCCGGATTTTGCCCAAGTTTGTTTTCATTTTTATTCTTAAATCAAACTAAAAAAAACAAATTGTGTAGTAATATTTATGCGTCCAAAATTTTTGCAGCAAGTTTCAAAAAAAATAATCATGAAAGGTTTTTTAAAGATTTTTTTTTAGATTTTTGATGAGCAATTCCTAGGTTTTGACCAAAATTGTCCGGTATTGCCTGGATTTTGGTCGACAATTTTGAAATCAAATAAATACCCGCCTTTTGCCAGGTTTTAATATAAAACAGCCTGGATTTGTCCGGCCCGAATTTGGGATGAATAAACCCATTGGGCTTAAAATCCCGGAAAAACAAATTTTTTCGGCCCGGATATGTGCTGAAAACAATCTGACAACCTTATTCTATGAAGCAGTGGAAAAATTTTGAAAACTGTAGCAGAATTTTAAGCTTGGGATGGATTTTTGAGGTTTTTGCATTAGTTTTTATTCCAGATAGTTACTCTTGAATATCTTTGCTTTATTATCATAATTTGATTAAGAATTTAAAATTTTGAGTCTAGAGTAGAATACCTCGCTTGCTTTTTGGACCCTCATGCGGGGGGGTTTAACCCCCAAACCCCCCCCCCCCCCCCCCTCCCCCCGTTCCTACGGCCATGGCTTAGACGGTTCGGAAGAAAAACTCATAGACTCGAACTTCAGCCCTGAATTGCAGGAAAAAAGGAAATATATAGAGAAGCATTGGTCGTTCTTCTATGAAACCTTCGTTGTAAAACATTTAAATAAAGAGTGAAAACGATGAATCCGGATGAAAAAGAATATGTGCTTCGACTGGATCTATCGGTGGGAAAAATTCGGTCCCCCCTTGACTCAATTCTTTGTACCTCGGATCACTGTTCCTGAGCAGCCGGTATTGGAATGGAACCAGTGAGAAATCAATGGCAAAAACTATAAATTCCTACTTAGCTTCGGTGGTAAGTTCCAAACCACAATTTATCCCTAGACTTGGTCTTGTTGAGCATTAAATTTTCTTGGTTTTGCAGGTATTTATTAGTCAGAAAACGAACCTTGGTCTACATGGAACATTCCCAACTCGAAAACAGAAAAGTTTAAGAACTGCTCAACCAAAAATGTCACCGATAAGTTGAAAAGGACTCAATTGTTTTTTAACCGCAACGTTGGCCACGGATTTACTAAGGAAATCAATGGAATCGATCATCATCAATTGACCGGAAGGCCGGAGGTTTGACTGCCAATAGTAGCGACGAAGAAAAGAATACTACCATCGAAATTTGCCGGAAGTGAAAAAACATAACTAAAACACCTTACCGAAATCTTATATCTTTCGATGCCATGTTAATATAGGTCGACATGTGCAAGTTTCAGTAATGCGTTGACCCAGGTTTTAAAGCGTTGAAATTTTTTAAGATCTACATCATTTTTTCAATTTTACAGTATGCAGGAGCAACAAAGACAGGACAAAATAAAAACGACAAACTGTACAAATGGAACATAGTGACTATAATAGGCAATCCATATTGTGGTCTAAAGTCTAATGTTTGGTCATCTTATTTGTAGAAAAAGATGTAAAAGAGTATAATTATCAAATGCTTTAATTTCAGAAATGAAATAATTTAGAACAAATTATTACACGTATCGTTTCCTTTTTTCCTGCAAATCTTAAAAAGATCTTTGAAAGATACATTGTATCGTCAAAATGGATAGAAATGGATGATATGAAAACGATTACATCTATCTTTTTGCTAAATTTTCTAAAAATAATCTCTAGAAAAAAGCAAAAAAATTAATCGTTATTCTACTTAACAACCCGTTCCCTGTATCGTTATTTGTGTCTAAACGATTCCATTTGATGAAAAAACGATTAACATAATCGTTCATTAATAATCCAAAAACGATAAAGGGAATCTTTTGGGTGTCTTGGGAAGAAGATAATGGGAATCGTTATTATATAATACTGCTCCATGCGGGGTGTTTATAGGAAACCAACTCTTCGTTCCCGAGTATTTAGCATGTTCTCCTCGTATGCCAGAGTAAAGCAGGACTTGCCCGTACTGTGTCTTATGTTCTTCAGTGTTAGGCCAGCGGACTTAGATCAGTCCCAGAATTTCAAACTTGAGGCGACTGGCTTCTCTAGCAAGTTGAGCCAGCTTGCCTTGTTGGTCGAGGCTTAAAACGTTCCAAGTTCCAATTCGTGTCCGTGTTTTCATACTAAAAGTCGTCGCCAAAATTCCAGGTCGGTCATTTCTTTCGGATTCCTTAGCTATGAATTACGTAAAAATATTCTTAAGCATCAGCACAAACCAGCTCACGTAGCCATGCGGGCGATTCCTTCAGGAGGAAGGCAGATTTCGAGAGCACAACCGGGTGAGCAGACGATTTTGTTCGATTTAAGTTCACCCGAAGGTTCTGAAACTGCTAACATGCTTACTACAAAACATTTGAAAATGTTGTCGAATTCCGACATATTTGAGTAAATTCCATATGACGTCTCGGTGGTCGTGTGGTTAGCGTGGTAAGATGGTAATAGCTAGTCCACCGATGACATAGGTTCGATTCCCACCTCGGTACTGGATGTTAAATGTTAATCTAAAGTTGTCCATGTCTTTTATTCAGTCTGTTAAGCCTTAATCGGCTAAGAGTGTACGTTTTTCAATTTCAACATATTTTTTTGGAAAAAATAATTTTTCACAATTTCAATACTTATAAAATAATTTTAATAGATGAGAAGACATGGAAATTCTGAGTTGACATGACTTCCGGGGTTTTTTTTTTCGTTCGGAGCAGAATCTAGACGTTCGGATAAGTTACATCAACTGAAGTTTTATATAGGTTCAGAAACCAGAAAAAATTTCCTAAGCAGCTAATTTCCTTTTCCACACGATCTATTCATCGACTTCAAAGCTGCATACGACACGATCGACCGTAACGAGCTTTGGAAAATGATGCACGAGAACGGCTTTTCCGGGAAGCTGACCAGACTGATCAAGGCAACGATGGATGGAACGCAGTGCTGTGTGCGGATTTCGGGTGAATTGTCGAGTTCATTCGAATCGCACAGGGGGCTTCGACAAGGTGATGGTCTATCCTGCATAATGTTCAACGTGGCGCTAGAAGGTGTTATTCGACGAGCGGTGGGCGAAATGCGGGGCACGATTTTCAACAGATCCAGTCAACTTATCTGCTTTGCCGATGACATTGATATAGTGGGCAGATCATCTGCGGCGGTGGAAAAGATTTATCGCAAACTGGAACGCGAAGCAGGAAGGATTGGGTTGATGATTAATACATCCAAGACGAATTACATGCTGGCCTGCGGATCCGAGAGCGACCAAACCCGCTTGTCCAGTAATAACAAGGTCACGAACTACGGCGACGAGCTGGAGATAGTCGAAGACTTTGTCTTTCTCGGCTCACTGGTGACCGCAGACAATGACACCAGCCGTGAGATCCAGAGGCGAATTATCAGCAGAAGTCGTGCCTACTATGGACTCCACAAGCAACTGCGGTCGAGAAGACTTAGCCCTCGCACAAAGTGGATCCTGTATATGACGCTTATTAGACCGGTTGTTCTCTACGGGCACGAGACATGGATATCGCTCGAGGAGGACCTGCGTACACTCGGAATTTTCGAGCGACGAGTGTTAAGAACCATCTTTGGTGGCGTACAGGAGAATGGAGTGTGGAGGCGAAGGATGAATGAATTTTAGGAATTATGTTCGTCAATTTATGTCGTGAGACGGAATACTATGTAAATAAAATAAATAATTCCAAAGCATTGAATCGAAAATCATGAAAATCGGTTAACATATGTCATCCGGGGAACGCATGCAAACTCTCGGGTCATATTGAACCGAACGGCAAATGTGTGTGTGTTTTTTTGGGCAGGCAGTAGGGCACTTCCGGTGGTCACCGGAAGCTGCTTTTTCTACAAATTATGTATCGCGTGATTCAAGTAATATGTTCCAAATTTCATATTTTCCGATTATTTTTTTTTTTCAAAAGAGTTATGACGATTTTACAGTTTGCTTAGGGTCATATTAACCCGAACGGAAGATTAAAGTGTGATAAAAGACTTACATTTGGAGTACATAACTTTTTTTTCGTTCACAGAGCTCCGAGATAGACCCGTTTTGATGCGTTAAGATTAAAGATGAACCATACCTTTATTTATTTATTTGCATAGTATTCCGTCTCATGACATAACTTGACGAACATAATTCCTAAAATTCACTCGGTCCATGGCAATTTCTCGGGCAACCCACGTTCATCATATCTACATTGAATATTTTTATAACAAAATTTACACCTGCATAAACTTTTCTAGAGGAAAATTTTCGCTTGAAAAAGTGGCCTTACTAAATGAATGGTACTCAACTTAAGTAGGTATAACGGCAAATCAAATTCGAGGATGGAAAAGCATTTATTTAGTTCTGCTGTTCAACTTCCCATTCACCCAAACCGATACGAAAGTATGAAAACCGTATCGAGAAGAAAATTTCGTAAATTTTAATAGAATGTAATAACCTCATTTTATGATATTTGAAGATGTGTCGACTACTGGGAATTTATTAGAACCTTTTTAAAGTTTATCTTTCTAAAAGTCGCTCAACTGCAAGATATTTTATATTGATAAATTTGAACAAATACGCCAAAACTTTCACTGTATCAAAATGTTTGAACATAAGTTAATCAAATAAAAAAATACATCTATGGATTTAAATAAATATTCAGAACACGTAAAACGAATTATAATTTCAAACATTGATCTAATACGAGTAGATTTGCTAGCAGCCACTAATGAAATAAACAAACATTGTGTGTTCATCCGGCAAAAAACTCGTTGCTTAATTACCTACATCTGTCGTGAGAAAAACCCAAACGCCCCAAGAGAGTCGACTTGATCCAGCAATATCGTGGACTTGAACTTGAACTTGACTATAGCCGACCGACAACACGGCGTGGTTGAGGATTTCTACGAATGGGACAGAAAAAGGCACGGGCATTTGCTAGACGGGTTCTTCACAATAATATAAAAAAAATCCAAATTCAGCTAGCAGTGAGTTTTGTTGATCTCTTTTTAGTTTCACGTTTGCTTGCTTGCAAGCTTATTGTTGGTTCCGTTGTTTCACGTTCAACTTATTCAGCTTTTGTAGTTTTTGTACCTTTTTAAGGTCTCAATCATAAATAGCGTTAAAATAAATTAGTTACGCCTTCACAGAAAACCAGAAATTCTGACTCAAATAATTATCAACCAGTATATTCCGAAAGCTATATTAAGCCTCAAGATAATATTCAATGGAATTATTTTCACACTACAAGTAATTATCCCATGAAATTAAAGCGAATATGAATGAAAATCCATAAAAGGTAACTTCAAGTAATTTATCATCCAAAGTTTATCTTCTGTAAATACGATTAATATTTTCCTTGAGACAGAAAGGTAAATACCATAGCAAAACTGAATAATGTAACAGTCAACATCAGTAATAAACAGTTTTGAAATTATACCATCCTTAAACAAAACAAACAAATAACAAGACAAACACACGGAACGATGCCAACAAAATGTAAGCACGAGTTTCTCTCGTAATTCATAAGTGTGGCTCATCCGGTCTGGGCCAAACAAATGATTTCAACGATCGAAGGTGGATATGTGAAATTCCGTAAGTGACGAACCCAGCGTACATAAAATATAAGCAGTACACTAGAGAGGTATTTATTCCATTGCCTTCATTTAAGAATGATTTCGATAAAATATTTGATTATAAACATAAAATATGTTCGTAATAGAAAATTTGTTTCAAACCGGCAATGCCATCCAAAAATGAATTTCTTCTTTCCAAAAAAAAACAAACAATACTATCACTTTAAATTCCTAACCATCCTCACTGTCGATTATGTTGTTTATGAATGAATCATTTGGTCGCGGTGAAATCGGTTGAGTATCGATGGCAATGAAGGAACGCGGAGAAGCTGACATAATTTTGCTGGTTTTTTTTTTATTTTTTTTTTTGTCGGTCTTCCTATTCGTACCACTGACATAGAGTCGGGCTATGAATCAGATAGAATCCGGTTTTGAAGCGCCATCTAGTTAGACGTGCCCCTTCTTCCATTCCGAATTTGCCGATGCGCGAAGACGATTCGACTAACGTTGCGCGCCTACGATAACGGAACAAATCAAATTTATGAGTTGCAAATATTTTGATGGGGTTTGGAAAACACACATTTTTGATCGAATACAATTATGAAATTCATTTTAAATTTAAATTGTTCCAAGATTCAATATCATTTTCAAATTTACCTATGCACCCACTTATATTTGTATTCGTATGAAATTCTCCATAGAAATTCTAATTAATAAGCATTATCTTAAGCTATAAAGATGTAATAATAAATGAGTTTATGTCTCGAGCAATCAGATTTCGAACTAAAAATAAAGGCTTATTCGATTAGGGGCATCACCGCCAGGTACCTATACCTAAACGGAACATTTCTTGACGAATTTTTTCAATGATGTTTTACTTGAAATTGCAGTGTAGCGGATTCAAATCTAACTCGATTATCTGGAGAGATTAGACAAAGATGTTCAGTAGGAAATTTAATTCTAAATTTTTTTAAACTTGCACAAGAACAATTAGATGACTCAGTTTTAGAGTTAAAAGAACAAAACAAAATTTGAAATTTTCTCATACAAACCCATAAGTTAAAATCCATAAGTAGTTTATTTTTATTTACATAGTATTCCGTCTCACGACATAACTTGACGAACATAATTCCTAAAACTCACTCGGTCCATGGCAACCGTTCTCCAATTCCTCGGGCACCCCACGTTCGCCAGATCACGCTCCACTTGGTCTAACCACGCTCCCCCGCTCGTCTTGTTCCTACCGGATTCGTAGCGAACACCTGTTTTGCAGGACAGTCGTCCGGCATTCTCGCAAAATGTACCGCCCAGCGTATCCGGCCAGCCTTCACCAGCTTCTGGATACTGGGTTCGCCGTAGAGTCGTCATATACAGGTTACACTTCGTGCGAGGACTAAGTCTTCTGGAGTTGCTTGCGGAGTCCTTAGTAAGCAAGACTTCCGCTGATAATTCGACGCCAGATCTGCCTGCGGATTGCGACCTTTTTATAACTGGACAAACAGATTCGGTCGGTCTCGGATCCGCAGGCATATACTTCGTCTTGGACGTATTAATCATCAACCCAAGCCTTCCTGCTTCGCTTTTCAGTTTGCGGTAAATCTTCTCCACCGCCGCAGATGATCTGCCGATTATATCAATGTCATGGGCAAAGCAGATAAATTGACTGAATCTGTTGAAAATTGTGCCCCGCATTTCACACATTCTAGCGCCACGTTGAACATCATGCAGGATAGACCATCACCTAGTCGAAGCCCCCTGCGCGATTCGAATGAACTCGACAACTCACCCGAAATCCGCACACGGCACTGCGTTCCATCCATCGTCGCCTTGATTAGTTTGGTCAGCTTCCCGGAAAAGCCGTTCTCGCCATGATTTTCCATAGCTCGTTACGGTCGATCGTGTCGTATACGGCTTTGAAGTGGATGAATAGATGTTGCTTAGGAACTTGGTGTTCAAGGCATTTTTGGTGGATTTATCGTAATGTGAAGATTTGTTCCGTCGTCGACCGTCCCTGCATGAAGCCGGCATGATGACTTCCTACGAATCTGTTTGCTTGTGGCGTTAGGCGGCGGAGTAGGATTCGAGACAACACTTTGTAGGTGACATTGAGGGCAGTAATCGCTCGGTAGTTCTCACAGTCCTGTTGTCGCCCTTCTTGTTGATGGGCGTATTACCCCCTCCTTCCACTCCTCCGGTAGCTGTTCTATGTCCCATATCCGGACTTTTTACCTGTGTAGGCAATCGGCCAACTTGTCCGGGCCCATTTTGATGAGTTCAGCTGCGATGCCATCCTTCCCAGCAGACTTGTTGCTATTCAGCTGACGAATGGCTTCCTCTACTTCACTCATCGTTGGGAGTGGCTCCTCTACGTCGTTGGCTACGCCGGCGATGTACCTTCCCCCACACTGTCTTGATCTCCTGCTTGTGCGCCGTTCAAGTGTTCATCGAAGTGCTGCTTCCGCCTTTTGATCACCTCACGATTGTCCGTGCGTGCCCCCTTCCTTAGCCCTACACATTTCGGCTTGCGGTACGAAGCTTTTGCGGGATGCGTTTAGTTTCTGATACAACTTTCGCGTTTCTTGGGAACGATGCAGCTGCTCCAGCTTCTCGAGCTCCTCCTCCTTCAGGCGGCGCTTTTTCTCTTGGAAAATTCGGACTCGCTGCCTCTTTCGCTGTCGGTGACTTTCCACATTTCGACGGGTGCCTCTTTGCACTACTTCCGCCCGCGCGACATTCTCTTCGTCAATCACCCTCCTGCACTCCTCGTTGAACCAGTCGTTCCGTCGAGTTCGCTCCACATGACGCTGTCTTGATGGTATCCCAACAGTCCTCAAGAGGGGCTTTGTCAAGCTCACCCTCTGTCGGCAGCGCTGCTTCGACCGAACTTTACCAGTTAATTTTGAAAAAGTATTTTTTTTTTAACAGAAATTGAATGAATTTGAAATAAAAAGTTGTTGTTTTGATAAATTTATTTCAATGTAGCACTTCAACTGCCGGACCCTGTCTTCATTTAGGATCAAGGCCCAGGTAAACTATATTCAGCTAGTGTAGGTCGATATGACAATTAAATTTAAGCGGACTGTAAATTTATGGGTATACGGCTGAATAATGAACAGGAAAGTAAATCAATCTTCGCTTGTAGACTTTAATGAGCTTCATTTTTATCACACGTCCTACACGATATCATCAACTAGGCATTACCGAAAATTTAAACCGTTCAATTCATGTGCACGTCCAATCGTTTCAGAAGGGTTTGCCCCGACTTTTGACCATATTGCAAAATATTGACTGTTACAAAATAAACCATAAAACTCTATTTGAGCTATCAAGCACGTATGAAATATTAATCATTAACATGCACTTGCTTGGCTTACTTGCTCTTCGAGACTTGGCGTATGATGAATGATCTACCATTGCGTCAGGTTCATATAAAAGTGAGCAGGTGTGATCGAGATCTCGTGTGGATGAAAGTAAAACGCCTCAACGACTTTGGATTTGAAGCTAGCAAAACGCCGCATTAGTTCTCAGCCAAGCCGGGCGTGCGGCAAAACGAATTAACAAACAATACCCCTGGCAGCAGAGCAGTTTGCGCGGAAAGTTCGTTTGATGGTATGATGTTTGTTCAGGGACATGATCGTGACATTGACAGCCACCACATCAATATAGATACCTACAAAGGTAGGTAATTCATCACACCCAAGGGACCCACAAAAGAAAGTGCTTGGCAACCTTTAATGCGATTTCTGCTAATGAACGGACCTATAGCACCTCTTAATGAGCTGTTCCACCGTAAATTAACAAATATGTGTGGATGTTTTTTCAACGCGTTTTTCTTAAATGTTGAAGAACGTACAAATAAACTATTGTACCTTAATATTTCCTGAAATTAATATTTAAGTTATCTTACAGAGTTTTCAGGACAATAACTTGAGTGATTAGAGAGTGTTTTTGCCCGGGCTTTCAGATAGCGTCAATAAAAAAAAGAAATGATGCAAAATGATTGATTTCATTTATTCATTAGTGATCTCTCAAGAACATTTTTTTCGAGCCTGACTCAAAGTTCATAACGTTTAACTGGCGATATTGTCATATTGGCACTTAAAAGCGGATTCGAGTTGAAATCCATATAAGTAGGGTTAGTTGCCCTACTTTGGACCCTTTAAGCGGTGGTTTTTAAAAAATCATGTTTTTCTCATAAACAAACGGGAGATTTATATCATTCAAGAAATTTAATTATAGTTCATGATCTTATCTACAAGTTTAAATGGGAATTTTCAACATAGGTTTCGCCATTATTGAAAGATTTGCAAAGACATTGATGATCAAAATTTCCATCTTTGAACCTACTGTTCCAATTTTGGTACTGTACTGGTACCTTTAATTGGACCTATAACTAGATTTCCTATAAAATGTATGATTTATCGAAAAAAATAATCAAATAAATTAAAAGTGTAATCTTTAATCAAATATTATTTTAAAAAAGCGTTATAGCTTTTTAACGACTAAAAATACTAAAATTTCTGTTATGAATATTTTAAACACCTTTACTTCTCGTGAGCCCCATCAGCTGAACAATAGTTGAAACATTATTATGTTTACTAACTTGTGGTTTATTTGCGTAAAGCTAACAAAAAATGTGCGAATTGTTCAATATTGGTTCTGAATTATGCCCCAATTAAAAATTCGCACCTTTGTTGATTAGATTGGTATTCAAACAAAGTTTTTGTGATGTTAGGTCTAAAAATGGAACATCAAAGTCAAAGTTTCCTTTATTTGGACCTTTTACAAATTTTCCGGGTTTTCCATTGATTTTCATTTATTTTAGGGAAAATAGGTTGTCTGGATCATATTCTCCACAGTGAAAGTAATTCTCTTTTAAACTTTGTTGGACACTTTAAAAAATGTAATTTTTCCTTATTCTCTCTCATTTCTCAAAACGCACCCCACTAATTGAGCTGTCTAATTTACCTCTGAATAGGAGGCACATTTTTAAAATCGTTGAAAATTTTATCAGAAAGACTTTTTATGGCAAAAAGCGGTATGGAAGGATTCAGGAAGAATAAGAGTTCATTGTGCACATAGCAGCATCTTTATGCTATGCAAACAAAATGATTTATTTCCAATTTTCGGCATTTTAGGACTAAAGTAGGCTCTAGGACCAAAGTAGGAGCACTCACCCTATGTATATGTAGGGGAGAATGAGGATACTTGATCCCTGGGGATACTTGATTCCTTAGCTATATCTCCAAACTGGAATGTCGTACAAAGATCAAATGTTCTAGAAAAATGTGCCAAATGGAACAAAACAGCAATGGTTGAAGCTCAAAAAATTTTAACAAAATAAGTTTTTGAGTTATTGAACTTTGTTTGAAAAAATTCACAAAATATGACTTGAAGATCTTTCTTCATCATTTTAAAATGTTCCTAACATGGAAATATTATAACAAAAATATTTTTTCCAATACATCAATCTTTCGAGTATAAAATGAACTTCAAAATACAATATTTTCAAAGCGATAAAAAACTCCCAACTTTTTTCAGATAAAGTTTTCTAAAATGTTGATTTTGGGTACAATTGATCCCTAATATATGGGTACAAATGATCCCGGTATATTCTTCTTCTCAATGGATCGTGGTCATTGCTGATTATGAGATTACTAATATTTATCCAATAGCTAATATGTATCCATCAATCATCTGAAGAAAAGGACTAAAATAATTGATTTTCTCTTGTTTATAAAAAAAAATTGCGCCCGTAAGTATGCAATGTCATAAGGGTTGAGAATAAGCTATAGATTTTTTTTTCTGACAATTATAGATTGTGAAATAAGAACAAACATGACTAAAATAGTCAATTAACATTCTATCTTGGGGTTTTGTTTGATTTTTTCCATGGATTAGGGCTTCCTGAATAAGGGATCAAGTCTCCCTTAACTTCAAAAATATCGCAATTTTTTTACTTCCACGAAAATGCTTCTAGTTCATCTACGGGTTCAAGTATCGTTCTAATTTTAGGAGCATAGAAACTTGAAATAACACGCTGTCAGAAAATGTAAAAGAGTGCGAGTTGCTAAATTTTTTCCAAATACATATGGTGAAAATAAGAAAAGGGGATCAAGTATCCCCACTCTCCCCTATATAAAAATAAATTTTTGTCTGTTTCTCTGTCTGTTCCCTATAGACTCGAAAACTACTGAACCAATTTGCGTGAAATATTTCAGATGAGAATATTCAAGACCGGGAAAGGTTCCTATTATGGTTTAAAACCGCTTTCTCACAAAGGAAAGGGTGGGCGGGGGTCTGACAAACAAAAAACAAATGCTTGAATAACTCGAGAACCGATCAAGCAAATAATATAAAATTTGGCATGGAAGAGCATTTGATTAAGATGAATGATTCTATGAGTATTTAACCCAAGCAACCAAAAGTCCCATAAAACAGTTATAAAAAAGCTTACTCAGCCCCATCATTGATATGAAGTCCGTTCTATGTAGCTCAAATTTTAAGTTCTTATTGATACTTTCTAGTTTCAAAACAAGTCTTAATGATCTTCTATTCAGCTTTCAACGGTCTTTTTATTCAGCTTCTAAAAAATTAGAGATGTACCGAATAGTGGTATTCGGCGAACGGCCGAATGCCGAATATTGACCTTTTCAACTATTCGGCTAAACGAATATTCTACCGAATATTCGGTCGAATATTTCATTGAGTTTTTAATGAAAAAAACTTAAGCGATTATTTCAACGCTTTCTATTTCTTCCATATTAATGCCCCTTACACACAAAATTTCTGAGGCCATAATTTAGCAAAATTTTGCTCAAATTTGACCAGCTAAAAACTTAGCAATCAATTTAGCAATTTTTTTTTACTAAAATTTTAGTAAAATAGTCATAAGTGTCCGGACTAAATTTTTACTAAGTTTTCAGTAAACTAAATTTTGTTTTGCTAAAATTTAAGCAATTTTTTTTTTCGAATAATTGCTAAAATTTGAGTTAAATTGAAATTTTGTTATTTTTAATAATAGGGATTTCTTTTTCAGATAATAAAGATGAGAGTTGATTTGCTTCAATCATTTATCTATTATTTTCGTTTGTATTAAACCACAAATCTTATACCTGCGGGCCTTCCACGAACATTTGAAAACTTATACACCTGTATAAGTTTGGCGACTGGGGGAGAGGGCTCTTTTTGGTGGTGATCAATAAATTCCTGAAGAGAAAGAAGAGAAAAAGAAAGTTCGTCTTACGTACAAAATGCTTAAAAATATCATTACCATAAAGTCCATCTCAAGTTATCCAGTTTCTTCCATCATAGCGTTCTTATCAAGGCATTCAGTGTCACCACGATGTTTGAAATGTCGATCTCAATCACCGAAATCTGAAAATAAAAATCAACAAATAACTCAGCCACAGACTAATTCAGCTTTATCTTCTTCTTTTTTTCTTAGTGTTCAAGTTTGTCGCATGTAAATGAAAATTATAAAAGTTAAACAGCTTCGTTTTGTAATGTATCCTGCCTGATAGCAATATTTTTTCTTAAGCCTAGTCCACACTAAGAGACGGTTCGTCTCGAGACAGTCTCAGCGTCTCCCATTTTCTTCGGGAGACACTGAGACCGTCTCAGGTTTCCAACAACAACAACAGACAACAATGTTCGTTTCATAACAAAAATCGCAGTTCATATTGCCTAGTGTGGACTAGGCTTTACTAGGGTTTATCGTAAAATAACATAAATAACAATTTCAGACATTGAAACATATGCATTGAAAATCAATAATCTACATGGATTGACTTTCAAATGGGTTAGGACTCAGATTTCCTATTTGAAATAAATTTTTGCTATAGAAACTCGTACCAAAAAATCTGATCAGATCCAAAGTTTATAACTTGCAGAGAAAATTTTTGTCATTTCTAAAATTGATACTAACTTTTAATACTTACCCAGGAAAATCCTTAAAAACACCCAGAACTTAATGACACCGTTCTCATCTTGAGGAGCTCCTGAAGTTTCATCATCCTCCTCCCCTTCGGAAGATTGTTCTAATCCGGATGCATGCTCCCTTACTGGGTGGGATTCAGTTTTTTTTTTGCCGCTGCCTTCCTGAAAAAAAAGGGAGGGGTATAAGGTTTCTTTAACAAACTTAAAACTTACATTTAACTCGCAAGCGCTTCTCCATACCGTGCTATACACTGCATCGGAGGTTCGCCACTCCAAAACAGCCTCCGGAATCGGTGCATTTCATTCGGGTATGCATAAACTGCCCAACATAATTGCTTCTGAACGTCAGGCGGCACTTCGAATTCTGCTGATAGGTCTGGAAAAAAAGCCATTTGAAGATGCAGGGGATGTAGAAACGGCTCGCGGGCGACCCAATTCTCCCCGGGAAGCGATCTGGTCAGCAACCCTAGAAAGCTGACAGATGCAGTAGCAATCGATTTCTTTTTGCGATCACTATCTTTAAATCGGCTGGAAATGGAACTCATCAAACCCGGAACTGCAAAGTTTTTAAAACACGACCGTATACAAACAAATTTTACCCGGAAAGTAAACAGAACAAAAAACCGACAGTGGTTCGAGTACCTACTAATAATTCGAGGTGGTTCGAGTACAAGCTACTGTAAATGCTCAAATTATTAGCAAATGGATTTTTTTTACTCATATTGAGCAAAATACACGATCCGACGCGAAAGTGCTAACTCATCAGTAAAAAAATATTTTTGCTAACGGAAAGAAACAGCGAATTTTTGCTAAGTGGAGCCCCGAAAGTTTTGTGTGTATGTTTTAGTCGATTATTTTCAACCAGATGATATTATCGGATGATGTATTACAAGAAATTTAAAATATCACCAATAACTGAAAACACATAAGATAATAGCGCCGATGTGGTCTAGCGGATAGGCTGGTGCGAGTCTGGTATTGGTATGCCAGGCGTACTGGGTTCGATTCCCAGTATCGGCAAGAAAAACTTTTGGGTTCGAATCCCATTAGTGGCCGACAGGTAAGATGTGTTTCATTCCATAACTTACTATATAATAGGAATGTTCAATAAGTTTCCAGCTGGTCAGGTATATACACGGATGTCGGAATACCTAAACTAACCCACCTGATGGATTCGTTCTTCCAAAATATACCTACATCAATACACGCAATACATTCACTTCATAACAGTTCATACGAAGTCATGGGGTCCGGGTATGGTGGCGCGCTGCATTGAAGATTTGTCGAACTTAATAATCTAAAAGAATGCGTGTGAGCACATACTTTCGCAGAAACTGCGGTGAATTCGTGCACCCATGGTGGATTACCAACATACATACATACAATAACTGAAAACACATAAGATGACTAGTTTCTTGGGCGTTTATCATCAAAGTGATTACGTTCCAGTAAAAATGAAATCTCTGCTTTGATATTAAATTAGATGAAGGTCGAATTTGAGCAAGATATCTTCAAAATAGTTGTTAAAAAGAAAGAAGATCTCTTATCGTAAGCATACCATATTCTTAACCACACGTATCCACATGATCAGGCATTCAGTACGATTTAAAAAAAAAAATAAAAAAATGCAAAAAAATGCATTTTAAAATTTTGCAAAATTTGTTATTGAAAACAAAATCTAAAAATTTTTGAAGAGAAATATGAGTTTATTATAAAATAATTTGAATAATCCCGAGCAAAATTCAGGAAGTTTTAAACAATATCTGGACATTCCGGCCAGATTTGTCTTATCTGGAATCTTTACTGGATTTATGGGCAAGCCTTAATATAACCAGAAAATCTAGAATAAACTATATTCAAAGTATAAAGCGATACTTGTCGGCATTCTCCTGTACGATCTACAGTGGAAGATACGCGTATACACCTTAGATGTTTTGCTGATACTGTAAGTTTTTAATGATTGTGTAGCTTTTACAACATTTTTTTTTGATATTTTATAAATCATCCAAAATCATTTGAAAAATTTTACAATTCTGTAGTAGATATTCGGCCTATTCGGCCTATTCGGCCTATTCGGCCGAATACTTAGCTCAGCTATTCGGTGAGCCGAATATTCAGCTTAACGGCTTTTCGGCGGTACTCGGCGCCGAATATTCGGCCGACCGAATATTCGGTATATGTCTACAAAAAATCGTGAAATGAGCAAAAAACCTCTCTCTATCTCAACTGCAACCTTGGCATTGGTTCATACCACCTTCTCTTAATTATTTACTGCTATTGTTCTAACTGAAACTAAAACTCGATGTGGTGATTTGATTTTGAAAGCTCCTCAATGCACTTTTTGTGTCTTAGTAAATCCTATTTTGAACACTTCTGTGCCCTTTATGTGACTTACCAAATCCCGTGTTGAGCACTTTTGTGGCCTTTATGTGACTTAAGTCCCATAAAACGTACATATAAAGCACTTTTGCAGCTTTCAAGTTCATTAATGAGTACATATAGTTCACTTATGAGAATCAGGCAATATAAGTCACATAAAACGTACATACTATTTAATCACTTTTGCAGCTTTCAAGTTCATTAATGAGTACATAAAGTTCACTTAAGGGAATTGGGCAGTTGATTCTCTTTGTCAGCCAATATGTAACTTTCACAGCCTTTATTGAACTAAATATGTTACTTTTAGTTGCTTGGGAAGACCCCATCCTTCTTCCAGTGGTAAGATAGGAAGTGGGAAGGGGCCCAAGCAACCAAAAGTCCTATAACACAGGTACAAAAACGCTTACTCAGCCCCATCATTGATATGAAGTACGTTCTATGCAGCTCAAAATTTAAGTTCTTATTGATACTTTAAAGTTCCAAAACAAGTCTTAATGATCTTCTATTCAGCTTCCAGCGGGCTCTTAATTCAGCTTCCATAAAATCGCAAAATGAGCAAAAAGTTTCTCTCTATCTCAACTGAACCCTTGGGTTCGGATCATATCACCTTCTCTTGATTATTTACTGTGTTCTGTACTGGTGCCGCCATGATGCCACGCGCCGACTTCCAAACTCGACAAATTGCTCAATTGTTTCTTTCCTACGTTTCCTACATATATCCCATCAGAATGGTCACTCAATTACAAAATTACTTGTTGAAAAAAAACTTGCCCGGCTTGGGGATTGAACCCCGGCCTTCGTGGTGAGAATCGAATACGCTACCACAAGACCACGCCTAGATGTTGTTTGATTTTGAAAGCACATCAATGCACTTTTTGTTACCTACCAAATCCCGTTTTGAGCACTTTTGTGCCCTTTATGTGACTTACCAATCCCGTATCCCGTATTGAGCAGTTTTGTGCCTTTTATGCCCGTATAACGTACGTATAGATCACTTTTGCAACTTTCAAGTTCGTTAATGAGTACACATAGTTTACTTATGGGAATTGGGCAAAACAAGTCACATACAACGTACATACTAATAACTTTTGCAACTTTCAAGTTCATTAATGAGTACATAAAGTTCACTAAAGGGAATTAGGCAGTTTATTCTCTTTATCAGCCAAATTGTAGCTTCCGATGCTTATATTCATGTAAATATGTGACTTTTGGTTGCTTGGGAGGGGCTTCCTTACAAGTTTTACATAACTCAAGAACTAATCAAGCAAATGGATCAAATTTGGCATAGGAAGATATTAGGGCTATAGCTTTTTATTTTAGGAAAAGTCAGAAAATTTCATTTATATAGCTTTAACCGTTCATGGCAAATAATTTAGCTTAGGAATAGTCAGAACCAAAAATCAAAGACCAATTTCATTTCAAGCTTATTTGAATTTGATATGATGTGCAAATATTTCTTCTTCCATACAAATTGAAACGCGTTGCGCAAACTCAGGAATCAACCAAATCATCTCAAATTTTACACTGGTGCTTGGTGACCCTGGGGAGTGGGGGTGTGGGCATCGAGAAAACATATGGGAGCAAAAAGTCATTTTTTACAGCGGTCCAATGATCAAGATTAAACAATCTTTTTCCCTGCTTAGTCTTGGCCATTTTTCTAACTAAGATCGTGTAAATAACCACAGGACTCGGGAGAAGAAATGAAGTTTGCGTCAAATTGATGGATTTAAAAAAATAAAATACGATTAAATTCTGCTAAGCTTCACCAAAAACGTCCACCAGCTTCAAATAAAGAAATCTTCCATTTTTCTTTTGATGGTCAGCCTCCAACCTCTCGTTACTATTTTCATCATCAATGGCACGCTTCGCTGGCGCTTCTTCGGGAATTCCAAATCTGAGATCAATTATTATAATGATCGGTTTGCTCACCTAGCAAAACACACATCAACATGATGAGGGTTTCCAGTAGCCAAAACGATGGCCATCATTGTGCCATAAAGCTGCGATTACTTTGAATTAGTTTTTTTTTTTTTGGCTGATCCAGAAGAGGTGGCAGTCAGTATGCATATTCCTTCGATTGAAAAATTATAGGTCATTCCGATGTAAATGGGCACAGCTAAGCTAACACATTGTATATATGGAGATCATTTCGTTAAATCACTTGGGTTAACTGGTGCGTGTGCAATAAGAACGATATTAATCTGATTAATATATCCTTTTGATACTCCACTCTTATATCATAAACTATCACTGGAACTTAACTAAAGTATGAAGCACCTATTCAACATAGGTATCTGTCAGCTGAACACCAAAATATCGAGATATAACTTTTTTTTAATTTTTTTTTTAATTTAACAGGAAACTTGAAGAAGTAACGAAGAATAAAGATTTAAACATTATTTCTTTTGAGTCGAACATGCATCTCAATTTTGTTTTTTTTTGTGTCAATAATATGATCTACAATTAAACTGCGTAGCGTCATTTCGAATTAATTGCTTTATTTTTAACTCTATCTTTCTCTTCTCTTACCTCTATTTAGCCAATTCAAGCAGCATTAAATTCGATTAGTGCTAGCTTTTCGACAGGTTCTTCAGCATTCGTCGCTCCCAGCCTAAGGTGGTGTGGTACCTACTTATTAAAGTTGGCAATTGGCGGTATAGAAAATACAGATCTTTCCCATTCCCTTGACACTGACACTGGGTGTGAACGAAAAGATTGGCTGCCCAAATGACTAACTAAATGGCATTGATTTTCACAAAGTTAATCACATTGAACTTGTCCGTCGTCAACGGCCGGCTTTTTGGCGTGATTGGGGGCCGGGTCTGACGAATTCATGTCTCAGACGTAGTCACTTGCAGGTTTTGTTTATTCGGAAAGAACCTGTTTCTCCGGAGACTGCGTGGTCCAGTTGATTTTGTAAATATGACCTATTTTTTATCACTGTTGAATCACACAATAAGCTCTCACTCAACTGAAGTGTGGTATCGATATCACAAAAAAACATGCGTGAATTCATCACGCTTGACAAAACTTACACCACTGTTCTTCCGAATATTAAACAAACCACGAATTTCGCTACATGACACTCCGATCGCGATTAGCTTCCGAACGTAACTAAGTCAACAAAAACGAGTTGAGAAAAATCTATTCTGCTAGGCCGGTAAAGTTAGAAACATAGAACAACATTTAGCAAAGGCGACGCGTACGTGTCTATGGATTGGAAGTTTGTACTTTCAATATTTATTTTACTTAAGGGTGGGAGTTAGACCCAATGAAATCGAGCCGGTCTCGTTGAGGAATGTTTTGCTTCTGGCAGATCTTCTCGCAGCTTCCACACCTTAGCAATTTAATAAGCTCATCATGGGCAGCCCCAAGCTTTCTGGTGAGATCGTGAGCATGTCCGATTCAATTGTGTGCGCACGTGCCAATGTTTACATCTTGGTTTTACTCGGTTTGAGCATCTTTAGCGGAAGCTGAATACTTTGAACCGCTAGTTGATATAGGTACGGGCAACGAGTTGATGCTTGTATTTGAAGCATGCATTTAGCATACAAATAAGTATGAACAAATTTACTGTATGTAGATCGGCAATAGACTGATAATTTTTGTGGCTCTTGATCAAGCTTTTCAGATTCCCCGGATATTCAATAAAAAAAAAATCGAGAACTCCGTTCCGGGCCAGGATGCCTGGATTTGGAGGAGAACAGTCCAGAAGTGGCTAAGATTTATTCACATTATTTGAACAAATAGACAAAGAACTCAAATTGAGTTCTGAGAGTTATTTTCACCAAAACAAGAATAATAATGCCAAAATTGCTCAGATTTTCACCGATATTACCCGAGCTTGGCTCGGAACATGAATTCCCCGATTTTGTAAGGTTTTGGATAACAAATTGTTCAGATTTTCCCGGCCTGGGTATTTACATGCAGGAAAGTTTTTGGAATGCTTACTCTAATCCAATGCCTATTTAGCAAATCTTTGAGCCGAAAATGCGCTGAAATGTATAATGTACCAAAGATGATATGATTATAAAACTTCTACTGACATAAATATCCTATTGGATGATTCATCTAAAAAAAATGGTGAGAATTGAACTCACTGCAACATCTCAGCTCGTCTTGCCAGCTTAATGTCTTACTCAGTGCACCATCTAAGGGATTGTATCCCATTAACCTGAAAACCATTTCCCAGAATGAATTTTCCCTTTAGAATGACAAATACCCGAAATCAAACCCAGGAATGAACCATTTCCCAGGAAAAAATTCTCCAGAATGCACCATTTACAAGATTTTTTCCCAGAATAGACCATTTTCCAGAATTTTTTCCCCAGATTGGAACATTTCCCAGAAAGGCACAAATCCCAGATTTCTTCCTCTTGTTGTTTTTTGAAATTTTTCTAAAGAATTCTTGTAAATTATATATGATTCAAAATTAAATCTTTTAAAATGATGAATGAAAAATAGTATTATGCAAACTTAATTTTTGTGGAAAAATCTTTTTTTTTTTTAATCCAGTTTAGATTAGTATGTTAAGGTTTCTGGGAAATGGTTCATTCTGGTGAACTTTTTTCTGGGAAATGTTTCATTCTGGTAAAAAATGTTCTGGTAAATGGTTCATTCAGGGAAAAAAAATCTGGTAAATGGTGCATTCTGGGAAAGTAGATTTCTGGTGATTTAATTTCTGGTTATTTTTTCATTCTGAGCAATGGTTTTCGGGAAAATGGAGTACAACCCATACAAGGGGCCGTTCAGATACCACGTGGACAGTAAAATGAAATTTTTGACCCCCTCCTTCCCCTCCGTGGACAAGCGTGTACATTTGGCAAACCCCTACCTCCCCCCCCCCCCTCGAATGTCCATGTGGGAAGATTTGAATTTTTCTTTCTTATTCTAAATTGACAGTAAGAAAACACAAATTTATGCCTTTTTGTTGTTGAAATCAGTGTTCAAAAAATCAATCAAAACAAACACTCAGGATACGTTTCTTATTTGAAACATTCTGATAGTATAATAGGAAAGGGCCTCTCGCAACTCCTTCGCCCGATTGGTATGCAATCTCGATCAGCGTTTCACTCAGCAATGCCAACTCAGTCGCATCATTCAGAATCATCGGTTTTGCAAACATCGCATATCGGAGATGAGTGAGATACAAACTGATCTATTCTGAATGTCACCCATTCAGTATCTGCTTAGCTTATTTGAAACTGAAAACACAGCCAAAGTGACCATCTTTTCCTCACAAACAAAACTAAAATTAGATTTTATTCTTACTGCTGTAAAAAACGCTGAAAAAACCAAATAAATTTATTAATTGACTATGTTTAAAATCAACCAACATTTGCTAATGATCAGTTGCATGTATCACTCACTCACTGCCTGAACCATTTACTCCTGATCCTAGACGAACATGATTCGCCGTATGCATCGCTCTTTGGTGAGATTCCCATTCGATGATGGTGCTGCACTGTTTTGATAGAAAGCATCGTGCGGTGATCTGTATTTTAGCGATGAATAGAACAAACGATGATCGGATAGGTCCAATAGCAATCAATAACAAAACCCGATCGCTGTACGTTTAGTTGCGAAGTACAATCAGAAACATTCATTGAAAATTGAAAATGAGTGATTTTTGGAACACTGATTGAAATAGCTGATTTTGAAAAAAAAAAATGAATAAGCATTTCCTGGTACACAATAACTAGTGAACGGTAGTGGTGCTAGCTGGGGTGCGAGCAACCTTAGCGGAGATCGGGTACTCAACCCCGGTTGATGCTTTGGTCGCATGCAGACTGAGTTAGGGGGCTTTGTACGCGTCTGTTCTCCATGTCAGGGGCGGCGTGCGGAGTGCAACAACGTCCTGGTGGTGTTCGGGACCCAAAACAGCAACATCACGACGGTCCTCCTGCGAGATAGTGGGGTTAGCTGCGGGCCTTGCGAGCCTGTGACTACAAAAAAAACATAAGCAACGAACAACGAACAAAAAATTTCGGATAGAAATCGGCAAAGACCCACGCGACGAAAAGGGACTAGCGATTGGAAACTTGGAACATAGAACTGCCGATCTCTAAATTTTGTGGGCAGTACCCACGTGCTCCCCAACGAATTGAAGAGCCGCAAATTCGACATCGTAGCGCTGCAAAAGGTTTGCTGGAAGGGCTCCACGGTACGAGCGTATCCAGATGGTCGTGCCATCTACCAGAGCTGCGGCAAAACACACGAACTTGGAACAGCTTTTATAGTGATGGGAAAGATGCAAAAGCGTGTGATCGGGTGGTGGCCGATCAACTCACGAATGTGCCGGTTGAGAATCAAGGGCCGGTTCGTCAACATCAGCATCATCAACGTACACAGCCCTCACCTCGGAAGTACCGGTGACGACAAAGACGAATTTTACGCGCAGCTGGAGCGTAAATACGACCGTTGCCCAAAACATGATATAAAGATCGTCATCGGGGATTTCAATGCTCAGGTCGGCTAGGAGGAGGAATTCCAACCGACAATTAGAAGGTTCTGTGCGCACCAGCTGACCAACGAACACGGCCCCAGACTTATCGATTTCGCCGCCTCCAAACGAATGGCCGTACGTAGTACCTTTTTTCAGCACCGCCTTCCACACAAGTACACCTGGAGATCACCGTACCAAACTCAATCACAGATCGACCCCGTTTCGATCGACAGCCGGCACTTCTCGGACATCATTGACGTCAGATCCTGTCGGGGCGCCAACATCGAGTCGGACCATTATCTGGTGATGGTGAAGATGCGCCCAAAACTCTCCGTAGTAAATAACTCACGAAACCGGCGCCCGCCTCGGTTAAACATCGCACGACTGAAGCAACCTGAGGTCGCGGCAGACTACAAGCAATCGGTCGAAGCAGCGCTGCCAGCAGAGGGCGAGCTTGACGAAGCCCCTCTCGAGGACTGTTGGGATACCATCAAAACAGCCATCAACAGTGCTGCGGAGAACGTCATCGGTTATGTAGAGCTATCTCGACGGAACGACTGGTTCGACGAGGAGTGTAGGAGGGTGATGGACGAAGAGAATGCCGCGCGGGCGGCAGTAGTGCAAAGAGGCACCCGTCGAAATGTGGAAAATCACCGACAGCGGAAGAGGCAGCGAGTCCGACTTTTCCAGGAGAAAAAGCGCCGCCTGGAGGAGAAGGAGCTCAAGGAGCTGGAGCAGCTGCATCGTTCCCAAGAAACACGAAAGTTCTATCAGAAACTCAATGCATCCCGCAAAGGCTTCGTGCCGCAAGCCGAAATGTGCCGGGATAAGGACGAGGGTATCCTGACGGACAAACGTGAGGTGATCAAAAGGTGGAAGCAGCACTTCGATGAACACCTGAACGGCGCACATGCAGGAGATCAAGACGGTGGGGGAAGGTACATCGCCGGCGTAGCCAACGACGAAGAGGAGTCACTACCATCGATGAGTGAAGTTAAGGAAGCCATTCGCCAGCTGAATAGAAACAAGTCCGCTGGGAAGGATGGCATCGCACCTGAACTCATCAAAATGGGCCCGGGCAGGTTGGCCGATTGCCTACACCGGTTGATAATCCGGATCTGGGACATAGAACAGCTACCGGAGGAGTGAAATGAGGGGGTAATATGCCCCATCTACAAGAAGGGCGACAAATTGGACTGTGAGAACTACCGAGCGATCACTGTCCTCAATGCCGCCCACAAAGTCTTGTCCCGAATCCTACTCCGCCGCCTAACGCCACAAGCAAACAGATTCGTGGGAAGTCATCAGGCCGGCTTCATGGAGGGACGGTCTCCGACGGACCAGATGTTCACATTACAGCAAATTCTCCAAAAATGCCGTGAACACCAAGTCCCTACGCACTATCTATTCATCGACTTCAAAGCCGCATACGACACGATCGACCGTAACGAGCTATGGAAAATCATGGACGAGAACGGCTTTTCCGGGAAGCTCATCAGACTGATCAAGGCAAGGAAGGATGGAACGCAGTGCTGTGTGCGGATTTCGGGTGAATTGTCGAGTTCATTCGAATCGCGCAGGGGACTTCGACAAGGTGATGGTCTATCCTGCATGATGTTCAACGTGGCGCTAGAAGGTGTTTTTCGACGAGCGGTAGGCGAAATGCGAGGCACGATTTTCAACAGATCCAGTCAACTTATCTGCTTTGCCGATGACATTGGTATAGTCGGCAGATCATCTGCGGCGGTGGAGGAGATCTATCGCAAACTGAAACGCGAAGCAGGAAGGATTGGGTTGATGATTAATACGTCCAAGACGAAGTACATACTGGCCTGCGTATCCGAGACCGACCCAACCCGCTTGTCCAGTAATAACAAGGTCACGATCGACGGCGACGAGCTGGAGATAGTCGAAGACTTTGTCTATCTCGGCTCACTGGTGACCGCAGACAATGACACCAGCCGTGAGATCCGGAGGCGAATTATCAGCGGAAGTGCCTACTATGGACTCCACAAGCAACTGCGGTCGAGAAGACTTAGCCCTCGCACGAAGTGTAACCTGTATATGACGCTTATTAGACCGGTTGTTCTCTACGGGCACGAGACATGGATATTGCTCGAGGAGGCCCTGCGTACACTCGGAGTATTCGAGCGACGAGTGTTACGGTGAACCCAGTATCCAGAAGGTGGTAAAGGCTGACCGGATACGCTGGGCTGGAAGAATCTCGATTCTTCGTTGCAGCACCAAGGTTACAGTAGATTGGCGAAAGTCGGGCGATAGGCTGGGCGGACCTTCAACACGGTGTGCCGACGTACAAATGACGACGACGATTATAACTCGGGGTTGGTCACCTTGGAACTTCTCCCTGCGTTGGTCGCGGTCTTATAGGCTCGTTGCAGTTTCAACCGAGCAACGTTCGCTGGTTGAGTTGGTTGACCCACTCACAATGGCGGACTCGGCGCTGACTACCGGATGTGGACAATGTTTTAGTAAGTCCAAGACTAGTGATGAACCAGGGGGTCCGCGTGTAGGTTCTAAACACACCCTATGATACGTTGTAGCGTGGTGGCCATCAAAATGCGAGTGAGTATGGGTAAACTTAAGGGGCCCTGGAATTCAGGATAGGGGAGTATTAATTCACGGCAATACTGGACGTTCAATGTTGCTACGGGGAGTGGGTTGAAATTCATCTGGAAATCCTTGGGAATGTTTGGAACTTCCGGATTTCACACACTTCACCCCTGGGCACTGGTTTTGTTTCATGGCGCTCTATTTTGTGCTGTCGCCTTAGGCTTTCAGTAATGAAATGGCCGATCATTGACCCTATAGCTGCCCTGTTCTTTCGCCTCCCCATCCTGTGCCACATTTCGCCTCGCCTTACATTTTCGCCTCTTCTCTTCGCCACGCCTGTTCGCTTCGCCTTCTCGCTCTGGTTGAACGCTGCCATCTGGTGGTGGGGATGTTGTACTCGGCCCTCGAGGTTGACGCGTAGAGGTTTTGGGTTGGGTGAACGTAGGGTGATTTTTCGCTACGCAACGCACTTTCTCGGCACATTTAAACTTCCGCGGATAAAATGTCAACGATATTGACAGAGAACCCACCCGTTGGTACAGCCTCTGCGGGGCCCATGTATTAACATTCTAATACAGGAGACAACCTGGCGTATGAATATTATACTTGTTGAGTTTCGATGTCTATCGGAATGAAGGGAATTGTTCTCCCATGTGATCATCATCATTTTCGAGGTCTATTTCTATTCCCATCATTTCATCTTACGGTAGTTGGACTCAAATTTGAACATTTTTATGCACGGCAAGATTTGCATTACCTTCTCATATCCTGCACGAGATGTAAGTGATGATGAGAAATGATGCGTTTGCCGTTATTGGATTTCCAGCCAATTTCGGTGTTTGACTCTTCGTCGAATACCACTCATCATAGTTTGAACATCCTGTTCGCTCAGCGGCCATTTAATTCCACCATCTTTTCATCTCTGTTGCATCCTGAGTCGTCCAACCATTCTTTTTAATCCTTTGCTTGGCAATTGCCCAAATTTTCGATAGGGCGGAATTGAGGGCAGTTAGGTGGGTTGATTTCCTTTTCGACAAAATTCACCCTGTCCCGATACCACTGTATTACCTCTTTGCAGTTTTGGCAGCTTTCCAAAACTGGCCAAAACCAGTGTTCGGCATCGCTAATTGAAAAATTAGCGACGCTAATTAAATCGCTAACTCATTCAAATTTAGCGATCGCTAATTAAAACCGCTAAATGAGCGGAAAAAGTTATCGCTTCAAGCTGAAAGCGCTAATCGCTAATCGTTAACTGTTGATAAACAATAACGCAAACAGGATGACAACAGCATGGATTATGGTAACATCTCAATTCATTTGCTCAAATACTTTACAAACATAGTGCAGATTGTTTATTGTGCCCAGTCTGTTGAAAAATCTTTAACCAGGTTTCACTTTTTTTTCAAACTTTCAAAATAGTAATGCAAAATTCTCATGATAGGAGCATTGCCAAACGTGTATCTTAAAAACTAAATGAAATAAAAATGCAAATTCATTCTATGGTGATACTATCTTATTATTACTTTACCTAATTTGAAATACTTGTAAAAACTGCTTTGTGAAAAGTAAATATCTCATCCACTTAAAAAAAGTTGTAAAAAGCGGATTTTTTCAGCATTTTTTATTCGAGACTTGCCGTGTGAGATAGTAATGTGAGATCTAAAATAAACTTAGAAATTTGAAAAGCTTTTGAAAATCCATCGATCAACCTAAAAAGCACATTTCAACAAATCACCGCATGTGGCCGACCATGCTAAAGTCATGCAAAATATTGATCAAGTAGGCCGTTTACTGTACTTTTGCAAGCAAAAAACAGTATTTAAAAATTGACCTTCTAGCTTTGAATTATATGAATGATGTTTGAAATAGTTTAATAGTGTTTAACATATTTATTGAATTGTTTGTCTGAGAATGTTGGGAAAAGAAGTACTTAAAGAGAAAAAAAAAGATAATCTGTATGAGGCACTTCTGCCCTGAGATTATTCGAAGTGACCATTTTCACTTGGAGCGCATATTGGTGTAAGAATGATGCCCGATGTCTCCTTTACTTGTCAAATGACAAAAAGTCTACTTCTATCAGTAATAATTTGTGAATTTGAAACAAGTAAATGGAAGTTAGCGTTCTTCATTTAGCGGAACCAAAAACTAGCGGAACTTTTTAATTCGCTAGCTCAATCAAAATTTAGCGGCAAAATTAAACCGCTAACAAAAAGTTATCGGACTAACTAGCGATTAGCGGATTAGCGTTTTTGTGCCGAACACTGGCCAAAACTTTACTGGATCTTTGTGAGATCTAATTTACGGAAGAATACGTTTTCTCAGGCACTCCTGCTTGTACATCTTGGAGTCTGTGTGGGCCAAGCTCGACATGAAGAACCGGAGCATGAATGCAATGTATCGTTGTAGTTCACTTTCGTTGTTATGCATCGCTCATAGAACAGACCTCTACTGTATCTACACTTCGATGATGCGATTATTAAGCACTTTGGTATTATGTGGTTTCCACAGAGTTCATGATCTTGTTTGTCACAAAAACCGGGGTTTTTCGTCCGCTGCTGCAAATACCTTGCCATCACCCCGACTAGTGACTTTATAAAATTTTAGCCAGGAAGCTGCCCAAAATCCAGATTCACGTACGTTTCGTCATCCATCCGTCGTACATCGTTAGAACCTTGTTGTATAACTTCCGGGCATGTCCTAAGGCTTCAACATTCTTCTTCAATGTCCGCATTGGTTGCTTACTGGCCCGATCGTATTTCTTCGCGAAAACGAGTCCTTCTGGCAATGCACTGGTCGGCATTGAATTTCTTGGCGATGTCATAGTCCGACTACCCGGGGTTTTACCTTGATCGTTCTCAACACCTTCAAAAACAGTTTCCGATCCTTAGTTCCACTATAATGCTTCGTATGAACCTGCTGATCGATAGTATGCATCTCACACAAACGTTTGAGAACGCTGCACACGGCCGATTTGACGTCTCGCGGTTTCCATCACGTGTAACTTTGTTGAAACAAAACGAATTGTAATAAACTTTCAGCACTAATAGAGGAAACATTTTCAAACAAAATACTGTTAAAACATTTCAGAATCGACTACTAGGAGCGCTATGGTATAATAAATAAACAGTGCGTTTAGATTTAAGACGATCCATGCTTTATCAATAATATAAAATGGCTTAAGTCAAACAGTTTAATTCAATTGAACATCAAAGAGATAAAAAAAATTTCCCGTATGTTATATGAATGTTACCGAAAGTTAAAAGTTATAATAAGAATATTGTATATAACTACAGGTCTTCATTAGACTATATACACAACGCTATCCAATGCAACAGCATAAGGAAAACATTATCGGAATCAATGCATTACGATTTAGGAATAAAAAAAACTCTAAACCAATTACCCTTTTCAATGTCACAGAAAGAATGCGTTTCCATCAAATTAGCTAGAAAATGAACCATTGATAAATAGTTTCGAGGTTGTACACACGCCTCGAATAACAAGTTCAATTTCGAATGACGCACATTTGCAATCAATTTTGGGGGAAAAAGATTGAATTTTTGCAATCCACCATTAAACGAGTATTGACATCATACCTTCATCGGTCTCTTTTAAGGCCATTTTCTTTGGCTCACAGAACAACATAATCTTCTGGTCATACCATTATTGCATTGGTAGGTACCGGTAAAAAGTATAATCATCTCCCATCTAACCTTCGCCGACCCAAATATACACATTTAATCCATTCCGCACCCATCTGCTACACACTCGAAACATCTATGCGTAGTTTTTGGGATGCCCAAAGCGGTAGTTAAAATGTCATCATAATTAAGTGTGTAACCGTCTGCCGGTTGTTGTTGTCATTCCTGGCGCAGAGTTTAAACGAAATTAATTCAAGTAAGATACATCTCACATCTGGATCGTCTGACACGAAAGTCGTCTTACGTGCCGCTTATGAAGCTGTTGTAAAGATCAACGACTTGGATTAGTATTTTTATATTTCTTCCGCTTGTAACTTACATGAGTCGTGCGTAAAATCAAAATTCATTGACCCTGAACTTGAGCGTTTTCGTTTTTTTTAATGTTGGCACTTCTTCTTCTAAAGATCTTCGCATATTCTTTTACGTTGCATTAATTTGACGCAATAATCGAATCATAATAAGGAAGGTACGTCACGCGGAAGACTGAATCGATCGTGGGAGAGTCATTCATCAGCTATGGTCGTTCAATAATTTGATTAAAAGGCGATTGTTTTTCAGAACATTCGAAACTAATGACTCAACTATAGATACAGCACTTCGAACCAATGGCTGTTCTATACTACCTTTGGTTAGATGATGTTTGTATTCAATAAATATCGTTTCAAATTATGAGAACAAGATCGTCTTAGGAAGCTCTTTACCCTACCTAACCGTTTGAAATGTTTAAAGTTCTAAATAATTGAAAGGTACAAAGTTTTCATTTGGTTATAGTAAAATGAATTAGATGTTTTACAATCAGTGAAAACACCAGTGAAATTTGTAGAATGAAATTGCTGAAAACAATTTCGGTTATACCTTCATCCAATAAATTATTGACATATTATAGTATAATTTAAAAGCTTCTCGATTTTTCAAATAGACAAAACGGATTCTCTAATGAGGCATGACTAAAGACAAGCAAACTACACTATGCAACACTGCATTTTGATTTGTCAACAGTTTACCCAGCCAAATTTGTTGGTCTTTACAGACAGGTACGCTCAACTGATTTCCAGTTCCATCCAAAGGCCCCATTGATACTAAATCATTCATGTCGATAAGCTCGAAACAAAAAAAAACACTAGTTTCGCTATAGGTAAAGTACTCAAGGTTTATGTTGCGGTACGGCGGAAACACTTTGTGATGTTTTATGATCTTCAAGCACCTCGTTGAGCCGCC
Source organism: Uranotaenia lowii (assembly GCF_029784155.1). Classification (NCBI taxonomy): domain Eukaryota; kingdom Metazoa; phylum Arthropoda; class Insecta; order Diptera; family Culicidae; genus Uranotaenia; species Uranotaenia lowii. The sequence goes on along the minus strand of NC_073692.1, from coordinate 285,591,076 downwards.
AACTGAGCGAGAGACAAAAATGCCAGGCACATGAAACGGACACGTACTTATAATTGCTCAGTTAAGCTTTGACTAGTCTTTTACTATATTTACATCACTTAACACTTCTATCGAGCGAAAAGTCACGTTTGGTGACGATGAAATTGGCGGTGAGTAACATTTTCAAAAGTTAATCAAATTTGAAGAATGGTCATTTTTATCACTTTCTGAAAACATGATAGAGTAAGCTTGCCAGATTGCCCGGTTTTATCCGGGTTTGCCCGGATATTTGATGCAAAATTTCGAGAAAGTCCGGTCCGGCCCGGTTGCCCGGATATCGTGAAAAAAGTCCGGATATTGCCCGGATTTTTCACAATTTTCACAAAGAAACCAAAAAAAAAATCAAAGTTTTTGAGTAAGTTTCAGCGAAATCGATTAACGGTATGGAAATTTTCAACGGTTGTTTCAAATAATATCGCTGATTTACTTTTATAAACCTTTAAACATTTAAGTGTTCCAAAAAGTTTTTGGAAGTCTGCGATTACATTAATAAAATATTAATTTAATTTTTTTTGCATTTTTTCTTTGCTTTTATATGCTTTTATATATAATGAAACCTAAATTTTGCCCGGTTTTTGCCCGGTTTTTGGATTTGAGAAATTGAAATCCATGCCCGGATTTTGCCAGGTTTTTTTGAAAAAATGCCCGGAATTGCTAGGCCCGGTTGGGAGTGGGAAAAATTCTGGCAGCCTTATGATAGAGGCTATTTTCCTCACAAACAGTCCAAAGAGAGTCAAAATATTCAACATATTGGCGGAACAAGTAAATCAGTCGCATAGGTGTAGGGTTGCTGAAAAAAATTGTTAAATAAATTAAATTGAAAACCATTTTTAAGTGACTCAACACCTAACTTTAAAGAATACCGTTCTGACACAGAAAACAGACGTATTTGCTAGCCCACTTAACTTGTGTTAAAATTTCAACAACCTTTATTGACCAGAGCAAATGAACAAAAAACAAATACGAGCTGCATTTCTATTAGACCGCAAGCTTCGTATGAAAATTTTAAATTTTTCAATTTTTACGACTCCCATAACTAGTTTGTTTTTTTTTTATGTATGTATGTATGCATATCACCACATACCCGACACCATGGCTTCGTGTGAACTGTCATGTAATGAATGTGTTTTGTGTATGTGTGAGTCTTATTTGGAGCAAGAGACAATCAGTTTCGCAACCGTTTAAAATTCATCACATTTTTAGTGTTATGAATCTACGACAAGTATTCCGCATTCGTGTATATACCAGCCCAAGTGATATTGTGCCCACGTGAATTAATAAGAACGTGATTGAACGTTCTTATTAATAAGTCATTTATAAGAGAAAACACATCTTACCTGTCGGCCATTTATGGGAATCGAACCCAAAAGTTGTCTTGTCGATACCGGGAATCGAACCCAGTACGCCTGGCATACCAAAACAAAACTCGCGCCAGCCTATCCGCTAGACCACACCGGCGCTTATGCCATAACTTGTTTGGTTGTTTTTACTACCCAAATAACTATAAACATTTTGAAAGCGATCCATGCCGTCCTGAGTTAGCGCAACGAGTTTAAATTTAGTATGGAAATTTATTGTGACCAAACCGTACAATTTTCTGGTATCCCAGAAAAGATATTCGATGTTGCACTAGCTATTGAACAGGTCCCAGATATTGAACACAGTAAAATACCAACCAATTAAAACAATAATATACAGTAGAAAATTTAAACAAAAATCGTTTTGCCCCTGTTGAAGCATTTTCTACCTATGTTCAGATAATTATCAAGAATTTCGGATTCTTTAAGGGGGGGGTAGGGTCTAACGGGTATAAAAAAACACCATTTTCACGATTTTTTTCTGGAGCTATCGTTCGAACAAATGTTTTCAAATTTTTTGCATTATACAAAGCATTGTTAAAAGAACATTTAGTAATTTTTTCGTGTAAAAATATTGAAAAATTAGCCGGTAACGGAGCATTTTCGAGGATGCCTTTTAGAAAACAGGATTTGCGGTGGACACTGTATCTCAGCACAGAATCATCTGAAGTCAAAAAATCAGAGCAAAATATTTTTAATAGATGTTTTTCTGGACCCCAACGTTTTTATTTAACTTAAAAATATTTTTATGAAATTTTTGTGGCTGTTTGAAGTAAAAACTACGATTTTTCACTTAAAAATCCGCCATTTTTCACCTGTAAAATCTCCCCAAAGTAAAAAAATCAAAAAAGAAAAACGTTGGGGTCTGATATTTTATATATAGAAAATATGTTCCAAATTTGAAAAGAATCGGATAAGTAGTTTTCAAATGACGATGTCCACGGACTTTAAAAACGTGCTTTCGAGAAAAACGCGTTTGAAGTTTCTGCTTTTGCTTTCTTGCAGTATTAGATAGGAGGAGATAAAGGCCTATAACTTCTACAGTTTTGCTTCAATTGACTTGAAAATTTGACACAACATTCTTGAAATGTTTTACCATAAGAAAATAAAAAAATAAAAAAATCGATTTTTTGAAAATGTTAGACCCTACCCCCCCCCCTTAAGCCATATGCTTCAAAATATAATAAACGTTCAAATTTTGAATTGGTTTTTCAACTGGGTGAAGAAAACAACTGTGCAGTACCTACCTACCTAAGGGTCCAGCGCCGATTGACCGGCGCATAGGGCTGAGATAAAAGATCTCCACTGCTGGCGATCCGGAGCCAGCGTCTTCACTTGCTGCCAGCCAAGGTTCTCGTCAACTATGCGGATTCCAGCGGCTAGACTTCGCCGCCACGAGCTTTTGGGCCTGCCTCTTCTTCGATGCCCATCTGGATTCCAGTCAAGCGCCTCTCTGCAAATCTCGTTTTCATCTCTTCGCAGCGTGTGCCCAATCCATCTCCATTTACGTTCCCAAATCTCGATTTCTAGCACCTTTTGATGACACCGGCGATGAAGTTCAACGTTTGAGATCCAGTTGCCAGGCCACCAAGCGCGGATGATGTTCCGCAGGCAGCGATTCACAAAAACTTGCAGTTTTCGCGTCGTCACCGCACCAAGTTTCACACCCGTACAGCAATACGGATTTGACGCTTGAGTTGAAGATTCGGATCTTAGTTCGTAGAGAGATCTGGCGTGACCGCCAGATGTTTCGGAGACTCGCAAACGTAAATCGGGCTTTTCTGATCCGGGTTTCGATGTCCTTCTTGGTACCACCATCAGGCGTAATCTGGCTACCAAGATACTGGAAGCACTCCACTGTCTCAACCTGTTGTCCAGCTACCACGAAATTGGAACGATTTTCTGTATTGATTTCCATCGACTTGGTCTTTCCGACATTGATTTTGAGACCTGCTGCCTTGGAGCTTTCGGTGAGGTCGTCAAGTTTGCTCTGCATATCCGGTTGTGTTTGGGCGAGCAAAACAATATCGTCTGCCAGGTCAAGGTCGTTCAGTTGCTCCATTGTTGAAGGATTCCACGGCAATCCTCGGTTTGGTCTACAGTCAATCGATCCAGTCAAGATCTCATCCATTACGATGAGAAAAAGCAGCGGTGACAAAATACATCCTTGTCTCACTCCAGCAGTTAACGGGATTGGTTCGGACAAGGCACCGTCGTGCAAGACCTTGCACGAAAATGCCTCGTACTGTGCTTCGATGAGATGGACTAGTTTCTCTGGGACCCCTCGTCGTCTAAGAGCAGCCCAGATGTTTTCGTGGTTCAGTCGGTCAAATGCTTTTTCGAAATCAACGAACACCAGCAGAAGAGAGTCCTGGAATTCGTTGATTTGTTCCAGTATTATTCGTAGCGTTGTGATGTGGTCCACACATGATCGTCCGGATCGGAATCCAGCTTGTTGCCGTCGGAGTGTAGCGTCGATTTTCTCCTGGATCCTGTTCAGGATCACTTTGCAGAGTACTTTGAGGGTTGTACAGATCAAAGTTATGCCACGCCAGTTACCGCACTCTGTTAGGTCTCCTTTCTTTGGGACCTTTACGAGGATACCCTGAATCCAGTCGGCCGGGAATGTTGCAGTATCCCAAATGTCAGCGAAAAGACGGTGCAACATTTGTGCTGACAAGGCAGGGTTGGCTTTGAGCATTTCAGCAGGAATGCAATCGATTCCAGGCGCTTTGTTGGATTTCATGTCCTTGATTGCCGCTTCTATTTCAGCCAGCGAGGGCGCTTCCGAGTTGACGCCATTAATGCGACTTACTGTGGGCGCCTCGAGCTGCGGGTTCTGTTGGCCATTGCTATTTGTAACTCGGAAAACTTGATCAAAATGCTCTGTCTAACGCTTGAGCTGATCTGTTCGATCTGTCAGCAGCTGACCTGCTCGGTTTTTCAGCGGCATTCTTGCATTAGTCCTTGCACCACTAAGGCGGCGAGAAATATCATATAATAATCGGATATCTCCAATGGCGGCGGCTCTTTCTCCCTCTTCGGCTAGGGAGTTTGTCCAGGCTCTCTTGTCTCGTCTACAAGCTCGTTTAACTGCCTTTTCTAGCTCCGCATATCGTAAGCGGGCGGCTGCTTTGGCTGACCCGGTACATGCCTGCTCAATTCCGACTTTCGCCTTTCGTGGTGCAGAATGGAAGGAAACGTGTCTGCGTTACTGCTTATGAAGACCCTTGCTAACGAACTAGGACTATGACCATGGAATCCCTATCGGAAACCGACTCCAGGCCACAGTATAATGCTGTACCGTGCCGATGAGCATAGAAGCACCGGAGTGCCGGAAGAAAGCACGTGAGGATGTGGTGACCCCTCTGAGGGCGGATACGATTCGACCAAAAAAGGTCAGCGTCTGCATGCAGACGGATGGCGAAGTGGAGTTTACCGGAAATGGAAAACTAAAAAGTGATTCTCAGGGAAGCAGAGACCTGGGGCCATGAAGAAACGACCCCGGGATCCAAAAGTCCGGCAGGATTCGGGCGAAAAAGAGGATGAAGTGGGAGGCCATATTTCCGGTTTACGGTTGAGCTCAAAAGGAAACAGGCCACGAAGGACAAAGCCAAAACCAAGTCCAAGCCCAAATCCAACCGGATCAGGGACAAGGAGAGACGTTGATGGTCAAGGCACCGGAAGGTACCTACGCCGATGTGCATCGTCAGCTGAGGACGAGCGATAGGTTGGTCGGCCTAGGAAGGGATGCGCTGACGGATCTGTGTAAGATCGAACTGGACCAGATTTCGATCAGGATGAGGGAAGGGCCTCTCAAATCCGGGACACAGTTGGCGTTCGTGAAACTTCCAGCTGCAGCAGCAAACGCTGCACTCAAGTGTGAGAGGCTACAGGTGGGGTGGCCTATATGCCAGATAGCCATCCCCAAGCAACCGGAAAGATGTTCCCGTTGTGTCGAGTTTGGGCACAAATCGTTTGCCAGCAAGGGCACCGATAGAAGTGGTCTGTGTTGGCGGTGCGTTGAAGCTGGCCATCAGACGGCTAGTTGCCCCAAAGATGCTAAATGTCTTCACTGCGGTGGAGGACATAGGGCTGGCAACCCTAGGTGCCTCGCCTTTCAAAAGGCAAAGCTGCACCTTCACGGGGATAGAAGCGGTTCAACTCAACTTTAACCACTGCCACTCAGCACACAAGTTGTTGAGGCAGATGGCATTTGAGGAAAAGTTGGACGTGGCGTTAGTGGAAGACCCGTATCGCAGGACCTCGGATGGCAGTAATTGGGTAACCGATAAAGCCAGACTGACCGCGTTATAGTGTACAGGAAGATACCCTATAAAAGATGGGGTGTAGGTCAACGGGAGTTTCGTCTGTAGCTGGTACGCATCCACCTCCCCTCCCCTCCCCCGAACCCCAAGGTGCTCTTTGGAGAGCGGCGTCATGATAGACAAAATCGTAGAAGGTCTCACGAGTCCTCCAAAGACAACCCATGGGGCGAAGCTTACAGGATTGTCAGGAACAAGACGCGGCGGTGTGCCACAGGAAACGTGTCTGAATAAACTGCGCAAAATTGTGAACGAGCTGTTCTACATCACGAGGAAGTTTCGTGGCCGAGGAGCCCATATAACTGGGACACGCGTGAAGAGGAGCAGATTTCGCTGGAGGAACTACGGGACATTGCTCCAACTGAACAAAACTCCAGCTCCGGAAGGCATCCCTAACATTGTCCCTAAATGTTCCGGTCATCACTGCAACAATACGTGGATGAGAGGGTCTTCCCAGACGTGTGGAAGCGGCAGCGATTGGTGCTCCTACCATTTACCAAAACCGGGTAAGCCACCAGGTGACCCATCAGCTTATCTCCCGATATGTGTCCTGGATACTGCTGGAAAGGTGCTCGAGAAGGTGGTCAAGAGCAGGGTGCAGCTCTACACCGAAGGTATGAACGGTCTATCCCACAAATAGTTTGGTTTTCGGAAAGTCTGCAGTACGGTGGATGCCATTCGACGTGTCGCTCGTATGAGGATTCCGGCATATATCTGTATGATGGTGGAGTGTTACTTCCGTATTGGCCAACTACAGTATATGACCAGTGAGGGACTAGAAATAGTGAGAGTCTTGGTGGGGTTCCACAAGGATCGATACTTGGCCCGGTATTGTGGAACATGCTTTGCGACAAACTGCTGAGACTGCGTCTCCCCACGGAAGTGGGACTTGTGGGATTTGCCGGAGAGGTGGTTCTCCTGGCATCGGGCCCATCAACCGAAGAGGTCCAGCTACTCGCCACAGTAGAGAAGGTTGTGACTGGCTCACCACAAGACCGAGATGGTGCTGATCACCAACCTGATCTCAGCACAATCCGGGAATGGACCTTGCGCATTCGAATTCAAGCGTGCATTCAAGTACCTGGGAGTGATGATCGACGACCGGCTGAGCTTTACGGCCCACGTCGACTACGACTGTAAAAGAGCGGCAATGGCGACAGCAGGCCTCGCACGGTTCATATCAAACAAATCGGCGATCCGCTGCAGCAGAAGGAGGGTCCTGGTGATACGGAGCGGCAGCCTTGAGCAGGCAGTATAATCTGCAAATGATCTGCAGTGTGCAGCGGCTGATGAATCTGCGAGTAATCAGCGCATATCGAACGGTGTCCTCGGTAGCTGCTGATGTTGTGGCGGAGATCATGCCCATCTCGGTCTTGCTAGAGGAAGATATCTTCTGCTACGAGCACAGGCATATGCCTGATGTGCGGAAACATGCCAGAGAGGCCTCGATCTTTTGGACATCTCCGAACGTGGCCGGTGGACCAACCGCTAGATCCCCAACGTCGGATTTTGGATGGATCGGAGACATGGAGAGGAGGATTTCTGTATGACATAGTTCTTGACTGGTCACGGATGCTTCATGCAGTACCACCATAGATTTGGACACGTGGCCTCACCATTCTGCCCAACCTGCGGACCCTAGAGCACGTAGTGTTCAACTATCTGAGGTTTGAAGAGGTACGCACTTACATGTTTGCCGCCTGTGGACCAAACACGAAAGCCTACAACATCGTGCGGAGAATGTGTGGGGATGTCAATACTTGGCGCATGATCAGCGATCGGTTCACTCAGATCATGACTGCCCTGCAGAGGAGTTGGAACCAGCACCAGTCCACGACCGCTGTAGGATGACTCCTTCGTCGGGGAGCATCTGAGTAGTGTGTGGAGGTGGAGCGCACGATAGTCGTGGTAAGCCTTTTGTTACGAGTAAAGGCCAGACCTCGAATCGTCAGAGGAAAAGTCTTGAATCGTAACAACAGGCAGGGTATGCTGGAGTTTTGACTTGAAAATGAGTTAGCCGATGAGCGCTTAAGCGTGGACTTGATCTCCCATCTCGGGTACAGCCTTCGATGCAGGTCCGGACGAGAATAATAACCTGAGGCTCTCGGTGAACTTTATGGCGTAAGGGTACATAGTATCTAGAGTCGACCAACTGTACCCATGGACCCAGAGTAGTAAACTGGAGGGACGCGGTGGCTCGCCGTACCTTGGAATGCAATCCGTATAAAGGATTTACCACCTGGGTGATCAAACCTCCTAGAACTGTTATAATTTCGATTCCCCTCGTTTTCACCGCGTAATTTTCGTCATGTCAAGAGGATCGGAATAAAATATAGCTCTATGAGGGTTCAAACAACAAGACCAGATGAATTTCATTGAACAAACATCGGTTGGTGCTTGGAAATATAAAAAACATCGTTTCTAGGTTGCTAGCCCAAATCTCCCCTGCAACGCATTATAGAGTTCGAACTAGAGGTTGAACCCCATCCCGTTAGCTTTAAGTTGGCGCTAGTATGATATCGCTAAAATTTGAGGGAAGCCGATAGTATCTGATTAAATGCGAAGCTGCTAACCTTAGATGCCATCTCGCAGAGCGGCAGCACCATAAACATTGTTTTGGCGTCGCCAATGGTTTGTTAGAGAGAAAAATAGCCAAACTATCTTGATATTTAGAGATCTACTTTTTTTCAAGAGAAATACCCCTAAATATTTGCAATGATTTCCAATATTTACATGTTCAATAACTAGAATATTGCCTGTTCAATATTGAAATCATTGCGTTCAAATTGTTACAAAAACCATTTTGAATAAAAAGGCTTAAATGATGAATTTATAACAAAGCTCCGTAAAAATATATCGATTAGAAGCTGTGAAATAAGATTAAGCTACACTATCAAAATTTCATCCGATAAACCTTTCGATATTGTTTATTGGCCACAAATACGCTAAATTCCTAATACATAGTAGTTTTATTTGAATTTCCTGAATGATTTAATTTTAAAAAATTTTCTTCCATTAATATTTCTATATTGAAACGCATTGCGCTAGTTCAAATCAACCAAATCAAAATTTACACTGACTCGAAAGGCATTGAAAAAACATACAGAGAGCAAAAAGTCAGTTTTTGCAGCGGTCTACTTCCTACCTTCAAAAACAATAAAAGCTGGCAGTTTTCCACCACAACTACTTCCGTTTATCAAAACCGTAAAATTTTCATGGCCTGGTCCTGCTGTGTCTCACAGTCCCTTTTTCAACCGCAGCTTTTACACTCGAGGGTTCAAGATAAAACCTGATTTCATCTTCTTTTTAAGTCCCAAAAGATCGAAAGATTTTTTTTTTCTTGCAAACATCCTGAGAATCTTCGGAATTAATCTCGTTTTTTTTTTCAACCAGACAATGGGTTATCTCATCTCATTTTTACACAATTTTTGGACTTCTTTTCCAAATGTTGAGTGATATCAATCCATAGAATATTAAATGTGGAATATTAAGGAAAGACACTCGGCAACCCGTCTATCCAACACTTTAACCTCAAGCTGAAAATAAACGAATGCATGAAAAAATGAGGTGTGCTTTTGAAGTGTTTTATGGTTTATAGTTATTGCAAATATGCTGCGGCAGTAGCGCTTTGCATCTTTAGATAAGTTGCATTTTGTATAAGGTATCTTTAAATTGGTTCAGAAATTTGTTGCTGTATTGATCATTGCCTCAATTTCATACCATTATATTTTCTAATTTAACAAATCTTGTCTTCAAACAATGCTTACTTTTAGCCATAGGTATTGATCAATCATATACAACCATGTAACTGCTAATATGAAATAAGTAAAAAAATTGTTATCAAGTAACATTTGATTATTCTGAATCGCCCTAAACAAACATAAAATAAGACGCTTGCTGCGGATAAATTGTGCCAAATCAACGAGCCTCAAAGAAGCCCCGATCGGTGCTCATCTTTGGCATTTGATCTTTTGCATGTTTACCAAGCCAGCCAGGTGGCGGAGCAGAAAGAATTAGTAAACGTTTAAATCTTTTTATACACATAATTCATTCGCGACCCATAAAGCTCATAAGTACTGGCGTAACAAAATCGAACCAAATTAGTCGATCAAAAGATGACTGCAAATTGTTTAACGGCTGAATGAGCGTTACAATGTGAGCACAGTTCGTTCACCTGGTGGAATAATTAAACGATATCGACAGATCCTTAACATTTTCGAAATTAGGCGTCAAAAATACAGAGTTTGACAAATGTATATTGTAGTTAATGTAGACATTGAAGGGTTGAAGAAAAAAGGCTCATGCTAATCAAACAATTGTAATCTCACTTTGAAAGTAAAAGCCGGTTATAGTTATAGTCAAACAACAAATCAATACAAATCACTTTAAATATTGTTTCGTTATTCACTCTGTTATGTTGTGAGCCTACTTGGTTGAATGATTCAACTCTTTCGATTGCTTTGATTCAGTTTCGTTATTGATAATGATGCGGACAAGTGAAAAGTCTGATCTGATATAATTGGCATTTTAAAACTCTTGTTTTTCCATTAACTCTTTTTAAACAACTTATTTTGAACGGAAATTTTTTTTAACATCAATTGGCTTGAACACTCAACGACGGTCGTTCATAGGCCTTCAAAGCTGCATGAAAGTAAACGCCTGAATTTATACAGCGCTGATTTTCGGCTATGCAGGAAATATTTCAAGACTCGATTTTTTTCATTCATTGGACCGGTTCAAAATTATTTAATGCTGTGGATTGCTTAAATAAAAAAAAATACCGAACGAAAACGAATCTGTCTCTTTGATCCTGATGTTGAAAAGAATACCATTTTATGATAATTATGTTTATAAAATATCTAATTGTTCCCAAACCAAAAATAGAAAAAAATGTTTTCTGTAAATTTATGAGAGAGGAATTAAAGAGATAGGGAAAACTGTACAAGACGCACCAGCGGGGTAAGATGGCCCATGTCATTATTTTTGAAATATACACTAACCTACGGCTTCGAATGATATTTTTCTTCATTTATATTGTAGCAAAAGAGCTTTTTCATCATTCAATAGATGAAAAGTTCACAAAAACTATTTAAGTTCTTAGAAACAGAAGAATCAATGGAATCAACGGGAAACTTTTTATTTTTCATAAGTAACATATAAGGTTTTATAGTAAAACAGCCTGCGCAATCTGATGAAACTACAGCTTATCGTTTTTCCACTCGTGTGCACTTTCGGAAGACTATAAAATGTATGTTGTGTTTTATTAACTTCCTGCATATTTTATCAAAAATAAATCATATAAAAATTAGGGCAGAATGCCCACAAAACCACGTGTTTTACGCTCAAATTTTGAATGCTGTTAAGAAAAACCTTCTTTTCGATAATACGTAAATCTGGTATCGCTGTAAATAGCAATTATGCTAAAATGGTGCGTTATGTACAGTTTTCTCCACTTAATTTCAATTCTTTTTTGGTATTCCGGAGAATTCCCCTTATCTTCACGTTGCGATTTTCCATCTGAACCGTCATTTTAAAGGTAATTTAAACCCTTTTGAAAATAAGGTGTCGCAGCATGACGCGTCACGATTCATAATTTGATTTTTTATGTTTTGTACTAAATGATTTATGGTTAATGTTATATTAAAAACTCTCATAGAAAAATGATAAAAAAATTTAAATGTTTCACAAAAATATTTTATCGTTTCTCATGTTTATAAGTCATTCTATAACAAGTTATTACAGTGAAAAAAAAATCCTTATCCGAATTTTACCATATTTGGCTGAAAGACACAAAATGTCTGTATCACTGTAATGACTTGCAGCCATCATGTAATTTCCACTGTTCTAATTTCTCACCTCACTTTTAAGACATTATCGACACTTCCCAAACCGCACCTTTTACCCGGCGTTCGTCCTCTTCCGACCGTCCTGCCGTCACTTCCCTTTCCTTCCCCTTCTCCACGAGAATGAACCCGGTCTTCATCTTCTCTCTTCGTTCACTCGCTCTCCGTCATACGAGGGGTGCGCCACTACAATCACAGTTTCAGAACAGTCACTGTTTTATATACATCGATCTAATCCATCGATTAATGTCAAAAAATGTTTAAAACAAAAACTATAAAATTAAATCGTTAGTTTCACTATAAATATGATGATTTCATCGTGTATTTGAGGAAAATTTTCGTAACTAAGAGCCTATCAAATCCCGATATAATGTTTCTTTACAACTATAATAGTTCTAGTTCTAGTAAAGATATTCAAACTTTGTTCCAATTTTTAAATGTTAATTCTTTAGCTTAAGCATTCAACAAACATAAAAAAGATCATTAGTAAGCCTTGCATGATCTTTTGCTAATGATTTGTACTCTGACAGTTTAAAATTTCGATTTCTATTTGGTTTCAGCCAAAAAATGACCGTTCTCAACGCCATTCTGGGGAAAATCAATACTGGTTGCTCAATCTTCTACAACCAAATCAGGACGACTGTTACCCGATCAGGAGAGCAAATCAAAATAAGAACTCAAATATACAGTTGCGTTCAAAAAAGAATGAAATCGCGTGAAGCTGCGCACCCACTTCCAACTTTGACAAGCTGCCATTTCTCTCTCGGTTGATATTTTTTCATGAAAATTTCACACAATCTAGTTCAACTATTCAACTAACACTCTACGAAATTTGAAGCCTTTACAATGGCGGGAAACAAAAATAGAGCTATTTCCGTAAAAAAGGGAAATTTGGAGTTGCTTCACTAAACTTGCTGTATCTTCGACAATTTTCATTTAAAAACCTTGAAATTTGGTCCAAAGATGTAAAAAAGTTTGATCTAATACCAGGCCAAAATTCGTCAAAATTGATGAACGTGATAAAAAATGGGGAAGTGTAGAAAATCAGGTTCATTATCGCCCAGCAGACGATTTCATTCTTTTTTGGACGGATGTTTGTATGGAAAACATCGTCCATGTATTCTTGGTTTTTTCATAAACAAAATCAAAATTGATCACAAGAAAGGTTGTAAATTGATAGAAACTTCATTCCTGCTTTGTTTAAAAATAGAAATTGTTCCAACAGAGCTGATATTGAAACACAAGAGCGAATTGAATACTCGCTTTAATTGTGTATCATATTTGATTATCGGAATAATTAACAGGACATTTCTGAATCTCTGTTCTTCTTATTTCGAACTCTGTTGAAACATTTTCTCTTTCGAAACAAAGCACGAATGAAGTTTTTATCAATTTACATCATTCTTTGTGATAAATTTCGATTTTGTTAAAGAAAAAACCAAGAATACATGGATTACGATGTTTTCCATACAAACATTCGTCCAAAAAAGAATGAAATCGTCTGCTGGGCGATAATGAACCTGATTTTCTACCCGGCCCCATTTTTGATCACGTTCATCGATTTTTACGAAACTTGGCCTGGTATTAGATCAAACATTTTTACATCTTTGGACCAAATTTCAAGATATTTAAATGAAAATTGTCGAAGATACAGCAAGTTTAGTGAAGCAACTCAAAATTTCCCTTTTTTACGGAAATAGCTCTATTTTTGTTTCCCGCCATTGTAAAGACTTCAAATTTCGTAGAATGTTAGTTGAATAGTTGAACTAGATTGTGTAAAATTTTCATGAAAAAATATCAACCGAGAGAGAAATGGCAGCTTGTCAAAGTTGGAAGTGGGTGCGCAGCTTCACGTGATTTCATTCTTTTTTGAACGCAACTGTATCTGAACGATATATTTATATCTTCTTCAGTTAGAATCTTGTTCTCATAGTTTTCGACTTTAAATTCCTTGAATCTGGGTTGGATTTTATTTTGATTGACGTTCTTGAATATTGAGGAACTCACTTTCAACGATGAAGAATTTTTTTCAAATTGTTATATAATATTATATTCGTATCTTATTTTGATATGCAAATAACTTAACATGAAACACGGACATCGTAGTCAACGGCCCAACCCGTACTTAAATGAGGTTTGTTCAACAGATTTTTAAGATTGAATCCGAATTATGGGAAACCAAAAATGTAGCACGGTTTTTGAAAATATTGTGGGTTATTGACATTCCATCAGAAAGTGTTCACAAAGAATGCATATCTTGATAAGTTATAATTTTGATAGGTTTTGTTCTGCCCGATATCAAACTATGCTATCTGAACGAGATATAATCTTGATCGGAGCATATCAAAAACTGGTATAATTTAGCTATGATCGTATAGATTTCCTGATATAATTTATGATATTTTATCGTCCTACGAGTACTGAATCATCTCATTTAGATAGAAAAAAAATTAGTATCAAAATTTCTCATCTTGATATAATTTTGTTTTCCCCTCCAGATCGAGAAATGTTCACGTTCTCCGTCTCCTTTTCCTGCTGTCGAGCCCTGACTTTTGCGTGAGTGGCAAGTTTGTGGCGTTTCAGCGACAAGCTTGTTGAGAACACGTCGTAGCATTGGTCGCAAGAGATCGCGCATTCCCAGTGTTCCTTCAGATCGCCTATTTTTTCAAATGTTGAGTTACAGGATCGTGGCCCTTGTTGTCTCTTCGATTCAGCAAGATCCAGATTCGAAGAACTAACAGAACATAGGGGTTTAGTTACCGTTGGTTTCTTTGGAATATCTTGAAAATGCTTAGGGTCCTCTGTCGTCGAGACGGCATTACTGAGCGCGTCGTTGAGGTGTTGGTTGACCATCAGCAAGTAAATTTGGAAAAGCGAGACTTTGCACGGTTCACATAACAGAACATCACTCTCCGATTTTGCAGTCGTCATCGTCAAGTCGAACAGTAAACGAGGCAGCCAGATTTGCTGCCCTCGTGTTTGGCAGTGTCTGCACAGGTGGTCCATTTTTTAATTCGATTTTAAGCTCGAAAAAAGGCCGACAGGCAGGCTCGCCATTTATCCCGATCAGGAGGAAAAAACTAAATTATATCAAGATGAGATATTTTGTTACTAATTTTTTCCTATCTAAATGAGTTATGATTCAGTACTCGTAGGATGTTAAAATATCTCAAATTATATCAAAAAATCTATGCGATCATAGCTAAATTATATCAATTTTAGATATGCTCCTTTCAACATTATATCTCATTCAGATAGCATAGTTTGATATTGGACAGAACAATATCTTTCAAAATTATAACTTATCAAGATATGAGTGCTTCGAGAAAAATTTCTAGTGAAATGTCAATGTTTATGCTAAAACCATGCTCCATTTTTGGTTTCTCAAGAATTGGATACAGTTTAAGGAATCTGTTAAGCGAAACCCATTATGTGCGGGTTGGGCCGTTGAATTCGATGTCCGTGTTTCATAAAAAGTTGCACGTTTACCAAAATATGATAGTTATTTTTTTTAGGACAATCCGAAAAAATCTTTATCAAGGAAAATGACCCGATCAGGCTTAAACATATCCCAATGAGATATTTATATCTTTTTCAGTTAGAATATTGTTCTCATAATTTTCGACTCTTAGTTTCATGAATCTTGGTTATATCTTATTTCGATTGGTATTCTTGAATAGGATTGAACTCACTTTCAATGAGAAAGAATTTCCCGATCAGGAGGGAATAACTAAATTTTATCAAGATGAGATATTTTGATACTTATTTTTTCCTATCTAAATGAGTTATTATTCAGTTCTTGTAGGATGTTAAAATATCTTAAATTATATCAAAAAATCTATGCAATCATAGCTAAATTATATCAATTTTAGATATGCTCCTTTCAATATTATATCTCATTCAGATAGTTTAGTTTGATATTGGACAGAACAAAACCTATCAAAATTATAAATCAAGATATGAGTGCTTCAAGAAAAATTTCTAGTGGAATGTCAATAACCCATATTATTTGCTCACACCATGCTCCAATTTTGGTTTTTTAAGTATTGGATTCAATTTTATGAATCTGTTGAGCGAAATTCATTAATGCACGGTTTGCGCCGTTGACTTCGATGTCCGTGTTTCATAAGAAGTTGCACGTATATCAAAATATGATATAATCATATTATTTAAGGGCAATCCGAAAAAAATCTTTATCAATGAAAATGAGCTCAACCCCATTCAAGTCTGTCAATCAGAATAAGATATAATTTAGATTGGAGAAACTTAAAATCGAAAATTTAGAGTACTTAATTATAACTGAATCAGAAGTAAATATCTTGGTATGATACGTTTGAGTTATTATTTTGATATGCTCTCCTGACCGGGTTGTTTCAAATTGTTATAATATATTATAACCGTATCTTATTTTAATATGCAAATAACTTTCCATGAAACACGGACATCGAAGTCAACGGCTCAAACCGTACTTTAACGAGTTTCGCTCAGCAGATTCATTAAATTGAATCAAATTTTTGGGATACCAAAAATGGAGCATGATTTTAGCAAATAGTGTTACTGACATTCCACTAGAAATTTTTCTCGAATCATTTCTATCTTGATAAGTTATAATTTTGATAGGATTTGTTCTGCCTGATATTAAACTATGCTATCCGAATCAGATATAATCTTGATTGGAGCATATCTAAAACTGATATAAATTAGCTATGATCGTATAGATTTTTTTTTATATAAATTGAGATATTTTAACATCCTACGAGTACTAAATTATAACTTATTTAGATATAAAAAAAAGTATCAAAATATCTCATCTTGATATAATTTAGTTTTTCCCTCCTGATCGGGGAGCTCAACTCCATTCAAGTCTGTCAATCAGAATAAGATATAATTCAGATTGGAGAAACTTAAAATCAAAAATTTAGAGTACTTAATTATAATTGAATCAGATGTAAATATCTTGGTGGGATACGTTTGAGTTATTATTTTGATATACTGTCCTGATCGGGATCCGAAAAATATCTTTATCATTGAAAATGAGCTCTAGTCCGTCAATCAGAATAAGATATAATTCAGACCATTTCGAATAGGGAAAAAGAACAGTTGTTTTTCCGGGAACAGTAAAAACCAAAGCGAATTTGTATTTTGACTTTTGCCTTAATTACAACTTTTCTCGCTTAATGATGAACCAAATTTCAAAGAATGAACAACTGGCATCGTTACAGCGGAGGATAAATTGTTTGGCTGCTAGTCCAGGGCTGGTAGCGGGTCACTTTTTTTGGGTCAGTCACTAAAAAGTCACTTTTTTCATCATTTGGTCACTAAAGTCACTATTTTCCGAGAAATGGTCACTTTTATCACCAAAAGTCACTTTTTTCACCGAAAATAAACCAATAAAAGAATAATTTGAATTGCGTGTGTCAATATTGACGGTAGTAACGGTAAATTACTTGATCAGCCAATCAAAAATTTCATCAAATGAATCACCCTTGGCTTGAGACATTTCGATCTACGACATTATTTGACGTTCATGAAGTGAAACTTACTTTGACTGTAGATTTTAATTTTTAGTTCAATCAACCTTTTGTATTGGAACTCAAAACTTGATATACAAAACCCCTATCTCGTCTTTAGAATGGGTTTTTATTAAGAAGTGTAAATAAGATTGGAGATTGAAACGACCCCTTTTTTTTCATTAAAAAAATCTTTGATGTCATAACAAATGTTATGTTGATATGAAATATTCTTTAAAAAAACAATTTCATACTCAATTTTATTTCGTGTTTTCTGTTCTTCTAAATACTTTAAAAAAAGGGTTTTAAAAACTCACACAAGGCCACAAAATTTACATTTTTCTTAGTTTCAATGAATTTAAACGGTAATTTCAACTTATTTGGGTTCCCCGAATCTTAATATGTATGCAATATTTCTATCAGCTTTTGTTATTGAAATGACTTTTGAAAATAATTAAAAATCTTTAGAGAAGTTTCTGCACTTTTTTTTTACAAAAACTCAAATCAAAAACATTCTATTTAAAAATAAAAGTTTTATATGAATTGATGAGCTTTAAATAGAGAATCAAGTCTTTTTTACACTTTCTGCTGTGATGTCAAAAATACTTGTAATGACATTTTTCCATAATCAGTTATCTATCAATGTTTGATTTTACTAGTAATGAACTCTTTATCACCAAAACTAAATGTATTCGGCCGAATTTGACAAAATTTCTAGTTTAGGACACTATTCACCAAATCAATAATTTAAAAAAATAAGCACCAAAATGGTTATTGAAAAAACTATTCCTGAAATGTTTTTAAAAACTTATATTTTCCATATTGTTTTTTCAATTTTCAAAAAAAATTAACCGAATTTTATTGTACAGTTTTTTTTTTAAATTTTCTAATCAACTTGTCGGATTTTTTTTAATCAAACTTTTTAAATTTTTAAGACATATTTTTAACAATTGTTTCCTTGTTTCTAAATTCTGAATTTTCGTGTTCTACTACCATAAGCCTTTAACTCCAAATTTTTAATAATAAAACATAATTTTAATCTTCTGTTCTTTCAGGACTTACTTTATTAAAGGTTTTATGTCTGGTTTATATAACTGGCACTTTTAAAATAATTATAAATATATTCTTGTTAATATCAAATTCAATTAAACCACCGAACATTGAATTAATTCTGTTCAAAATTCATTTCTTCATTTAATCGGTAATTCACATTTAAATCGTGATAAAATATTTTTTGTTCAAATTAAAAAAATACTGCGGAATTTCTCACTAAACTTCCAGTTGAAAATGAGGAAAATAATTCCAAATTTAGATGAATAAAAATTAACAATTATTATCATTTTCCTAACATCTATTCTTGGTAAGTTTTGTACAAGATTGGACATTTATTTTAGAATTCAGATTTTTTAATTTTAAATTTGCTAAGAAATTCTTTTGAAACTAATTTATTTCTTACTTTTTTGACTTATCGAAAATTTGAAACATTCATTGTAATATGTTTCCAAAATTTTGTTCATCAGTCATTTTTTTAGTTTATGTGTTGAACATGAGTGACAAACGGTGAAAGACTTTTCAATTTTTTATTTTTGGTATTGTTATTATTTTTTTATCTAAATTTGAATTTCGAAATCCCTCCCCCCCCCCCCCTCCCCTCGCACGGGCCTGATTTGGACACATTTTTTGTACTTCAAAGTTACTTTTTTCGTTCTACATAGTCACAATTTGGTCACTTTTTTCGGTCCTCAAAGTCACTATTTGGTCACTTTTTTTCTAATTTAGGTCACTAAAGTCACTACTTTTTCATTGTCAAACCGCTACCAGCCCTGCTAGTCTACTTTAAACAAGTTTTTGTAAGTTACCTTTTTCTGGGTTGAAAGGAAGTTGAGTCGTTGAAAAAAAAATAAAAGAATAAGAAACAACTTCATTACTTTTAATGAAATAGACGGATCATTATCTGTGTTGGAAAATGCTGCATGTTACCTCGCTACGAAAGCTGAAAATACAAATCACCAAATGTAAATTCGAAAGTGTGAGTTGTTACAATAAAAGTTATCAGATGTTGAACAAGATGATCAAACAGTGATTTCTGAAGACTACATTCAGGCGTTTAAATAACGACGCTTTCGTCAGAAAAGGTAAACTATTAGATAGGTCAACTGTGGATACCGATGGGAAAAATGTTTAAGCTTCGGAGTAACTAAATTCCAAGTTGATACCAAAGGTTAAACTTGCCTTCGGTTTATTCTGAATGTTAGCTTCAATAAAATCATGCTGAGAATTTAACAGGTACAAAAAAAAATATAATAAAATTCATTGGGATAGTGTTTTGATAATGAAGAAAAGTCGTTGTAAAACAGTAAAAAAAAGTGACAAAATTACAGAATCAACCCTTTAGAAGATCAATCTGGAATAGTTATGATCAATTGCGTTCTAATACAGTTTTACACTATGCAGAGGAATAACACCTTAACAGATTGCCATTAGCATTTTGCGTGAACAGTTATAATCATGATATGGTATTACATCATTTAACGTCATTCGATTTCATTTGTTTAAGCATGCTAAATGTAGTGTTGAATTCGAAGCTTCTTTTCGCGCTCGCCCTTCACAACTTTTCTGGGAAGCTGCACCAGAAAGAAAAACAGCACAAAATACAACACAGCACCCGTAGCATCTGCTGGTTGTGAGATTCAAGACATGAAATGTACGCGAGCTGCATCTTACTTACCAACAGACAGTTCAGCTGCAAGTCATTTCACGGCACTTTTGCCCTTTTTAATTAATTTACTCTACTTTCGTTCACGCAGAGTGGTTTGCGGAAAGTGACTGGTGAGTGTTTTATTGGAAATTTTCTGCTCCCGCTTCCGCAGAATGAGAGTTTCAATAAAGCTATTCCAGAAAGCTTTTCATCAGATGATATACTATTATCAATTTGTGGTTTCAGTTTCTATGAGTAGAAACCGTTTGGTTTTAACGAATCTTGTGATCTAGAAATTAAAAAAAAAACTGTTCAAAAACTCTAATACACGAATTGTTTTTAGCTTTTATGGTGATTATCTGGAACATAACCTCAATTTGTTCAAAAGAAGATTTTATAAAACCATTGAATTGAAACAAATCATTGGCACTGCATCAACCATTTGGCAAGTTTGAATTTATAATTCCTTTGATTGAGGCTTTTGTGACTTCTATTGTAAAACATCGTTTCCTGAATCATCAAAAATTCGCTAAAATGACTTAACTCGTTGAATAACCATTTTTTGCCTTACGAGTTCTATTATTTGTGTTAACGGGCATTCAAAAATTTGGTCATGCATATTGTCGCTATTTTAATACCATTCATCTCCGAGGCTAATTCAGACCTTCCTCAACAGCCCAGTTGATGCATCTCATCAGAAAACCTGTTGCCCGGCGCATGATCAAAATCTATGCCACACAACGATTTTATTTTTGGGGAACGGCACGATTTCGCGGTTAATTTCAATCTCCATTTCATCAAGTTTTTGCCTATGTTATGATTTGTTTGAGCTGGTGCCGCTGAGTCTTTGTAAAGTCACCAAAAATTCCTCGTGAGTTAGGTGGTCACTTTTTATGTAAGCATTAATCTGAGGCGCACTTGTGTGATTGATGTCATTTGGTATACTAAGTTTACTTTCCTTTTCAAATCCATCTTAAAATATTTGACAGAAATCATGTGAGCAGTGTAAGTTGAAAGCTTGCCATAGTAGGTAATTTGTTGAGTACCTTTCCGCATTGCAGTTTTCTTGATACATAGTCACCATATGTCAACAATGGTTTAAAAACCAATGAGAAAAATTGATTTATAAAATCAGGTAGCGCCAATTAGCTTGAAAATTTTTTAACACCTGGAACATATATTTCATCTTTCTGCTGCATCTATGAAAATGAGCAGTTTTGTGCACCCCGTATGATTGAAAATGTTGTGGTTTCATCGGAGGTGGTACATAAGGTGCACAAATATGATCACATATAGATGCATAAATAAGCATAGGTGAAGTCACTTCCATCTGTACCGTTGAGCCGTCAACACGTACGCCGGAGCATCGTATCGTTGCTGTGTACCTGCAGGAACATTTTACATTATTTATTTTTTCCTTACCTGTATTTCAATCAGCACTTTTCAGTGCTAAAATTATTTTCATTTTCTTTTATTCATATTTTCTCTTTTCTTTCCAGCATGGGGAAGTCTTCGGCCGGCTCAAGGGCCGGAAGAAAACGGATTGCTGAACCTAATCCAGGGCCATCTGCCAAAAAAGTTGAAATTTCCAATTCATTCGATGTCCTTCATAACATTGGTGATGAGGAAATATTCATATTTAATTCTGATAAGAGTACTAAGAAACCTTCTTCTTCTTCTTATACTCTTAAAAATGAAAAGATTCCACCAATAACGGTCACGATTCCTGACTTCAATGCCTTTCGAAAAGAAATCGTCACTTCCGTCAAGGATGTGAAGATTTCTTTTCAGATCGGTCGAAGGGGAACTGCTCGTATATTGGCGGAATCTTTTAATGATTTTCAAAAAATTTTAAATTATTTGAATAATAAAAAACACCAATTTTTTACGTACGACACTAGAGGTGATCGTCCTTTTAAAGTTGTACTTCGTGGTCTCACCGGCGATCAGACACCGGATGAGATCACAAATGAATTAAATTCTTTGTTAGGTTTTTCTCCAATTCAAGTAATTCAAATGAGGAAAAGAACCAACACGAATAATACCAGTAGTGTTGGTTTTGCTCCTGAACTTTATTTGATCCATTTTAAAAAGGATCAGGTCGATAATTTGAAAATTTTGGAAAAGGCTCGTCTTATGTTTCATTGTCGAGTAAAATTTGAACCTTTTCGTAAATCCCATACCAATTTTTTACAAAATATTACGCAATGTCGTCGTTGTCAAGCTTTTTGTCATGGCACTAAAAATTGTAGAATGAATGCCAGATGCATGTTTTGCGGCTCATTCGATCATGAAAAATCTAAATGCCTTTTTGGTGGTGATAAGCCAAAAACAGAATTTTTTAAGTGTGCGAATTGCGCAGGTAATCATTCCTCGAATTCTCTAGATTGTCCCGTTAGGGCAAAAATTGTTGCTTCTAGGAAAAACCCCAAAGTTTCCAGAAAAGTTTCTTCTCCTCCTTCCTCTTTTTCGTCTACACACGTCAGACCGGCAAACAACCTGCCTGTTCGCAGTCAGCCTCGGCCTACATTGGAATCACGGCTGGGTAATACCCGAAGTGATTTTAATGTTACCTGGGCTGATTCTGCGCCACAGACTCGTTGTTTATCGTTCTCAGAGGTGGTTGAAAATGGGTTGCCCTCTTCAGGTTTAACTAATAAAAATGGGAAAAAACCAAGTCTCAACGTTCATGCGAAGGCTTGGGAAAATCCCCGAAATTCAAATACTTTTTCTTCTCCTTCCTCTTCTGATTCTAACAATTTTGTTGATTTGGGTGAGATTACTGAGGAAAAATTAAAATTTTTGCATCAAAATTTAATGGAAATGATGCAACTTATGTTGAAAGCAAATTCAATGTTTGAAGCTTTCCAAACTTCTTTTAATTATGCTAACAAAATTATTATGACTTTACGATTCCCTCATGGATCCAAATAGATGCTTAAATATTATGAATTGGAACGCTAGATCTTTGCTGGCTAACCAAGACGAGTTCTTTTTATTTTTGAAAACTCAAAACATACATATTGCTGCCATCACTGAAACTTTTTTAAAGCCAGACAATAACTTGAAAAGCAATGCTTTCTTTAAAATTTTACGAAATGATCGACTTGATCGACAAGGTGGGGGTGTAGCTATTGTCATCAATAGTCGTCTCAAATTTAGACTTCTTCCTTCTTTCAATACAAAAGTCTTAGAAACAATTGGAATTGAATTAGAAACTTCTATGGGGAAAATTATAATTGTTGCCGCATATTTGCCTTTTCAATGTAGCGGTGAACAGAAAAATTTTTTGAAGGGAGATTTACAAAAACTCACCAGAAATAAATCTAATTTTTTTATTATTGGTGACTTTAATGCAAAACACCGATCTTGGAATAATATTTCATCAAATTCAAATGGGAATATATTGTTTAATGACTGCTCTGCAGGTTATTATACTGTTGAATATCCTAATGGGCATACTTGTTTTTCTTCAATTAGAAATCCCTCCACAATTGATTTGGTTCTAACGGATTTAGGCGAGCATTGTAGTCAATTAGTTACTCATGCGGACCTCGATTCAGACCACCTTCCAGTAACATTTTCTTTATCCCATAGTCCCATTGAAAACCCTTTAAAATCAACTTTTAATTTTCAAAAGGCTAACTGGGAGCGATATATGAATTTTATTGAACGTAATTTAGATGTAAACGTTCCATTGAATTCAATAGAAGATATTGATTTGGCTGTAGAAAATTTGACAACTTCAATAGTCAATGCTAGAGCCGCTTCAATACCTAAAGTTAAACATAAATTTAATCAACCTTTAATTGATGATGATCTTCAGTTTTTGATACGACTGAAAAACATTCGTCGACGCCAATATCAACGTACTAGGGATCCTTATTTGAAATTAATTTATTGCGACCTTCAAAAAGAGATAAAACGTCGTTTAAATTTCATTCGTAATGAAAATTTTGCTAAAGCAGTAGAGGACATAAAACCCTACTCAAAGCCATTTTGGAAATTAACTAAAATTCTAAAAAAGCCCCAGAAGCCAATTCCTACTTTGAAAGATGGGGATAAACTTCTTTTAACTAATTCAGAAAAAGCTCAAAAATTAGCCCAACAATTTGAGTCTGCTCATGATTTTAATTTAAACGTTGTAAGTCCAATTGATGCTCAAATTTCCCTAGAATTTGATGATATTCTTTCTAAGCAAATTGTGTTTGAAAGTTCTTGTGAGACAAATATTGATGAACTTAAATTGATTTTCAAAAAATTTAAAAATATGAAAGCCCCGGGGGAAGATGGGATTTTCTATATTCTTATTAAAAAGTTGCCTGAAAGCACTTTAAATTTTTTAGTTAAAATCTTCAATAAATGTTTTCACTTGGCTTATTTTCCCAATAAATGGAAAAATGCCAAAGTAACTCCAATTTTGAAATCTGGAAAAAGTGCTTCAGAGCCTTCAAGTTATCGACCAATTAGTTTGCTTCCTTCTTTAAGTAAACTATTTGAGAGAGTTATTTTGAATAGAATGATGATTCACATTAATCAGAATTCTATTTTCCCTGATGAACAATTTGGTTTTCGTCATGGACATTCTACTACACATCAACTTTTGAGTGTAACTAATATGATTAACGCTAGCAAATCTGAGGGTTATTCAACTGGTGTTGCTCTTCTTGATATTGAAAAAGCTTTTGACAGTGTTTGGCACAAAGGTTTAGTAGCTAAATTAGCTCGATTTGATTTTCCTGTATATCTCACCAAAATTATTCAAAATTATTTGACTAGCCGAACTTTGCAAGTAAGCTATCAAAATTCATGCTCTGAAAGGATACCCATTAGAGCTGGTGTCCCTCAGGGTAGTATACTTGGGCCTATTTTATACAATATTTTTACTTCTGATCTTCCTGATGTCCCAGAAGGAAAAGGTAGAAGATTATTTGCTGACGATACTTTGCTTTCAGCCAAAGGTCGAAATTTACGGGTGGTACGCAGTAGATTGCAACAAAATTTAAATTCCTTTTTGAATTACTTGAAAATGTGGAAAATTTCTCCTAACGCTTCCAAAACTCAACTTATTTTATTTCCCCATAAGCCAAGAGCAAATTTTTTAAAACCTAATGAAAATCATTCCATAACTTTTAATGGGGTTTCTCTAGAATGGTCTGATCACGTGAAGTACTTGGGACTCACACTTGATCGGAATCTTTCTTTTAAGAATCACATTGAAGATATTCAATCTAAATGTAATAAATACACTAAATCTCTTTATTCTCTCATCAACAGGAAATCCCGGTTGTGTCTGCGAAATAAGATGCTCATCTACAAACAAGTTTTCCGACCAGCGATCATGTATGCAGTTCCGATTTGGTCTAGCTGCTGCGCGACGAGGAAGAAAGCCATCCAGAGGATTCAGAACAAAGTTCTGAAAATGATTTTGCGGCTCCCACCTTGGCACAGCACCGAAGATCTTCATCGGATTGCGGGCATTGAATCGATCGGAGAGATGGCCAACAAAATTATCTCCAACTTCAGAGGCAAATCGATGCAGTCTTCCATCGCAGAGATTCGTTCTCTTTATGTTTAGTTTAATTTTAGGATAGTGTTTAGTTTTAAGTATAAAATATTTTTGCTATTACAGGATGTTCTCCTACATTAAAAACTTGATTGCGCTCAGCAAATTTAAATCTTTTAAATAAATTTTTATAATCTAGTTAACTATAGGGCTATGAACAGTTCATTATTGAGCTGAACACCTAGTTTAATGCAATAATGTAATATAAGTGTAATGATGATTTGATACAAATAAAGACATATTTAAAAAAAAAAAAAAAAAAAAAAAAAAGCATAGGTGAAGTCACCCACCCTTACCTTATGTACGTAACATAGGTTGGGAATACAGGCATGGACATGAAATTAAAAGTGAAGATAAAACAACCCAAAAGAAAACAAACTTCAAATTTGAGAGTTTTCACATCAGATTGAAATGTGGGGATGGGCCCTGAACTGCCATAGCAACATTTTGCGTAAACAAGAAAAATCACATTTTACATATGGCTCCATTTGCTTGATAGGTTTTCGAGCTAAACATACTTTCTTTCTTTCCGTTTCTCCTCTAAAAGAAGGAGAGGATTTGAATCTTAAAAAGAAGACTTTCATGTAAAATATAGTTCCTAATACTTCAAAAGTTTTGAAAACAATGCGATAAAATCTCCACCATTCTTGACTCTGTACTGCATGGAATCTCTCGTCAAAAAAATAGAAACATTTTTCGTACTTGAATACTTTTTCTTTCAAATTTGATTCCATTTGTTGTGTAAGTTCTTAATTCATACAAAAAATGTGCAGAACTCCTTTTCCCCTCTCTTATCTTCCACTGAAATTTTTTTTTTTCTTTAAATAACCATAGAATCATTTTTCGTATCTTTATACTATCCCCTGTTAAATTTGGTTAAATTTATTTGATGAGCCCTTTGAATTTATCAAAACTTCTCTATCCTGTGAAGGTAACCGAACCATCTTAGAAATATTTCATGTATTTAAATACTCTTCCCTATTTGTTGCCATCTGCTAGATTAACACTCGAGATATTTAAAAAAAAAATGCAGGAGCTCTCCTTCCGCCTTCCTATCGAATCTGTGAAATGAGGAAGAAAGAAGCCTTAAACAAGCAAAATAAAAATATCTACCCAAATTCTCTTTGCTATTGAATTTGAATAGTAAGTTCTCGAGTGATCCAAAGATATTGAATGATAAACTCCTTCCCTTTGAAAAGAGGGAGGGATCTCGATACATAAAAAATCATTTCTCGTACTAGAATATACCTACTTCTAGATTTGGTTAGTTTTGCTCGATTAATTCTCGAGTAATGCATGAAAGGGAGACCCTCTCCCCCTTCTTATACCTTCAGTGGAAGGACAGATGGGTTCTTCCTACCAATATACTCTAGCATGCCAAAGTTGGTTCCATTTACCGAATTGGTTCTCGAAATGAGCGAAAAATTGTATGTGAGTCTCCCTTCCCGCTTCCTATTTTCCCATTGGAAGGAGAGAGGGGTACCAAACCATAGAACATTTCTCGTATCCAAATTAGGATTGGTCGATCTTTGATCGATCTTTGGGAGATCGATCTTTTGAACTCAAATTTCCGATTTATGGATCGATTCTTTAGTCTTGTAAAAATCGATTAAATCGGTTTATTTTCGATCCGATCTTTCGATCTTTTGAAGTTTTTTTTTCTATATACTGCGGAGATTTCGAGATTCAGTTTCGTGCAAAATAGTAATTCTTGCACCCTCCTAAAGACTGCTTTTCATTATTGGTGCTTTCATGCCAATAAAATTGAGACCGACATAATAGGTAGCGTTTTATATTTCTATATCCTTGAGGAAAACCAGAGCTTTTATAAATATTCAAGTAATCCAAAGCTCAAGGTTAAACTTCTTATCGAAACCTTCGAATCTCATCAAGGTTAGCGAAATCACAAAATTATCTGTTATATTACTGAGTTTTTAGCAAGTTTTCGTCACAGAATCTGTGTCTCAGGTGACAGAATAATGAAAATTTTCACAGAACGTACAGAATTTGTGTGTTTTGTACATACTTTGGAAATTTTGAATGTTAAAAAACGATTCAATTGGTGAATCTTCGACTTTTCTATAAAATTCATGACAACGTCATTACAGGAAACTGCCACAGAATTCTGAGGTCAAAACACAAAATTACAGATTTTTATTTGTCAGAAACACAGATTTTTTTGTTCGGAAACCTTGTCTTATAGTCAAGACTCGGTGGAAGGCTGATCAGCATTAAAATGAGAAAAAATATTTCTAGAAAAATAAAGTGTCCTATGTTGAATTTGAAAACATATGTTTTATTCTCATACATTTGATATTCAAATGTTTGATTCTCGTCATTTTACATTATTTACTTCAGCATAAAGCAGCCCTACCCCTTTTTAACAACAATTTAAAAGATCGATCTTGCAGAGATCGATCATTTTGCTTCGATTTTTTAGGTGGATCGATCCTGGAACCATTCGGCTGAATCCATCTTGGGAATCGATCTTTTCCAGGAGATCGAACAATCCTAATCCAAATACACTACCATGCCAAATTTGGCTCCCATTGCATGATCGGTTCTCGAATTATTAAAACATGTTTCCTTTGTTAAGAGGCCCTCTCCCTCCTTTTAGAGAGTGGGAGGAGTTTCATACTATTATGGGAATCTTCCCCAGCCTTCAAAGATCCCTCCTGCCAAGTTTCTCGCCAATCGGTTCAGTAAAATTCGAGTCTATAGGAAACAGACAAGAAGAAATCCATTTTTAAATATATAGAAAGATATTTTGCCTTTCCTTTTTGGG
Source organism: Uranotaenia lowii (assembly GCF_029784155.1). Taxonomy (NCBI): domain Eukaryota; kingdom Metazoa; phylum Arthropoda; class Insecta; order Diptera; family Culicidae; genus Uranotaenia; species Uranotaenia lowii. The sequence continues at coordinate 285,562,952 of NC_073692.1, read as the reverse complement.
CTTCAAAAGGTGGGTTGACAACCTGGAAGGAATGACAAACACAATTCTGGTCCTCACTTGTTCCTACCCCACGCCTCTACGAGTCATATGATCACAAATGACAGCCAGCTAAATGTGTATACGCAGCTGGCGGCGAAGCCCGGGCAATGTTCTCAACTCGACAATAGCAAAGCGAGAAGGTTCCCCAATCCTAAGGCATCGTGACGATAGGACGCCCTGTGGGACACCAGGGCGCACCACACAGCCCTTACTGTGCTCCAGCAGGGCACTGACCACCAGGCGATACGCTACAGCGTAGGAGACCGAGATCCGGTGGCAGTAAGGCAACTGCAAGTGCATGAGCGGAGATGGAAGACTAAAGTATTCGACAAAGAAGTGTGCACCGAAGCTGTATACATGCAGGAAGCATCCCAGGTCCATAGTGCTGAGCAGCTGACGAAAATTATGGTAGAGGTGTGCGACATGATCATGTCCAGAAGGAATACACCGAAGTGGTGGCGATACCAGCATCATACAGACCCATTTGTCTGCTGGACACCCTTGGTAAGCTTCTGGAGAGGATAATATTCAACAGACTTATTATCAACACAGAAGGCGACAGTGGATTGTCGGACAGACAGTTCGGTTTTTGGAAAGGGAGATCTACGGTGGACGCCATCCGAATGGTGACAGAAAAAAAAGCGGACAGGTGTTCGTCACTGCGTCACTGTGACAATCGACGTTAAGAATGCCTTCAACAATACCAGCTGGGAAGCGATTGCCAAAGCGCTTCACAGGATGCGTGTTCCGAATACCCTCTGCAGGATAATAGGAAGCTTCTTCGAAAATCGAGTCCTGACGTACGAAACCGAAACTGGGTTACGATCTACTGCCCTAACAGCGGGTGTTCCACAAGTTTCCATACTCGGACCTGTGCTTTGGAATGCCATGTATAATGAGGTGTTAACGCTGAAATTACCAGCAGGCGTGCAAATAGTCGGATTTTCTGACTATATCGTGCTCATGATCACTGGCGAAACAATCGAGGAGGTAGATGACCTTGCAACGGTGTCCGTAGAAAGGGTTGGCATCTGGATGGAGCGAGTTAAGGCTTCAGATAGCTCACCATAAAACCGAAGTTCTGCTCGTGACCAATAAAACCAATTACTGTTGGAGGGCACACGACATCTTCAAAACAGCAGCTGAAATACCTTGGAGTAATTGTCGACAACCGCTTAAGTTTTGGTGCGCATGTCAAATACTGTTGTGAAAGTGCATCGAAAGTCATAGATTCATTGGCCTTGATTATGCCGAACTGTCATGGTCCAAAGAGAAGCAAGAGACGTCTCCTTGCGAGCGTAGCACTGACGAAACTACGATACGGAGGGGCGGCCTGGATTGCTCCGCGATAGAGATAGAGTGCAACAAATCCAAATTACGGAGCACACATCGGCTGATAGCCATGCAAGTAACCTGTGCATACAGGTCCATATCAGCAGATGCAGCATTTGTCATCGCGGGTATGATTTACATCGACATAACTCTGGCGAAGGATATGGAGTGTTACAAAGAAAGAGCTGTTGGAGGAGTGCGTAAAATTCAACGAGCAGCGTCAATGCTCAAGTGGCAGGAGCAATGGGACGCATCGAACAACGCAAGATGGATGCATAGGCCTACCCCGCGACTTTCAGACTGGGTAAATCGGAAGTATGGAGAGGTCAACTTCTACCTGACGCAGTTCCTTTCGGGTCATGGGTGCTTTAACCAATACCTTCGTCGTAGTCGCGAATGCCATAAAGATGGTAAAACGACTATAATCGAAACAAAAAAAAAACCTTCATCGGTTTAAGCTTATCAGCTCGCCTTATTGCCCGGAATGCGTAGATATGGAGGAATCGGCATCTTTGTCTGTCCTAGGCTCATTTCAAGGCGTCAACAACTTCAAAATTTGATGGCGGGAAATATTGTGAGTGAAGCGACGAACAATCGTGGTGTGCTATAGTCGACGAAATCTCGCAAATTATGCGCGATCTAATAAGAATCAGGAAAAATGATGAACGGAGAGAGCGAGATATTCAACCAAATTTGACAAGCTAACGGAAGGTCCTGGGCAGGGTTACTGAAAATCGCTTCGTTTGCTTCAAAATTTCCAATCGTTACGACGCAACCACAGTTACGACGCTTTTAAACATTGACTCCCGAACGAATCAAAACATACAACATAAGAACGCCGTCTTAGTGAACCATGTACTATGAATTTTCGTTCTGTTTGTGTTGCCTAGCGTTCCTTGTTGATTTTCTCCTTCCGATTTTTAGTCATTGTTTACTCCTGCAATCATTCGCTTCGCTACTGAATGAATTCGTTTGCGAGTTGATTCGGCGCGAGTTGATGACGATGCTGTTGATTCATGCCCAAAATCAGACCTTTAAGGAAGAATGCTACTAGGGATCAATACCTGGGATAAAGACTAAGACCGATATTTAATAAAATAATCAACACACCTTGAGAGGAAAATAAGGCAATTTTGGCATAAATTTGGTTTTTGGGCATCTCTTGCGTTCCAAGAATTAACTCGCTTTCCTTCATGAAGCGTTCGCGGCGAAGCATGATCGTCAGCGAGTCGAGTAGATGTCGAAGAATTCGACGCCGCCTACACGCAATGTTTTCATTAGAAGCGAATGATGATTGTTTGATGGTTACCGATAGTAACTCAGAAAATAACGGATCACTAAAGAGGGGAAGAAAAACAAACTAGTTTTGCGTCGTTTCTAAAGAAAATAGACTTTCTATGTTGAGGAGTAAGCTCGTTGGTGACTAGGATCGGGGGGAAAAACCATTCTGAGCGAAGATCAGCAACCTTGGTCCTGGGCCTCGTATGACACCATAGTTCAAAAGCAACGCGATCTTAGGGCGCGGTATAACCTTAATCTGGACTCATACGTGTGGTGGGACTTAGAAGGTCTCACGTACTCAGCTTGGATCTTTCCTGCAGCAAAAGGAAGCGGAGATATTATTCGGGGTGGTCGTGACGGGATTCTAGCTTGGTAGTTTCTCAATCGGCCATGCCTTGGTGGTTAGAAATCCGCGAGTTATTATGAAAGCGTTCCCTAACCGGCACACGTCTTGGGGTCTTCCGTGCCAGTCTGAAGTTGGCGATAGAGGAAAAGGAGAAAGATGATAAAGGAAGGCCAAAATTAAAAAAGAGGAAAAAGAAAAGGGTGAGATGTATAAGTGCATGGCATGAGCACAGCCTACCCCTTGATGTAGTATTATAGGATGAACCAAGGAGCACATCTGGCACACGAAGCTTTTAGTGGGTTGAACTCACACATGGCAGCAAACACCCGGTTGTTATGGTTTGAAGTCAAATGTCCATCTTCTAAAAAACGCTCTGGCATAACGCTCTGTAGCAGTTCTCTTTGCTTATTTTATTAGCTCGCTTAAGTGCCACCTTAGCTGCTCGGTAAACTCCACCTCTCGTTTCTCTATTGGATTCGTTTCTCGCCCGTTGAACTCATCGTCTGGCTTTTAGGCAGGTAGTACGAAGCTCAGCAATTTCTGAGGTCCACCAGTTGGCTGGTCATCGCCACCACTTCGGTGTATTCCTTCTGGGCATGGTCATGTCGCCCACCGCTGCCATCATTTTCGTCAGCTGCTCAGCCTTATGGACCTGCGATGTTTCCTACATGTTTAAAGCTTCGGTGCACACTCCTTTATCGATAGTTTCCATCTCCGCTCAAGGACTGGCAGTTTCCTTACTGCTATCGGATTTCGGTCTCCTGCGCTGTAACGTATCGCCTGATGATCGCCGTGCGTATAATCGTCAGTTTTTTATGATGGGCTCGCAAAGGTGATATCTATTACTGACGTTCTGTCTGGTATTCCATGCTTGCGATAGGTGCTGATAGACCCAGTGTTGCACAGCTCAACCTCCAGTCTCGCAAAGGACTTTAGTAGACTGTGGCCCCTAGGGTTGTTGCACCTACTACCCCAGTTAACCGCCCAAGCGTTGAAGTCTCCTCCTCTTACTACAGGGGGCTTTCCTGACAGTTCAAGAATGAGTTCATCCAACATTGTGTTGAACTCCCCGATCGCCCTTGGTGAAGCGAAGTAGCTGCAGAAAAAGATGCCTTTAATTTTAGCAATCACAAATGCGTCCCGAGAATCTACCACTATTTCCTGGATAGGAAAACGTCCCGTGGCGTAGACAGCAGCTAAGCCAGACCTGTTCGCTGTCCAATTACCGTTTCCAGACGGAATTTTGTATGGTTCTGGAAGACTCCCTTCCCCACTTTGTATTAAAATATGAAAGATTAAAATTACCAAAACTTTCTTCTATAATTTTTTTTGTATTGTTTGACGGATAAATCAAGCATAAGTTTACTTTTTTAGACGACAACAAATTTAATTTATCAAGGTAACTTAAAGTGAATTTCTTGGACCGATAATCAGAATAATTTTGTACTTTCCGATGGAGCTTGATGGACCAGACGACGTATTATTGGCATGATTTTAAATTGAATCGGAAGTTGAGATGAGCAGGAATTTTGGCGGTGGTATATTCTTGTGCTGGTGATTTTTGGAAAATCCGGACGGAAAAGCTTTCTGCAGCGTGCACTCCATCAAAACTGGGTTGGAAAACTACCTCGAAATGATGAATATGGGCCTAAATAAACCTGAAAAATCAATATTGAGACTTAATTTGGTTTTAACTGCAAGATAGTGCTGCCATCTATGTCTTGAAACTGAAAAGTGAGGTTTACTGAAAAAAATCTAAGTTTTTTAATTACAACCTTTTTACCCGATTCAAAACAAACCCAGAATGTTTGTTTCAGCATTTCACGTCATTTTAATGAAGAAAGTAAGTAGTTTGGTTAAGATCGAATTACGGCTCAAATATCAAGTTCCTTAGTTCTAGAAGATCTCTCGAAACCCTTTTTGAAAACTTTTGGAATTCTATAAATCTCCTTAAAATGCCGTTATCTATTCAAATAATTCGTTGAAGCATTGAATTCACTTAAACTAAGTAAATTTTTAGAAATAAACCTGTTTTGATGAAAACCACAATTGGTACTATTCTTATTTCGCATCCTTTTTTCATATTTTTGGTCCTCACAGCCAATTGCAACTTCCAAAAAAGTAAACTTATGTATGTTTGATTTATCTGTTAAACAATTCAAAGCAAATTGTAGAAGAAAATTTTGGTGATTTTCAAACATTCAAATTTTATCAGACAAAACACAGAGTGGTACTATTCTTATTTCACTCACTGTATATAGATAGATATTTTATATTACCTTTTCTATCATTTGCTTTTTGTTTTTCCTATATTATGTCTTTCTTTTTTTTGTTAGGTTATTAGCCACAGGCTGGTTCGCCTCTAAATAGATGATTATTTGATCAAGTTTTGTTTTGAATTATTTTATCTTCTTTATTCTATCTTTGTTTGATCTTTCTTTCTGATCTATCTTTATTTGATATTGATTTTGGTTGTTTATCCTGTTCCATCGTGTTTTTTTTGTGAAATCGTATTTCATTTTGTTTCATGATGTTCTGTAATGAGTTTTCTAGTTTTCTACTGTTTTGTATTGTTTTACATTGTTCTATTTTATCACTATCACGGAAAAAAAAGTATAGTTTTTCCAACGATATTCCACTTATTTTATCACTATCACGGAGAAAATAGAGTATAGTTTTTCCAACGATATTCCACTTAGGGGCCGTTTAAATATTATGCAATTTTCGGTCATTTTCGATCCCCCCAACCCCACTACGTTACACATTTTTATCAGATTTTCTATCAAATATTAACAAACCGTAACAAAATGCTACACCCACTCCCCCCTAAGCGCGTTACGTAACATTTGAATGGTCCCTTATATTTAATTATATTTAGGATTAATACTCGGCTGATTATAAATCTGAAGTTTTCAACTATATATATATAATAGATTATCTGATTGATATTTTGCGTACAACTTTATATATAATAGATGCAATTATAGTTGTATGATTGATTTTATGCATTCAACTATAAATATAATCGATTCAACTATAATCGTATGATTGATGTTGTGCATTCAACAATAAATATAGTAAATTCAACTTTACTAATATAGTTGATTTAACTGTAAATATAATAGATTTAACTATATTTCTACAGTTTATTTTGGTCTTTCTACTCTAGATATATTAAGCTTGCCAGATTGCCCGGATTTATCCGGGTTTGCCCGGATATTTGATGCAAGGTTTCGAGAAAGTCCGGTCCGGCCCGTTTGCCCGGATATCGTGAAAAAAGTCCGAATATTGCTCGGATTTTTTCACAATTTTCACAATGAAACCAAAAAAAATCAAAGTTTTTGAGTAAGTTTCAGCAAAATCGATTAACGGTATGGAAATTTTCATCGGTTGTTTCAAATAATTTCGCAGATTTACCGTAAACTGGGGGAACTTTGATCACTTTTTTCATTCATCTTTGAATATATTGGAAGGGATTGCTTTTTCGTAATAGCTAAAAGTTTTAAACCCTTACTGAGGTGAGGAGTATTAAACATGATCATTGATTGCAGTAAATTCAAATGACATTGGAGGTTATAATTAAATGTTTGTTACAAAACCAGATTTCGAGTTTCGGGGAAACTTTGATCACTCTGGTTTTTTCGTATCTTATCATCTTCAAATTTATTGTTTTGATGACATTCAGCACAGAATGCTCAAAACATCGATAACAGTAATTTTTTGTTTGGACTCAATTGAATTTTTCAACGTTTTCTATCAAAATCAAATATACTCGAAAGATGAAAGATGTTGCTGCATACATTTAGGGGCAAAAATTATAAACATTTCTCAATTTTTTTTGGCCTCAAAAACAAATAAAATTTTACCTTCATGCAATTCCCTAAGTCCTCATACTGTTCCCATGTTCTTTTTTTCTTCAAATTTAACAATTTGATAGGGTTTGTAGCCATTTTTTCTATACGGGCTTTTTCATGGAAAATGACCATTTTTTTTAATATCCAAAAATTATCATCAAATGACCATAAAAATCACACTTAAACTTGACCTAAACTAAGAAAAGAGTTGAAATTTCACATTAAACAGCCCATTTGCTTCTAAATGCTTAAATTTGATCAGGAGAGATGTTTGTTTGTGAGCCTTCAAAAAACCAGATATTTTAAGAATTTACAATTAAATTTTAAGTAATATAAAAAATCTTCTAATAAAAACCAAATTAAGCTCGTTTGTACCTCAATCTACAGGCTTTCAAACGTAGTAAACAGTTTTCAGATATTTTAACTTTACACTTAGTTAATGATGATTATCTGCAAAAAATTCATATTGATCAAAGTTACCCCGCAGATCAAAGTTCCCCCAGTTTACGGTACTTTTATAAACCTTTAAATATATAAGTGTTCCAAACACTTTTTGGAAGTCAGCAATTACATTAATAACATATTAATTTCATTGTTTTGCATTTTTTTTTCTTTTATATATAATAACACCTAAATTTTACCTGGTTTTTGGATTTGAAAAATTGAAATCCATGCCCGGATTTTGCCAGGTTTTTTTGAAAAAATGCCCGGAATTGCTAGGCCCGGATGGGAGTGGAAAAAATTCTGGCAACCTTGAGATATATAATATATTTTACTTATGTTTACTATAGAAATTATCATATCTTAAGGTGTTTTTTCGGAATAATTTTATCGCGTTTTATTTTTTTTTTATTTGATTTTTTATTCATAAATTTATTCTATGCTTTCTTGGCAGCAATTTTATTTTGACTTGTCCACTCATCGTCTTAGCTCAGAAACTATATATCGCTGCAATCGGGGTGTCCATTTTTCGGGGGGAAGGAATGTTTTTCAAGAGCCCAATGTTCGGCTTCGATCCGATTGATGGGGTATCCTGCAGAAAAAATCTTATTTTAATAAAAAAAAAACATAAAAAAGAGACAAAAGTTACCGTATCACTGTGGGTGCCTCCAACGGGAAGAATGGTTTTGAACACCTCAGGTCTCACGGTAAAGAAACCTTCTCATGGGTCCCGGATTGTGTTGCAAAGTTTGATTTCAGTAACAGCATCTGTGGTGCTGATTCATATTGTTTTATCTGGTTTTGTCTTGTTTTACTTTGTTTTAGTATATTGTTTCTTGTATAGTTTAACCTCCTTCACCTTTTTACCGTGGTTCAACTGTTTTTGTATTTTTTTTTTTTTTGTGTCTTTTTAATTTGATCTTATTCTTAATTATTTTATTTTGGTTCGTCTTTCTAAGAATGCAAAGTATTCACTTATCCATCAATAGTCATTCAAATTTGAAAAAAAAAAATGTTACGAAAATTGATGAATGACACACATTTTGTGAATTTTTTGCGCCAATCGTCTGCGGCATCCAAAACGATGATAAACATTTCTTTATCTGATTGTGAATGCAAGTTTGACATCAAAACCAAGGTTAGCATTTGTATGCAGTTTATTTTTTGTTAACCCCCGGCAGCTTCTCAATCAAAAGGTCACACCATATCTACATTGGCTGTTGGCGGATTCAAATATGCTTTCTCGGTTTATGCAATACTTATGTCAACAAGTCAACTAAACGGCTAACCTCGATTTTACGGCGGCGTCTAACGGTGCAAATCCTCGCCGGAACCAGGGGATCCCCATAAAGACGAGTAGTTAAAAGATCGTTAACTGATTTTTTTTTGTTCACTGTTTTGCTTCTGCTTCTCTCGTTTGTCTATGAAATCATACCTGCCTGATGATGATGACGACGAAAATGAGATAAAACCACCTTCCCAACCGATCAGAAAAAAGGGGTGGTTAATCTAAGAGCAAGATCTACTACAGTGATTTCGAGCATTGTTGGGTTGTCAGCTGCTTCTTTTGGATGCGTTATGATAAGTGTCAAATGAGCATACATTAGTAAGATGGGAGATTTAGAGTTCCGCCGGGTATGCATGACATTTCTTTCTTCATTTGGAACCTAATACGGATACTCCAGAATAGAATATCAGCAAGGCAACGGAAGAAGAAGTCTGTTGCCCAAAAATACCGGATATAGAGTTAACTTACGATTTCGAAGTTTGGTTTTGGTCTGCTATGTCCAAATCCAAACCTCGAAATTGTAAGTTTGGTTCGAGAAATTCGTTCAGCTCGGCCTCCATTCACACTTTCCACAACACGTTCGCAACAGTTCAAGATATCGTATTTCAATTTCAAAAGCAAACAGTGAAATAAAAGGATGGCTGTTAATTTGACGCGCCAGGTGCATCATTTTACTTAACTTCGCAACCGGGCAGAGGTTCCAGTTCGTTGATGAAGCGCTAGGTTTGGCGGGTAAAAAAATACAATCAGCGCAGTTGGTTTGCCAATCGGAGGTTTGGAGCTAACAAAACCCACCCGCGAGAGAAATAAAGAAGAGTTTTCTTACAAATGCAATTTACCCCTTAGTTTTTACGGTTTCATTTTCGTGACTTAATTTCGGTTTTCGTTGGCAATTTTTTACAGCTATCTTCCTTCGCGAAATACATTGTTGATCATGGACCACCTCAGCTCTCAGAATGACAAACTTTAATGTGCCTATGTGTTGGGAACGCAAAACAAAACAATGAACAGATTTAACACCAAATAGGAGTGGATGTCGAGCATGAAATTTTGCACCAAATTTGCTAATGATAAATGAAGACTGATTGCCCTTTTATGAAATTTTCGCCGCATCGTTGGAAATATGGTGACATCTTGTAAATGGTACCATTGAGTTCGCCGAGTTTCCCCACGGCCAAATTGATGTTTCCCTAGCTTGTCAAAACTTGGGCAGAATGATCTTAATGGTATGCAAAGTAGTTTTACTAATTTCTTTTATTCAAAAGTTTTAAATCGATTTTTTACGAATACCATCAACTGGGGCATCATACAACACTTGTCAACTTCAAATGCTTCTAAAAATTTAATGTCCACAGATAATCATACCGCTTGTCATCAAAAGTTTAAAGGATGATAGGACATCAAGTTGATGTAGTCAGAAAAATTGGTTTCACCAGTTATTTTTTAATTTATAAAAACACGCGATTTTAACTCTACTAAGAAAAATAGGGAAAGTTTCCAAAAACTATATTTTTCACAAAAAATCAATGAAAACGTTTAAAAATTTATAGTTTTTGTGATCTCATAACGCATAAACCACCAATCGCAGTAATTTTTGGTATTGTTCAAATTTAACTTTTCAATTTTTTTTGTCAAAAATGTTTTCGAAGAAAAGGGTTCTGCATACATTTAGGGGTAAGAAATATTACAAAAAACCTATTAGCTCATAGGTCAGCAACCTCTGGCTCGCGAGCTGCATGTGGCTCTTTAGATATAAAGCTGCAGCTCTTTAGATATAAAGCATCGGCTCTTTAGCTCAATGCGCTAATTTAAAATATATTTTTGAAAAAAATATTTATAAAATCGTGCTAAAGAGATAATTGAGTCTTGTGACCTGGGACACGGATTTTCATAGGTGAAGGAATAAATTGTGAAATTGCATCCGTTGTTGAAACAAACGGAATTTTACAAGTTTTTTCTTTTCACTGTTTTTGAAGCATCAGAATGGCAATCAAGATTTAATTTATCATTTACCGTAGGAGAGATAAGGGCATAATGGCCACCTTAAGGAAAACGCTTATTTCACCATAGAGAATAGCTATTATATGTGAATTACATCATTTTTTCGTGTTCAGACACTAAAATAGTCTATTTCAGAGGGCTTCAGATATAGCTCAGTTGGCAAGTCAGTTGCTTCCTGAGCAGATGTCCGTGAGTTCGAGCCCAAGAGTAAACATCGAACACAGTTGTACCGATAAGTTTTTCAATAACTTTTCGCCAACTGCAACGTTGATTAAGTCGCGAATGCCACAAAGATGGTAAAACGACTATAATCGAAACAAAAAAAAAGTCTATTTCAGAATTGACTGAAACTTGGCTGAGAATACCACCCCCCCCCCCCCTGGGGCAGTTTAAGCACCATTTATAGGAACACGATGAGCGTTTTCTGACGGGGAATCTAGCAGCGAATTCAACTCGATGAAGTCAACTGAATAATAGAGATACAGCTTGACTTGTTTCATTTGACGATTTGGCCTATTGGCAAGGTGTCGGAGAGATAATCAGAGGCATAATCGTCAGATGTAAACTAGTCAAGCTGAAGCTCCATAATTCAGTTGACTACATCGAGTTGAATTCGCTGCTAGATTATACGGCATAAAACGCTCATCGTGCCCCGATGGATAAGTAAAAACGCGTTTTAAAATTTATTAAAGTGAAAAATAAAATATTAATTGATGGTGAAAATTGAAAAATAGTGTGTACATCATGTTGCAGTGCATACATAATAGATCAAGATGATAAGGTCATAAAAGCTTATTTCGTTGTGCACAAAAATTATAATATTTTCGTTACTTGAGAACCTAGCTGGTTTTCTTCAAATAATTCTGTAAAGTTGATATGGAGATCTCTTCTTTGGTGAAAAATTAATACTATAGGAAGTATGGAACAAATCCTCATGAAAATTTATTTCAGAAAATACATACTTTTGTAGAAAAGGGGAGTGCCTATTATGTCCCGGGTGCTCGTTATGCCCTGATCTCCCCTAAAAGCAAACAATAACTGTTGTTTGAAAACAACAAAAACTAAAATCAAATTTATTATTTTCAAAACGTGTGTATATTTTTAAAACACTCGAACACAAAAATTGAGCTATAGTTGACAGGAAAATCATCGTTTATTATTTACAAAAAAGTAGTTCTTATACAGCCTCTGTTTTGTAATCAAACAATGTAACCCTCATCAAATTTTATATTTTAAGCACTTGCAATCAATTTTTTTTTGCTCTATCAACCATTCCGAAGAATATTTACAATTTTGACGCGTAACAACATAAACATATTGAAAAAATCTCCTCAATCCTATCACATTCGTTAAATACAAACGATAATTTTAATGTATCTGAACATACAGTTGCGTTCAAAAATGAATGAAATCGCGTGAAGCTGCGCACCCACTTCCAACTTTCACAAGCTGCCATTTCTCTCGGTTGATATTTTTTCATGAAATTTTCACACAATGTAGTTCAACTATCTAACTAACGCTCTACAAAATTTGAAGTCTTTACAATGACTGTAAACAAAGATACAGCTAATCCCGTAGAAAAGGGAAATTTGGAAATGCTTCACTAAATTTACTGTATCTTTGACAATTATCATTGAAAAATCTTGAAATTCGATCTAAAGATGTAAAAATATTTGATCTAGTACCAGGCCAAGTTTCGTCAGAATCGATGAACGTGATCAAACATGGTGCCGGGTAGAACATGAGGTTCAATATCGCCCAACAGACGATTTCATTCTATTTTGGACGGATGTTTGTATGGAAAACATCGTAATCAATATTTTTTTCATTTTTTCTTTCACATAATCAAAATTTATTACAAAGAATCAGAAAAATTAATAGGAACTTCATTCCTGCTTTGTTTAAAAATAGAAATTTCTCCAACAGAGCTGGTATTTGAACACAAGAGCGAATATAATACTCGCTCTGATTGTGTATCAAATCAGTTTACCAGTATATTTAACAAGTCATATCTGAAACTCTGTTCTTCTTATTTTGAACTCTGTTGAAACATTTTCTATTCCAAAACAACGCATGAGTGAAGTTTGTATCAATTTTATTTGTGATAAATTTTGATCTTGTGTAAGAAAAAACCAAGAATACATTGATTACGATGTTTTCCATATAAACATCCATCCAAAAAAGAATGAAATTGTCTTTTGGGCGATATTGAACCTCATTTTCTACTCGGCACTATTTTTAATAACGTTAATCGATTTTGGCGAAACTTGGCCTGATATTAGACCAAACATTTTTACATCTTTAGACCGAATTTCAAGATTTTTCAATGAAAATTTTTAAAAGATACAGTAAATTTAGTGAAGCATTTTCAAATTTCCCTTTTTACGGGGTTAGCTGTATCTTTGTTTACAGTCATTGTAAAGACTTCAAATTTTGTCGAGCGTTAGTTTGATAGTTCAATTGGATTGTGTGAAAATTTCATGAAAAAATATCAACCGAGAGAGAAATGGCAGCTTGTGAAAGTTGAAAGTGGATGCGCAGCTTCACGCGATTTTATTCTTTCAGGCTTGCCCATATTTTCAACAACAACAAAAATGCCCTTTTTTCCAGGATTATTCACAATTTTTAAGAAATTAATCATTTTCAAATTGTGTTATCGAAATAAATTCACATGCATTTTTTTTTAAGTTGTGGTATCAGAGGCGTTCAAGCTGCTACACCTTATTTTTGTCAAAAGCACATACATTTTAAACGAAGTTTAAGTAAAGGACATTTTTTTTCTAATTTTTGTTTGAGAGTTGATCACAATAAGAGTGTCAATTTTCCGGTCATTTTTCTGTATTCGGGAATAGGGAAATCTGACGACCAATTTCTCGAGAATTCCCGTGATTCCGGGAAATATTGGAAAATATGTAAAATGTTTGTACTTTGATTGAAATACAGCTTATTCAAACTTTTCTGAATACATTTTGAAATGTTTTCTTTATTTTTTTAATCTGAATTGTTTTATTCTTTAACATATTATCAACTATGACTAAAAAGAACAACAAAATATAAAATGAAGTGAACTTTGTAAATACAAAAACCGATCATGCAGTATATTGGTCATAAAACTGATCAAGTACATAATTGTTGAACTAATGAGAATAATATCAAGTATAGAAAAATGTGTTGTAAAACATTCTGAAAAAAATTATAGTTCCATATAAATATCATTCAAGGATATTGTGCAATAGACAAAGATACGAATACCAAAAAAAAAAGAAATTTATTTCATTTGGATGCTTATCATATAGAAAGTGTTATGTTATACTTTATTATAACAATCCATTTTTATTTCAACTTTCCTACACACCTATTCGTACCTTGATCACCCCCTGAGTAAGTTCAATAAAGCGTTTTGCAATAATTTAACGAGCTAAACGTGCATTATCTTTACTCTCAACCATATCCGATGCCGGAAAGTGTAATCAAAAGCTTGAATAATCTGTGGGAAAATCAACTTTTCAGTTTTAACAATATTTTATTCGTTCTTTGTTAAACATGTCGTTCAAAGATTTGTGTAAAACTCGCTGAAATTTGAAACAATTTGAAAATTGAAAGATTTTCCGACCGGGAATTCCCGTTATGGACACTCTAATCACTGTTGATTTATTTTTATTAATTTTTGTTTCAAAACCTTAAAGGTATCCTTGAACTGATTTTGCCAGATAAAATGTACTGTTTGTCAATAATTTTCTCTGAAGGCTGCAATATCATATTATTACAGATTTAAACTGGCCAAACCAAAGTTTTTTCCCAGTAATCTAAGCTTTAGTCATCTCAATGTATTGGATTTCATTCTTCATTCAATTGGACGTACAATACTGAAGAATCGCATGTGCCATTAAAGTAGATTTTAGATTTTTCGAGTTGCATAATATTCTGAAGACACGTTCGCTTGATGTCATGAATTTTGAAAATTCCACCAGTTGCCAGGAGCAAAACTTTTGAAGAATAAAATTTTCGGTTTCATAAAATTTAGTTGAATTTAACCTCATAACAGTACTAAATCCACCGGCGGGGGTGTTCTGATTGCCGATCCGGTCTTTCAGCCACTTCAATCGACGACGAATCATGGAACGATCAGGATGTGTTCCCTTACTGTTCCCGAGGACGACATTCTTATTATTGGCGACTTCAACCTGCCCGGACTTAAATGGTGTTTCTCCCAGTGCGATTTTTTGTTTGCTGATCCAGCGAGATCTTCATTTACTACGCCCTCTAGTTTGATCCTCGACTCACTCAGCACAGCAATTCTCCGACAAATTAACAGCGTCGAGAATGAGAATGGTCGCTTGCTCGATCTCTTTTTTTTCCTTAGCGGCCCACCACACTCCCCCACACCAAGAAGCTCATTAGAGCCCCCTGGTAATGGACGCTAACTGTTCTCAGCACGTCTGGCAGCAAGGCGATCAAAATTTAATCATGCTGAGAACCTAAAAAATTTATTTAAACGAGGGAATGTAACGATACAACAACTAAACTACTTCATGAATTTCAGTCGAAAGATATTTTCCTTTTAAAAGATGCATGCGTTTCTATCATTAAAGATACAGGCTTACAAAAAACAAAATAAAAATTGAGTTTATGATTAAATGAATTTCAAAATATGAAATTAAATTAATAGAGTTATTTATCCAGCTAAGAAAATTTCAAAAAGGATCTAATTGACTCTAAAAAAGTGGTTGGCTGAACATCAAATTAAATTTTCTTTGAAATATTGCATTAGTTTGTTCTTGAAATGGTTCCTTTACGTTATGTTTTCTATATCAAAAGAAAGACTATTAAATTTTGTTGGTCCAATGAACGAAATTCGTCGCTGTCCACGAGAAGTGGAGGACGTGCTGCGTATCAAATGATAGGAATGCGTATTCCTTCTCTGTTTTGTTAAAAACGGATCCCAATGAGGCTTGTCGGGAAGCGCCATGAACTAGCGACCGCTTGGAGTCGCCACTTTCAGTGCACGCTCACGTTAGAATTGAATTGTCAAAACGATACACGCTTTTTTATCGACACACACATTTGCAGAATTCTAATTAGTATTAAACTTTACACATTATGCTGTTCACGAATATTCAGAATGAAATAAACATCGACACACTAAGAATGCATTTTTCCCCTCGGGATCGATTCTGAATCACAGGAATATTACTGAATTTGTGCGAAATTAAAATGGGAACCATCTCGATTCTTCAATTCCCTTGAAGTCTGGAACGAATAAAACATCTGAAATAACTAAGAAAAATGAAAAAGTGATAAATGACAGAGCTTTGAATAAAACACGACTAATGTGGTAAAAAAAACATTATGCCCGAAATATGGCAAATATTACAAAATAATGACAAAAATATGCAAAAAAAAAAACTGACCAAAAATTTCACAATTATGACATAATTAGACAAGAAAATGATAAAAACCTGATAGAACTTGAAATATGGACAAGTATTTGGCAAAAAAAATTCCAATATGACATAATTATAACAAAAAATGTACAATAAAGTGACCAAAATCTGACAAACATATGATACAATTATGAATGAGGTAAAAATATGACTAATGCACAGGTTTTAGAACAACCGTCCTGTTACAAGGAAATTTCAGCTGTCAACCGGTTATGGTCGCACTTTTTATAGTTTAACCTTTTCTCTATTGTGCGTGATATCACGTTAAGATTGAAAGTGTTTTCGAAATATCGAAAGAGAAAATAGAAACTATTTGTCAACAAGCACTTGAGGAAAAAAGCTTTTTTTAACTAATCACTAAACTAATTCACGATCGACATCTTTTGTTTTATTCCCGACAGTCGCTAGTGGATTTTAAATTCTGATATCAGTGGAATGATGAAAGGTACCATCCAGCCGATGTTTTTGATGGAACGGTGGTTTTATCGATGGTCAACTCGCTGTAAACATAAGCGTGTAAAATCTGGAAATACGTTGTACGGGCCAGGTTAGAGCTTAGTCGGTGCAAGAATGTTTAAAGCCGGTTAACTACAGCTTGACCCAATGTCTCAATCTTATCCATTCATCCATAAAAAGAGAATAAGTTTCTGCTCAAAGTTTGTATTTTGTTTTTATTTTTAAAATAAAACTTAAATCAAAATATTTGAAAATATCAATTTACATTAAAAAGAACGAATTTCATTTTTTTCCTAAACACGGTTATTTTTCAATTGCTTCCGATTTTGTTAAAGGATGAAAAATAACCATAATGCAAATACTCCTAGAAATTGTTTATGAGTTTTCTCTGAAAACATGTTAAATGGATTAACTCGGGAAAACTTCGATTTTGGTAATTTTCAATCGTAAATAGTTCAACATGATTAAGCTTGTAAGTTGGAAAAATAAAAACAAATATGACGGAAATTCTGCATCATCCGAACAACAACAGCGGGAAAACCGTCGAAATGGCACAGGCGAGGCAATTTTTCGGGACCCAGCATGTTTATTCCGTGTTTGCAGGCCAGCAGCTTTCAAGGTAGGTTTGAAAGTTTTTAACTAGTCGGAAAACTGCTTCAAACCGGCTGGAACATTTTTACCTTGACTAGTAATTTTTTGAGCCTACATCTTTTCAACAACTTAAATTTTTAAAATTTCAGATGCTCGCACCGCCTATCTTTTCCGCTCACTGCTGCTTTACAAATCACCGTTAATGGAGTCGATCGTGTAATCTTCAGCGTAGAACTCCCGGCGGTTGCCCGTCCAGGGCGGGGCTCCTTCGTCATTATTTCGCATCCTGTGCACGACGAACATCACCACCGGATGTTGCAGAGTAGACCGACTAAGGCGCCGCCGATGACAGCCGCTAGTATGCCCGGCTGCGCGAAGATGCTCGAGATTCAGTCCTTGTTGTTGGCTTCCGGTGCTGACTGTCGTGCCCGCCCGTTGGCGTGATGTGTCTAGCACAGATCCAGGCCGTCGGAAAATTTACGTACTCGGCCCCTAGAGCAACCGGCTCTATCGGGTTCCTCTAAGCTGCAACAAATTAACCGGGAGATCGACCCGGAATAACAATGGAAGCAATGCTGTAGTGAATATAGGTGGGTAAATCTTTAAATGGATACAACGAGTGGTGTTTAGTGAAAATGAAATGTTTGAAAAATATTTATTTTTATATGTTAGTATTTATTATCTAACAAAACCTAAAACCCCTATCACTTCTGAGACCGACCTCAATAGTAAATGAAATTATTCATTATTCCTCAAATAATAACCTCAAGTAGAACAAACATCTTTGAAGAAAACTACACTTTCATAATACTTTTTTTTCTTATTTCTCAATAAATCCCTTCAATCCGAGTTGAAAATTTAGTAAATAACGTTGCAATCAGTTGGTCATCCTCAAACATCCGATTCAGGAAACTTTCGGCCAATCACTGCCTCATAATCCGGTATTCGTTACTGATAAGCTTTCTATTTTTTAATCAGCGATTATACCGGTGCACCTGGGTGTGACATTTACTTACGAGACCTACTCGTGTGACTACCGGGTAGTTTTTAGCATTGAAGAATTTAAATTTATAAAATAATTAATGTTAGCAAAAAAAAACAAGAAAGATAAATACTGCATACTGAAACTGGCACCTTTACTGCCGTCCAAAAGGTAAACAAACCGTAAAAAATACGAAAAGTTTTTTGCGTTTTAAACAATTTTCACCACCTCGTTCGGTATCAACACCAAGCGCAAAAGATGCGACAGGTTAATGGAAATCTTTAGAAATCTTCAAAAAGTGAATAGTGAACTAGGTTATCAAATATCATACCCCATTGGCTACGATTGAACTGGCTCCTGCGCCTCTGGTGAAGCTTGTTCCTCACCACCCGGCACTGCTGCTTTCGCTTGAAATTTCTGAAGTTGTGACTCCTATCAAGAAGCCGGCATTCTTTTTTCTCGATTTCAAGAACGCCGATTTTGTCGCTATTTCACAAACGCTTGACGCCATCGACTGGAATTCTGAACTCGAATCTTCCGATCCAAACGCCGCTGCTATGAAGCTCTCCCATATCATCAACTACATCATCGATCGTCACGTACCAAAACGCTCAGCAGCCTCTGACCTACGTGGTCACGAAAGAGTTGCGACAACTGAAAGCACTCAAGAACAAAGCCTCCAACAAAACCAATATCGCAAACTTAACGCAGCTTATAAAAAAGTATGCACGCGTTGATACCAGGGCTACCTCATGGAATCCACGTTCCCTTCCATTTGGAAAGAAGCTTACATGTTTCCGGTCTACAAAAAAGGTGACAGGAGGAACGTTAACAATTATCGCGGTATTTCTGCCCTATGTGTGATCGCCAAACTGTTTGAGCTTGTTGTATTAATCCATTTTTCTCGTATTGCAATTTTTATTTCTCTAACGATAACATGAATTCATGCCCAAACGCTCTACGACTACAAACTTGTTGACGTTCACATCTTCCGTGCAAGACAGTTTTGTCAAGGGATCTCAAACCGACGTAATCTACACCGACCTGACCGCAGCTTTCGACAAGGTAAACCACAAAATAGCCATAGCCAAACTAGATCGTATCGGTATTTGCGGCTCTTTACTGGAATGGTTCCATAGCTACCTGGTAGGACGGAAACTTATTGTACGATCAGGTGAATCATTTTCCAATCAATTCACTGCCTCTTCTGGAGTACCTCAAGGGAGCCACCTAGGACCCATCATATTCCTGATCTACTTCAACGACGTGCTGCTGCTTCTCGATGGACCAAAACTGGCGGATGCTTGTTTCAATCCACCAACAGCCCCAAAGATGTCAACGTCTTGCAGAGCCAGTTTAACATCTTCACTGCCTGGTGTGATGTCAATTGCCTTCCCTTGAATCGCAACAAATGTACGGTAATTTCGTTTTCACGCAAGCGGCTACCGCTATCGGCTGATTATTTTCTTGGACATGAGGCAGTTGCACGAGTTGAGCATGTGAAAGACCTTGGTGTGATCCTGGACAAACGGCTGGATTTCAAGATCCTCCAGATGCCTGGGTCTCTTATTCCGCATGACAAAAAACTTCAAGGATATTTATTGTCTCAAGAGTCATTACTGCAGCTTGGTTCGATCGTCCCTCAAATATGCCTCGGCTGTATGGTGCACTTACTATCAAAATGTCTCGGAGCGTATCGAGGCCATCCAGAGGCATTTTTTGCGCTTCGCTCTCCGGAACCTGAACTGGCATGACCCGTTCCGACTTCCCAGCTACGAAAGCCGCTGCCGCCTTATCGACATTGACACGCTGCAGGCCCGCCGGACCGCAACACGGGCCTCTATTGTTGCCGATATCCTTTCGTCGAGAACCGACTGCCCTGCCCTGCTAAAAGCACTCCAACTTAGCGTACGATCCCGAGGCTTGAGAAATCGTAATCTTCAGCTCTTTGCTCCTCTCCGACAGAATAACTACGGAGCTAATACAGCGCTAATTGGTGCAATAAGGACGTTTAACCGATTCTCCGATCATTTTGATTTTGATGTTTCGAGGGAATTATTCCGAAGAAGAATCCTTAGTGCTATAGAATGATGGCGCTCTACAACGCTCATGCTAATGTGATAAAGCTAGAAATGTCCAGAGAACAAATCAAAAATAGATTTTAAGTTAGCGTATTCTTAATATTTAGTTAAAACTAGTAAAGATTAAAGGCTGAAGCCTAGGATCGAATAAATAAATAAATAAATAAATAAATAAATAAATAAATAAATAAATAAATGTCATTAAAAAGCTTGATAAAACGAAACGAAAATTTATTTCCGTTTACTTTGTTATTTTAAAAGCTTTTCTTTGCCGAAGAAATTATAAATATTCTGCTTATGTTAATAAACTCAAATCTTTCATGCGTCTTGAATATGTTGCATGTTGAACATCATGCAAAGTATTCATTTAAGCTTATATGGATTTAAAATTATCTTTATTCGATAAGAAGAGTTGACGATCCATAAGATAATCCATAACAAAATCAGTTTTAAAAGAAAAATCCAAGAGTTTAAAGTTAAGAGTCTAATGGTTTAAAGTTATGTTCATTGATCATTCATATTTTAAGATAAACAATGAATCACTAATGTGGCGGTTACAAACCCTGAAATTTTGGAAATTTGAAGTTTTTGGCTCTGTCTCAAAATGTTGCCGACCACTGCTAGCTGAAATCATAAAAATTAATGTTTAGATGGATGAAAAGCGTAATGCATAATTCAAATAAAATTAAATAAAAAATCATATTCCGGCATATGGAAACAAGATTTAAACGTTGAATCTTTGATTTACATTTTGATGCCTTTCAGCCCGAGCTGAATTATAAAAATATTTATTAAAAATTTCTTTGTGATTTTGAAAACTATTTTTACACCAACAGTGTTGGTATAGGATAATAAAATCAATTTGAAGTTTAGAGGTGATATCATTAAGCTAATCTGTTATACTGGTTTAAGTTTTTTACGGCATCGAAAAATGTAAAAATTCGTACATCTATTGCTTGTTTTTTTTTATTTTCTATGAGAATAAAAAACGATGTGAGAAACTATGTCATCATAATTTTGTGATCATTAAATGATAGCATTATTACATTATATTAAAATAAAAATTGAATAAGTGTTTAAGTACACAAATGTTGCATCTAACCCTTCTGTTGCATGATGCCCCATATGACGGTACAAGTTCAGACAGAATAATTTTAAGGAGCCATTCAGGTTGAAAATATGTTACATGATAAATGTTACCCCTGTAAACAGTATAGTGTTGAATAAAGATTTGGCATAAAATGAATATATCTGCAAAGCGAAAAATTATTCATTTATCTATGTTTAAAAAAGGAGGAATAAGAAGAGAGAAAATGTTGTTACTTTGTGGTCTTTAAATTGAACCAATGCCTTATTATCAGCCATTGTCCCGATTCACCACTTTCGGTTTGTTATAGAGAAGAAGAATAGAACATAAAATAATTGTGCCTTTGAACTCCAAATTTTTTAAAAAGAAATAAGGCGACAGAATAAATGCTTTTTATTTTAAGCTCAATTCATCTCACACTTGTGGTTTCATTTTACTAACTAACTGCCAACCAATCCGATGCCCTGGACGTCATCCAAATGGGCTATAATTAAGGCCACCGGGAGGGGGTCAAACGATGTGTCTACCATACCAAACCACCTAGCGCGGCACACATGGCGATTTTTTTTTCGTCCAGACGGTTTTTCCCAAATATCTTCTGGTGGGCACCCATACGATGCTCTATTTATCCCTTCACTTTGGGTTAGTAAGTTTAATTTTTTTCATCCAACACGCGCGATAATCTGACGTAACTTCTCCGCCCTGCCTTCAATGAAGTTTGTAGGTACCTGTACTGGCGGCATGCAGCAGCATACAGCGACCTGCCTTCCATTAATCGAATAAATTCATTGAGACTCTTTTTAACGAAAATGCCACAGGCTCTCGGTACACCATACACTCTATTCCTGAGAAGTATACGCAGAGAAATGCCAACAAGATAGTAGGTAAGTATAGCATTGTGTGGTGCATTTGCAAACTTAATCCGCTTAAAGATGGTCGAATCGGTCCCATCATGATTAATCGGAAATTTATTGCCAAGTATTAGTTGCGGCTTTGATAGTTTTCTGTGCGTAATGCATCGGCACAGTACGTCTAATAAAATAAACGATAAAACCATCTATGTACGACAGGTAAATGCTAGATTGAATCAAAACGAATCGATTATGCAATCAAAAGATGGGGAATCTTAACATAAACGATTCTAGCTTAGTTCTTTTAGAAATGGGACAGTTACGAATGTGTGAATGTCAAAAACCATTCGTTTGATCTAAATATTCACTTTCTATGGAAGAAATGAAGGTGTGATATGATATGATAACTCATGAAAAAATTGGAAAAAAATATTTATAATTTTGTGTAATATACATCTCAACTTTAATCTTGGAACCTCCCATCGGTCGGCGCACACTTTTTTCAGTCATAATTTTGATAAGTTTTTGAAACATATACCTACTTTGTCTAATCTATTTTTTCGGTATCCTCCTTCTTCAACTTCTGCTACATACTTTTCGGTCCAATACTTCTCTTTAAAAAAAAGCTGAGTGCAATTTAGTGGATACAGCTGTTTGCAAATTAACAAATCTTGAAATAATCAGCCACTTTAAAGCGTTTTTAATGGAATTTCTGTTGAAAATCAGACATTAACAAAGTAAAATCATCATTAGATTAAACTTAAAGTATTATCTTCCTAACAACCAAAAGTCTCGTTAAAAAGGTCAAACACAGCTTAATCAGCATAATCTATGTGCTAAAGTATGTTTTAATCAGCTCAAAATTTAAGTTCTTATTGAAACTTTGAAATTCCATTACAGATGTGAACGGCCTTCTGTTCAAATCACAAATAATCGTTTTATCAGCAAAAACACAAACAAAATCTCCTCTCCCTCTCTTACTTCAGTCACCACCAGCCCATATGGTGCTGTCGGTTTCTCGGCATCCATCTTTATTCCTCCCATCACCTCAATTCATCTAACTCAATTGCTTTGTTCTTAACTTTGTTCGATACATGCCGGCACGCACACCAGTTCTGCTACACATTTGTTTGATTTGCTTACTCAAGCAATCAAACAACCTAATGAAAAAAAATGAGTCCTGATACCAGATTTGAACCACGACCCTTCGAGATGATAGTCAAATACGCTGCCACGAGGCCACGAGGCCACGCTTAGATGTTGCCTTACCGGTAGCTATAATTCGAAGTGATTTTAAGCTCTCGAAGACGCATGTTAATTATTACTCAGAAACATTACGAAACGATACATAAATCAAACATCCGTTAAAAGAATATCGGTTTAAAAAATGCTTATAACTGTTAAGCATACAATTATACAAATTCTTGAGTTTATCTTAGTATTCAATTCATGAATTGCTTCAACTGACTTTCAATGTGTGAAAAATTCGTGGTTTCTAAAACAGTTGGACGAAGTTTTTTAAAGTGTAAAAATTTACTCCTTAAAAGCAATTCTTTGCGAGTTAGCTTTAAGTTGTTCTGAGTTGAAATTTCAATATAAATTATACATTTAAACAACTTCCAAGCTACAAAAATGTTTCAATAGATTATATACCCTTTTGTGAGACTCGATCACATTTCATATTTATGAAATTGCGGAAATGTCTCAAACAAGGCTATTTAAGGAACTTTTTGGAACTTAAAGTCCAAAAAAGGCTATTTGAGACCCAATTTGCAACTTTTATTTTTTGAGAATCTCAATCTTTAATAAGAGCCAGTAACGACGCCGGCCAAGTCCATGTAGTCGCTAAAGGGAGAGGAAGTGCATCACATGTGATGATTTGTTTTGCAAAGACCGGCTGTACGCCATCCCTCAGCATATCTCACGCTGAGTATTTGGAGATAAGGGTGATGTGGCACGGAATGTCACCTTGGTAAGCAAGTGACCACTTTAAACCAAAAATCCTAAGCTCCTGAACGTCCTATTAAAATTTCCTAAAGAAATTTCTGATAAATCTTTAAAAAAAACCTATATTGACTAATGTTGGTACGAATGCAAGCTAAGCAGAATTCTAAAACGATCTACATAATAATTAATTTCATTTTTATTAGGACAAATTGACAGTTTTACAGGTTTAAAAGCCTTAGCTGAATCTGAAATTTGGAAGGATCAGATTCAATTTTCGGAAAGGGTGCATTTGAAATGCGGTTTCGTCAAAATCTCTCTTTGAAAATGCGTCACACAGTTTATGATTTGTTTTCGCGACGTCCAGTGGTGCCTTGTTTTTAGAAAAAAATCATAATATTTTTAAGAAACTATCAAAATGATTAAAAATAAAATTAATTGTAAAATTTAAAAAAATCGATTTAATTCTATGTAAGTCTGAAATTGTGAACAAATTGTGGACGTTTCGGCATCTTAGTCAACACATCATTTAAAAACAGTACATTAGCTTAATGTCCTACGTTTCGGACATGATCTTTGCCATCATCAGGGGAAATTCTAAAAAAAATTTTTTATTGTATTTTAAAATGATTATCTGTTTTAC
Organism: Uranotaenia lowii; assembly: GCF_029784155.1. Lineage (NCBI taxonomy): Eukaryota > Metazoa > Arthropoda > Insecta > Diptera > Culicidae > Uranotaenia > Uranotaenia lowii. The sequence continues at coordinate 285,538,291 of NC_073692.1, read as the reverse complement.
ATTTGAAAAGACGAAACGTCCACGATAAGACTACATTCACCAGTCATAAATCAACCATTTAATTGTAAACAAAATTAAATTAAAATTTAACGTATCACATTACTGGATGATATATCTAGAAGATTTTATGTTAAAAATTACGTTTGGTTTTTTTACATAATCATAGCATATATGCACATGATACTTCACAAAGTCAGCATTACGGCGTGCGGCATTAAAATCGATAACTTTATAATGACAATATTTTGTTTCTTCACTTTGCAAATGTAACTGACTCAAAAGAATATCAAAGCAGTTGTCATTTCATCTATTGCCCTAAAAATAAAACGATGTTTGTTGTTCAAAAAACATTTTTGGTCCAGCTCAGTAGAGAATTTAGTATTAAGTTGAAATTCAACCACTTTTTCAAGTTCAAAACTCAGATACATTTTTAGGCATCTTTTTTAATGTGCGCTCCTGCTTCAACTTGAACTTTTTTTTGAGACTTTTTAAACACTTAGTGTTTATTCGAGTCTTAACTTATAAAATACTTAAAATTAATTACATAAAGTCTTAAAACTAACATAATATTTAGATTTTCATAATTTTTTGATAAGACCACTTGGTTTTATTTTTTATTAGTTAAGTTAGATTAGTTAGATTTTATTAGTTTTTTTTCTGCTTCTTGAGTGTATGCCAAAATATCGCCTATCGTTGTTCCAATTTTTGAGTTCTATAGTAAATTATTTGAAGATAAGTAAAATAACATCACATTACGGATCAATTGAGTTATTACCTCTCTTTTCAATAACAACTAAGAGAAGACGCGCTTGGAATAAACATCATTCTCTTTTCATCCAATTTTAAATTGATAAGAATAATTTTATCAATTTTTTTTGTGTGTTTCTTTTCCCATCGTCGGAAGCAAAAAAAAAGTTGAGCAGCTCAATTTTCCTGCAGCTGGATTAGAAGGAAGTTATGGCTGATGACGGGTGAAACACGCAAACAGTAAGTAGTGCGAATGTGATAATCCCTTCAATGCGTTTTTTATGTTCATTTTAGATATTATTATACAGTGAGCGAAATAAGAATAGTACCACTAAGTTTTATAAAAACAATATAATTAAAATCAATTAGGTAGACCATGGTATACCGGCAACCTAGCAATCTGTCATCTGGTTGTCAGAGCAATCTGTCAACCGATTTTTTTTCGGTGCGTAGAAGTTTTTTTAAAATTCTCTTAACCCATTCGAGACGGAGGCCTTTTCACGACATTCGAACTCATAGTTCTTTACTCTTAGATAACTTTGATTTCGTTTGATTTTCATCAAAACTTTTTCCCATTACATTTAGCCTAATATTTGAGGATTCCATTCATGTAAGAATATTATTTTTCCGAGCAATAGTAAACTCACAATGAATGATTGTTCTGACAAAGGCACAAAAATTCCATTGCACACACGGTGTGCAATCGGTCTCAAACGGGTTAAAAGATGTATAGCATTCTCTTCAGCCACCTAGACAAACTTCAAAGTAGCTTTAAGAACTTAAATTTTGGGCTGAAAAGCATTATCTTCAGACACAAACGAGAGCTGATTAAGCTTTTTTGAAACCTTTTTAAGGAAATTCTGGTTGCTTGGGGTACTCTTACCCCACCACTGAGGCAAAAGTTCGAATGATGTGGGGTAAAAGTACGACCATTCAAAATTCCACAGTTCTGCATGAAGTCAAGAGGAAAATTATTTTATATCACAGCAGCAGCTTTTCTGTTCGCTTCTGATACAAATCTCATCTAAAGCATGGATCACGATGAATCTGGACGCACTATTTATTTTACCATTGCGCTCCTGGTTGAGGGATCTGGAATTTTTTGACAGTACTTTGTTCGGAAATGTTTCATCTATCAGTGCTGAAAATTTCATTGCGATTCGTTTTGTTCCAAAAAAGTTACACGTGATGGAAACCGCGGGACGTAAATAAATTTTGGACACACACGTCATAAACCCAGTGCAGTGCCAGTGGTGCACTGCACTGGTCGGGGTGATGTCCCCGGCAAGTTCGAAATCGTTTTTGCCGATAAGTTTGTAAGAAAGTGTTTGATCTGGCTAGGTATTTGAAGCTGCGGATATAAAACCCCGGTTTTTGAAAAAGACAAGACCATGGACTCCAAAGTGTACAAGGAGGAGTGCCTGAAAAACGTTTTTTTCCGTGCATTAGATCTCACAAAGGACCAGTAAAGTTTTCGCCAGATTTGGCAAGCTGCAACTACAGCAAAAAATTGCTACAGTGATATCGGACCAACGGGTGGATTTTGTCGAAAAGGACATCAACTCACCCAACTGCCCTCGATTCCGCCCTATCGAAAAATTTTGGGCAATTATCAAGCAGAAGATGAAGAAGAATGGCAGGACGACTCGGGACGCAACAGAGATAAAGAGATTGTGGAACAAAATGGCCGCTAAGGTCAGCGAATAGGCTGTCCAAACTATGATGAGTAGTACTCGACGAAAAGTTCGAAAATTCATCAAAACGCTATCAGAATAATTTTTATTTATTTTTCCTTTAAAGTGCTATAAAAATCCTAAATTTTAAGTTCAAAACATTTTTATTTCGTTTACATAGCTCTGAAATAGACCCGTTTTAAAGTGTCCAGATTCATCGTGATCCATGCCTTATGAGCGAACAACCTGAGCGAATTTGGGGTTCTCCATATTGTCCATATTCAACAGGTTTACGAAATCCAGTTCACATCGTATTTGATAAATTTTTCGCGCGAGCAAGTCTTTGTAGAAACTAGAATATGCGCTGATGTTTCTATTGCCTTTTTTTTAGAAAAAGTTTAAACCTTTCGTTCAGATTCACTTTTGTGGACCCTGTATATCATTTGAACTTTTGCCCCATTAGCAGTTCGTACTTTTGCCCCTTCAAGGTTTCTTGTGATTCACAGTTTATTGTGCAAATCAGAGACATATTAATGAAATCCTTTCTTAGGCGTTTAATAGTGGTTGAGAACAACTAAACAGACACATTAAAACTTTCATTGAAAGCCAGAATTTTGATTGTTTAAACATGTTTGCCGTTGATTTAAATATTACATCATTTATGCAAAATAGTTACTTTACCTCATTTTTCTTAGTATTTGCAACATCTAAGAAAAAAATTATGTCTGAATGTAGACAGTCCAAATCATTATCAATTCACGCCAGAGTTTGGAATTTTACTGTTTTCGGTTTGCGATAACCTCAAAACGTACTTTTACTCGACTCACCCTGTTGCCCCACCTTACTCATTATATTTTGAAATACGATTTGTCATTTCTGAAAATTTATCAAGATAACAGGTATAACAGCTAAGAAGATAAGTTAGCTTGAAGAAAATTGCTTATAATTGAATTATTGCATTAGTTTTATCTTTCAGGCAGCTCTATTTAGGAAATATCTAGGAGCATAGAAGGTATGTATGTATGTATGTTGGTAATCCACCATGGGTGCACGGATTCACCGCAGTTTCTGCCAAAGTATGTGCTCACACGCATTCTTTGGATTATTAAGTTCGACAAATCTCCAATGCAGCGCGCCACCATACGCGGACCCCATGGCTTCGTATGAACTGTTATGGAGTGAATGTATTGCGTGTGTTGATGTAGGTATATTTTGGAAGAATGAATCAATCAGGTGGACTAGTTTACTTACAGGTATTCCGGCATCCGTGTATATACCTGACCAACTGGCAACTGATTGAACATTTCTATTATATAGTCAGTTATAGAATGAAACACATCTTACCTGTCGGCCACTTATGGGATTCGAACCCAAAAGTTTTTCTTGCCGATACGGAGAATCGAACCCAGTACGCCTGGCATACCAATACCAGACTCGCGCCAGCCTATCCACTAGACCACATCGGCGCTATATCTAGGAGCATAGAAGGTGTAAGAAAAACAATAGCACAATTTACCAAATCGCATCCTGATCTACAACCCCTCCCCTACTAAAAGGAGTATAGTCTTATTTATTGTTTATAAAAAAATACAATCTGACCTAAGTATCTTATTTGATAGTTTACCTAAATACAGGTCTACCTAAACGTACATTGTGAGTTTTTTAATCAGTTGTTTCTTAACTTGTCAGTTATGTTAGATTCTACCAAGCGTTTAATTTTCGCAGTTGAGTTATTAAATTCAAAGAGAGCATAATGGCGTAAGAAGCTTATTTTTGCGGAACGTAAGCTGTCGTTGCTGCCATAGCGTGTATTTCTCGATTCCAGTGAAAGCCAGTTACGATTTCGCAGATCTCTTTCTGGGGCATAAATATTACAGCGGGAGAGTATCCGAGAACAGTCGATTTCGTTTCTAAGAATTTTCTCCACAAATAGTGATTGACCGATGGAATGGCGATCCGACAGCTTGTGAAGGCCAAGCAAAGCGCAACGTTGTACATAAGGTGGCAGGTTTCGAGGATTATCCCACGGTGGATCACGCAGAGCATAAAGAACGAATTTCCGTTGAACCACTTCAAAATGCGCTACCCACGTAGCTTCAAATGGCCACCACACCAGATTTGCAGATTCTAATATTTAACTCGTTATTAAACAGGATCTGCAAATTCTTTACTCTGACGTATGACAAATCCCAGCATTCGGTTAGCCTTTTCAAGTGTAGCACAGTAGTATGTATGTATGTATGTAGATAATCCGCCATGGGTGCACGGATTCACCGCAGTTTCGCCAACGTATGCGCTAACTTGCATCATTTAGATTTTTAGTTCGGCCAATCTTCTATGCAAATCATCACATACCCGACACCATGGCTTCGTGTGAACTGTCATGAAATGAAAATGTTTCGTGTAGGTGTATGTCTTATTTGTAGAACGAGCAAATAGTTTCGCAACCGTATAAAATTCATAACATATTTAGAGTTAAGAATCTACGACAGGTATTCCGCATACGTGTAGATACCTGCCCAGTTGGCAACTGTTTGTACGCTCTTATATAATATATTCAATCAATAAAATAGTTGTATGGTAAAATAATCTTACCTTTTACCTATCATACCTCTAGACACTCTCAGCTTACCTGCAGCTGGAACCAACCTTGTTCAGTTTCATACCCAATTCAATTTCCATCCGATCTTTCACCTTTCCTTACGGCACCTTTACTCAGCTCTAATCTTACCGCAGCTTTGCCTGAAGAATCCTTCAAATTTTCATAGATGCCTCCAACAACCTCCGAACCCGAATGACCTCTGAGGTTAATGAATAAATAAATAAAAAATTGATACATAAATAAAAGAATAAATGAAAAGAAAAATAATTGAAAATAATAATTATATCATATAAAACAAATGTACTTAATGTAATCCTATTTAAAGTTATACAAAATTAACACACATAATGACAACACGATAAATATATGAAATATAGTCAGATGTTTCCAATGGGTTCAGCCTCTGCAAAAATGAATACATTAATTGTTATTTGCTTTTATTGTGATTGTGATTATAAAAGATGGATATTAATATAAAAGAATAATCTTGAAGTAAAAACCATTCATACAATACAATAATCCAATTTTAAAACAATGTTATCACTTAAATTTATGAATACAATATTTCATATTGTTCAGATGAAACAAAAAGATTTTTTTTAATATGAGTTAAGCATTCTTTGCATTTCCTCCATGAAGCTGATTCGGATTATGTAATATGTATTCAAACAGCGCAATGAAATATTTTTTTTTATGATTGTCTTAGAAAGAAATGAGTCTATGAAAAATGGTCAATGGGAGTATACCAAAGATATAAAGAATAGAAAAAAAGTATAAAGAAAAGATACTTTATTTTAAGCATTATATAAGTTGCCGAGCATTCCTAGAAACTGAAGTAAAAAATTATTTATATTTCCTCCGCATTAAATACATTCTTTATATTCACCCGCACATATCTCTAACACAAGACAGATGCATCCACACTTCAATTGTTCTTTCAAGCCACTTCCACCGGTATCTGAAAATCGAATGACATTAGGTACAAACGTCTTAAGCGAACCACAGACTACACAACATTTGTACAAATGCGATGAAATTCGATGAAATTTTGTCGCTGTGAACACGATTTGCATAGTGTATGGCACTGTTTGAATGAGCGCCAAAACGGTTGGAGTAAAATCGGTCGGGATCGAAATATTTTGTACAAACCATCCTCCCAGCCGGGGTGGAGATGTTTTTTTTTGTTGCTGTTGCTGTTTTCGCCAGCAATCGTTTGTGTTCGCGTGAAAAATGTTGGTATAGTGTGTGGGCGAGCATAGATCCAACAATTGTCGTGGAATCATCGAGTTTGTACAGGCCATTTGTGTAGTCTATGGCCGCTTTAAGGGTCCCATACATATGCACACAATTAGCACAGATAGAAGAAGAAAGAAAAAAAAATTACAACTGAGATAAAAGTTTTGAAAGGCCATTCAAAACATTTGATTCGGATGGATTTTACCCACACGATTCGACCTAAACGATTTGTGCAAATATTTGTCTATGCATGGGACCCTTAACAGATTCCGACTTGTCTTCGGTTCAACACTTGCGCTCGCATTTACTAACGTAGAAATATGTGTAAAAGAAAAAGAGCGGAATATTAAGAGCATGTAAAAGAGAGATCCTCATTGAGATTTCCGCCAGCTAATCCCACGCACCGCTTGCTTCGATCTAGAAAATCGCGTTTTATTTACTTTGTTTAGCAGAGCAACCTCCACATGTTTATATTTCTTCTAACTCCTCACGCACACCACCATCTCACTGGACGCGTTCAAACATGTATGTATGTCTCGTTAAAATTTTCCCCTCTTCTTGAAACTTTGGTGACCAGATATTCGCTTCAGCAATCAAATTTACGCAACCAGTGCCTGGTGGCGTAACAAGCCTTACAAGTTCATCGCCAAACGCCTCCCTATACAAAATGCCTGAAAACTTGAGGAGCCAAAACTTTAGCTAAAAAATATAGTTTTAATAGACAATTATCTTGATGATTTGGAAATTCTTGCCTGTAATTCCGTCGGAACTGAAACGATACTCATATCTCCATTTCTACAGTTCTACGCTATTCAGATTTGTTGATTTTGATTTGTTCAAAGATTTGGAGAAAGGAGAATGAAGAAATAATCGGAAACTTCTCACCCAAAACTCGTTCCTGCTACATAGGCTTCTTCGCTGCTATCGTTCAAGATTTTTTTTTTCATCACGACTATTATCACCCCTTCCATCACCTCCCTAACGTGTGCGCGACATTTTCATGTAACTTAACAGATACACCCACACACCAATTCCGCACCATTTTTTTCATCTTCGGCTTCAAAAAACTCTACTACCGATTTGGCTATAGGTTCCGCTGAAGGCATATCTTTCATTTCCATAACGAGGCAATCATCCATAATTGATAGAAAAACGCTGCTTTTGTTCCTAATTTCACTTATCACCGTCAACTTTGATTCGCCCGAGTCCCCCACTTTTCGTTTGCAGCAAAAACTCGCTTTTTTCATCCCGTTTTGTTTCAAGACGGAAGATGCCTTGAAGAACCATGGAATCGGTAATAAAATCGCCTTTTCTTTCGTAAATTCGATTTCAACACTCTGAATTAAACAAACACCCTTTAATTAAACTCGCAGTATCACTTTTCACGAGACAGAAAACACCGCAGCGGGGGAGCAACGAAAAAGTATACCGAACGCGACGGAAGCACGAAGCAGACTCTTTTCAAGTGTAGCACAGTAGTGACGCTTAAATGTTATATGACTATCCGAAACAACGCCAGGTCCTCTATTTGATGAACACGTTGTAGAAATTCTCCCTGGATATCGTAGTTGTACAAAAATGGAAGTCTTCTTGCGTTCAAATGTTATGATGCAGCACTTAGAGACGCTTAAGGCCAATAGGTTAATAGCACACCAATTTATAACCGTATCGAGGAATCGCTGTAATATTTTACAATCTGAATCTGCCAAGTTGTTAACGATTAAAAAAAATCAAATCGTCCCCTTTCATGAGTACTCCGCACTCAACAAGCAGCATGGTAATATCATCACAGAACAGGGTGAACAATAAAGGGCCCAAATAACTTCCTTGAGGTACCCCTGAAGTCGGAATGAAATCTGGAGTTAAATAGCTTCTGGTCCAGGCGCATAATTTCTCAGATAATCCCAAGCGATTTGACTTTAAAAGTAAAATTAAGAGATTCACTGAGTCAAATGCTGCGGTAATGTCCTCGTAAATTGCGTCCCGTGTTTATTATTCGAAATCCAGTTCCGCAGGCTGACAACATTACATCGTTGACAATTCTCTCTAAGACCTTCGAGCAGGCAACCAGCGATGTGAAACCTCGATAATTGCGCACCTCTTGTTATCACCCTTTTTAAAGATTGGGCTCATGAAGGATCTATTCCAGGTGGCAGGAAACTGTTGTTGTAGTAAAGACTGATTCAAAATACAAAGGACTCGTTCTGCCTAGCCACTCCAGCGATCATGGAAGTGCAAATGCGTAAGTTGACCAGTCATAATAAAATATATTATCTGAAGTTTTTTCTGTAGTCTTTGTATAAACGTATCTTCACAGCATTTCCCGTTCAATGATTTAAGGTGGGTATAAGTAGTCAACCAAGCTAAGCTAGGCTAAGCCTCATATTTTCGTCCGTTTGTTTAAATTTTCTTGCGCGTACATGATCTGTCAAAATTAGCTTCGTAATGACCAATGCTTTCATTCTCAGCAAAAGAAAGGAAAATGAAAATAACATTGGGGGCTCAGTTTTTGAATTTATGTAGTAAGTGTTCTCTTCCACACAGAAAATAGATTGACGCAATTCCTCTTAATATTAAAGTAACAACTAAATAAATCGATAAAAAGGTAATGCACTTTAGCCACAGACTTACAGTTATAATCAATTCGATGCTTTATCTCGGTAAGGTGAATGTAGAACAGCATAACTGAACGCTTTACTAACCGCGACTAATCGATAAAAGGTGGTGAAGGATGCCTAAGGAAGAAAAAAACGTTAATTTCACTCTCGCCATCATCGGCGTCGACGGAACGAACGTGATTCCCTTTATCGACCTCCCTGCTGCGAGCGAACGTACAAACGTAGTAGGACGAGATCGTGCTGGACCTTGGGAAGGCAGACCACAAGATTGGCAAGGTTGTTGCTTTACTACAGACTTTACGTAATAATCGCGTCCCCCGAAAAAAAAATTAAACGTGATCGAGGTTCAACTGGCCGAATAAGCAGAAGTGGGTCCGTGAAAAAAAAATTGGTCTGTGAGAAGATGTAATAAGAGATACGTTAACAAACATATGATTGAGGTTGTGATTTTGTTTTCATTATTTGCCGCTTTAGAGTAACTTTAATTTGTCCGTTTTGCGACCGAGTCGGTTTGTTTGGAACTTTTGGACACCAATTAGGGGCCAAAAATGATGGGTTTCAAAGGTGATGAGATTCGTAACCGATTGTATAGGGGATGATCATTATGGCACGCGAAGCTCTGAATGTTGATTTATATGGTTTTGGGTAAAACCGAGCACAGTATACTCATGGAAAGTAGATAAATAAAAAAAAATACTACCACAAGAGAATGCTCGCTCTATTCTACGGTCACCGAAATGAACTTTTCAACTCACGTTACAAAGAAAATCGTTCAAAAGGGAGCAAAAGGTTAATGCTCGATCAATCAACCATGTTTAATTTTATCGCTTCTTGCGAAGATTTTTCTCCTGCCCGGGCTGATTTATCTGCCGTGTAATGAGTTCATGGTTGTTCATTTGATGCTTGTTTGGAACTATTGGTCCAGTTAATTTTTTCCAGCACATGTGAAAGGTTCGGTTTACTATGAGCCATCTCGTGCCCCGAAGACTTCTGGAAGCCTTTTTAAGTCGATTGCACAATGAAGCATGTGCCTTCGAACACACGAAGATCAACAACTTGATTCAATTATTTCAGCTAATCAGAAGCAGCTGTTGCTAAGTTATCTCATGGTCGCATTTCGGTGTAGACCTTTCCGAGGAGTTGCCTCGGCTGATTGCAATTTTAAAGGTGTTCCGCAATGCGTCATTCTCAACCAACAGGTTCGCTCACCAATTCAGATCGATTGTTAATTAAGTTGGTGTTTCATAGAAGCTTTCGTGCTCTAGGATGCGAACCTTTATTTGAAAGACAAAGGGGGGTTTATCGTTTAAAATATGGAGTAAACTATGCTACCGTGCTATCAAACATGTCAGTTGTCTATGCCCTTCTATTTTATGGTGTCGTGCCATAAATCAACATAGTACGGCATGTTGACCTTAATGATACCAGTTTACGCCCTTGGAAGTGGTCAATTTATTTCTCTCTCTTCAAAGCGGAGCATCAATCATAATGACATTTTTATGATCGCAAACCCTTCTAACAATGGCGTATGGATTTTGCATATTTTTTAAAGTTTATTTCAAAGCTCTGGAAATTGGACAAATATCTTATTGCTGATAATTACGTTATCGCTCCATTTCACAACACTGCAACCTAATGGGCGATAAGTATTCACCTTACTTTACAAATATGTTTTTACAAATTGGGAATGATCAGCGTTTTAGAAAAAAAAGGTTGGAAATTAATCAAATCTTAAAATATTTTTTTCCTTTTTTTTTAAAGACATGCCATTATTTGAATTGTGTTTACGAATGATTTTGAACAACTTTTTTTGATCATAACGATCAAAAATAGTCGAATTCTTTACAGAAAGATAAAGTATGTGAAAGAATGGGACAGTTACGAATGCGTGTATATCAAAAACCATTCGTCTGATCGAAATACTTTCTATGAAGGAAATGAATATCTTCTCTATTATATAAAATTCTCTTGTAACGGTGTTTGTAGTACTACTCCTCCGAAATGGCCCAAAGGATTCAAATGAAATTATTTTTAGAATATTCTGTAGCCATGCGAATCGGTTTATATCGAATAAAAACAAGACAAAGTCGCATCAATTATCCGTAATAGTTAAATGTGTAGTTTTTTGAATCAAATTAAAGTCATGGCCTTCAATTTTATCGAGATTTTCTTTCTTTTGGGCGCCGGGCGGTTTGTTTTTCGTTTCCAAGGTCGAAGCGTCGCGAACAAACGTCGCTAGAGGATAGTAACCAGGGCATAGCATACTGATTAGTGGGAATATTTGGGCGCCTATTCCAACCAATACTTTCAATTCACGTGTTGGCGATATGAAGCCTAGATGTTTTTTTTCTTGATTCCTAGCTCATTTGTACAGCACATGGTAATGAATGGCGCCTAGATATGACCAAAATTCATATATTGCCAATCGAATCAAAACCATATAAACGATTTTAAAAATTAAAACTATTTTGATTTTGTGTTTATTAAAGCAGCAATTATTGTCTGAAAAATTTGGAATTTAGAACTGATGCATATGAAATAATGGTATGACCTTTTAACGGTTGTTTGAAAAAAGAAAGTGGGAAGCTTTACATACAATTGTATAATCCAATACGCCTAGAAGGCAAGTTTTGATTTATATCGATAACAGAAAAATGAATAAGATGCTTTCGACAGAAACAGATCGAAAACATTTTTTTAACATGTTTCAAAGGAACTTAAAGGGGGGGGTAGGGTCTAACACTTTCAAAAAATCGATTTTTTTATTTTTTTATTTTCTTATTTTAAAACATTTCAAGAATGTTGTGTCAAATTTTCAAGTCAATTGAAGCAAAACTGTAGAAGTTATAGGCATTTATCTCCTGCTATCTAATACTGCAAGAAAGCAAGAGCAGAAACTTCAAACGCGTTTTTCTCGAAAGCACATTTTTAAAGTCCGTGGACATCGTCATTTGAAAACTACTTATCCGATTCTTTTCAAATTTGGAACATATGTTCTACATATAAAATACCAGACCCCAACGTTTTTCTTTTTTGATTTTTTTTTACTTTGGGGAGATTTTACAGGTGAAAAATGGCGGATTTTTAAGTGAAAAATCGTAGTTTTCACTTCAAACAGCCACAAAAATTTCATAAAAATATTTTTAAGTTAAATAAAAACGTTGGGGTCCAGAAAAACATCTATTAAAAATATTTTGCTCTGATTTTTTGACTTCAGATGATTCTGTGCTGAGATACAGTGTCCACCGCAAATTCTGTTTTCTAAAAGGCATCCTCGAAAGTGCTCCGTCACCGGCTCATTTTTCAATATTTTTCTACGAAAAAATTACTAAATGTTCTTTTAACAATGCTTTGTATAATGCAAAAAAATTGAATACATTTGTTTGATCGATAGCTCTAGAAAAAAATCGTGAAAATGGTGTTTTTTCATACCCGTTAGACCCTACCCCCCCTTAACTGGAGATGAATCAAACGCCTTTAAATTGTTAATACAACAACAAAATCCAATGAAAGTGGACAGACACATGAACTGTCCCTTTAAACTAGCTGACTAAATAAACTATTTTTTTTTTTTTGAATCATTCACCGAATAACTGTTTACAGGTTCACTGCTCGCTTACATGTTTTTGTTTTGAATATGTTGGCTACATAGAAGAGAATTTCGGTCCGCTTTTTTGATGAAAAGTTAGGTCAACCATTTTCGGAGGAAAATAGCACGTCTTATTTGGCAAACAATTAAAACGAAAGGGAGTTTTTATTTTTTCTACATTTATAATTACAGCTTTTCCCGCTAAATCATTCTTGAGATATCAACAGATAAATTATAGCGGTGCTCAGATGGACACTTTACTTTAAGGCGCAAGTGTATTTTTGTGATTGATATTCCAGAAGCGTTTTTTATAGTAGAACAAAATTTTTTAGATAAGTTTTTATTATGACCTGAATGTTGTGAAAATAATATTCACTCCCGTCATTTCACACGATGGTATCCGTTTGCACTTGCCCCGGTGTTTCTTTATTAAAAAGTACAATTACAATAATAAAAGACACGTTAATTTTTTTTAAGGTTTTGAGGTTTGTTTACATGAAAATTTCCAGAAAATAGAATGAACTCATGAAATCATCGTAGCCGTAACAAATTTATTCTTTTCGATCTTTTTTTTTAATCTGCTTATAATGTTATTGAATCTTGAAAATATCACATAATCTTAAATTTAATCGCAGATAACCTCCAACACTACTCAGGTAATTTTGAACTCAGAACACCCCAATGCTTCAGATAGAATCTCAATAAACAATGGCTTAAATTGGTACATATGTCCTTAATGATAAAAAAAATATATTTGGTTGAATGATAAAAAATCTAAACATATGTTTTTCCTTGCTTGATTAATTGGGTTAAAGTTCAAAGGAAATTAATATAAATTTTTCCTTGAATAAATATTTAAAAACATCAAACCTTTTAGTGGACATGATTTTGGTGCAAATATGGATATTAATTCTAACTTCTTCGAAGGGCGAGGATGGTGAAAAAAAAGCATCTTGAAAATCATTATTTGAAAAATCTTCTCTTATGTTTTTTTTATTTCTTCAGTTCTAACAAATATACCACCCAAAGCTAATCAGGAGCTGAAAGTGCTATATTAGGTAGAATATTGGGTAAATATTTCAAAAATTGTCCCGATACTCAAAGTTCTATTTCCATAAAGTTTCATATGCAATAAATTTACAATTGATGAGAAACTTTTGATTCCGATTTAAACCTTAAAGAACCTTAAAGTAGGCTTGCCAGATACTTTCAGAAAAAAGCGGGACATTTCACGACAAAAAAGCGGGACACAGCAGAAAAAAGCGGGACATTTAAGAAATTCTTAAAAAAAGCTTAATTGTTTTGCCATACTTATACGTATACCATCAGCCAAGATTATTTATAGAAAGTACACTAAGATTTTTTTAACACGGATTAATTTTGCTCAGGTTTCCTTAGATGACTTCTATGTACACGGTTTTTTGCCATAATCACGGTTATTTTTCACGGTTTCGCAAATTAACACCAAGGTTGTCAAAAGAAATCTGTGTTTTGACGATGATAAAATCTGACGTTCTAAGATTTTATCCAAAAAAATCTGTGATGTTTTTCTGTGATGGTTTTCTGTGTCGCTTTTTTTCAATCATTTCTTTAAAAAGTCATGTCAATTTGCATCTTTTTTACATTTTACTTGAGAAAAATCAAAGAACATTACTAATCTTATCATGTTTTCCAATTCATACTAATGAATTCAAAATGTCTAACGACGTAAAAAAAATAATTTTCAAAAAACCTATGCAATTTCAAAATTTTGTGGAATCTGTGACTATTTCTAAAATTCTGTATTCTGTGACAAAGATTCTGTGATGAAAATTTACTCAAAATTCTTTGTAACTATAGATTTTTCTGTGGTTTCGGCAACCTTTATAAACACGTTATTTGAGAGAAATATTTCAAGTCCTACATGTGAACGGCGAATAATATCGTGTAAAAAAACCTTTGTGCATTAACAAATATATTTTAAATTTGTTTCAAAAATTTGAAACTCAAGAAAATTTCCATCATTGTATACTTGACTAATTAAGTTGGCGTGCAAAAGGCAATTGAACTTAGATTCTGTCGAAAAATTAAGATTTATAATCATCTAGAAGCAACTTAAACAATACTTTCATCATATATACTAAAGTTATTTTATTGGTTGAACGTGCTCCAAGAACAATTCATTGATCCGAATTTTATTGTAATGTCAGGACTTTTTAGTATTGTCTTATGTAAAGTCTGAAAAATTTACGCTTATTTAGAGGAAAATGACCTTTTCGATTTGTTTGTTCTGTGTTGCTTATTTTGAGAATAAAGACCTAATCATAAAGAGGATAAAGTTTGATTTTTTACAGAGTTAGTCTGTGAGTTTTTTAAAAGTTTTCCTTGAAAAAAAGCGGGACATTTCGAGGAAAATGCGGGACGGCGGGACACTCAACAAAAAAGCGGGACATGTCCCACTTTTGCGGGACGGATGGCAACCCTACCTTAAAGTGAACTTGAGCAAACTAGAGTAAATAAATCAACTAAATGGTATTCAATAAATAAAACAAAGATATTATCAACAAGGTACAAAAAGTGGATTTTTTTTGCACGAGGCTAGCCCAGTTTGATGGTTACGTTGAGTGCTGAAAAAAAAGAATTTTCAACGGGAAGCGGATACCTGATACCATTCGGCAATATTCAAAACTTCCGAATTAAAGAAAAGTAAATAAAAAATTATTCATGTAAGATACATGTAAGATTTATTGAAGGTTATTCTTTGATAATTTAAGTTAAGACCCGTAGAATTAAGTTAAAATTCTTAGGTTTGATTCCGATAGTATTAAACGGGACAATTAGTAAACTGTAGTAAATGTAACTAAAACTAGGAAATGTCACGAAAGCAAGATGATATACAACTTAAAATTTGATGTTTTTAAAAAGTTAAACAGCAAAGAATCAATGGAAAATGGACGCCAAGACGGTAAGACGAAGTTTACCGGGTCTGCTAGTAATCTTATAATAATCCATGAAAAAAATTAAAAAAATACTATCGTTTTTTGGAAGGAATTGGCGCACACTTTTCTCACAGAGGATTTTGATCAGTTTTTCAAAATTCGATTTCTTCTTATGTGAATTTTAGGTGGCTGCATTGGCTTCACCAAAAAAATTCTTTGGATGTGTCCTGATCGCAGTAAAGCAGTGCCACGCCAGCAGTTTTGTCGACACGGAAAATGGTAATGAGCTGGAACAAGTTTGCGTTGCTGCCACAATAAATGGAAAAAGATACTTATTCTGTGCTGTTTATATCCCACCTGATAAGAGCTGCTGTACCCAAATTGTTGAGTCCCACGTGGCCTCTATTCGTGAATTGTGCGCAAGGGCTTCTCGTGAGGAATCCGTACTGGTTTGTGGCGACTATAACCAGCCTCGTTTAATGTGGAAAAAATGCTACATCGGAGCTGAACTGTTGAACGTGACACCTCATAGTGCTGCTGCTGCTTGCTTGATCGATGTCACAAACTCATTAAATCTTCCTCAGTTTAATGCAGTCAGGAATCACACTGGGAGAACATTGGATCTAGTTTTCGGCCCGAGTGAGGAGAAGATCGTTGTTAGTAGCGCTCCTGAAGTATTAGTACCGATTGATTTGCATCACCCTCCCATCGATTTACCTGTTGCTTCAACTGCCATAGAAGTTTAACCGAATCAGTCGATAGGTAGAATAAGACCTCTAAATTTTCGGAAGACAAATTTTGCGCTTCTTTCACACTATCTGAGAGGCATTGATTGAGATGTAGCTTTAAATGCCTCATCGATTGAAAACATGACTGAAACGTTTTGTAGCTAAATCAGAAACTGGTTGAATGTGCCCCCTCCTTTGCCCCAGGACCTGACGGAATCCCTATCCCTATCTCTCTCCTCGAATTTTCAATCGATCTTTCCAACAACGGAAATTTCCAGAGTTGTGGAAAATTTCGTTTATGTTTCCGATTTTTAAAACTGGCGAACGTCGTAACGTGAAACAATACCGTATAATAACAAGCTTGTCTGCTGGATCAAAACTGTTCGAAATTGTAGTTAGCCAAGCCTTACTAGTAGCTTCTTCGCAGTACATTTCATCGGAACAACAAGGGTTTATGCCTGGAAGATCGGTATGTGCGAACCTTTTAGAATACATGTCTTTCTGTTTGAATCAGCTAGAGAATAAGAAGCAAGTTGATGCTGTTTATACCGACATTAAAGCCGTATTTGTGGCGATTGATCATCGAATTCTACTTGCAAAGCTTGCTAAACTTGGTGTCTACAACAATATGATTCATAGGCATAAGTAATTTTTAACTGCCAGGTGCATAAGTACCGATCCGGCGTCCCTCAAGGCAGCAATTTGGGACCTTTGATGTTTGCTTTGTTTTTCAACGACTTGATTGCTAGCTTAGATAATGGAACAAAAATTGCATATGCAGACGATCGTAAAATATTCGATCCAATAGAATTCGCCGCGGATTGTGAATTACCTTCAATCGTTGTTAGACAACTTTGATGAATGGTGTAGACGTAACAAATTATCTGTTAGTGTCTCAACTCTTGGTCATAACTTTTCACCGGAAAAAATCGCCTGTTCTACATAACTACTACATCGGCAATGAGCACATAAATAGAGTATTCGAAGTTAATGATCTTGGTGTTATCCTAGATGATCAGCTTACCTTCAACAATCAACGTTCTGCGGTCATCAATAAAGCCAATAAACAACTCGGCTTTATCTTGAAAATAGCGCGGGAATTTACAGATCCGTATTGCTTGAAGTCACTGTACAGTGCACTTTCCCGATCTATTCTTGAGCACGTTTCAATCGTCTGGGCCCCATACCAGCTAGGCTGGATATTACGAATCGAACGAGTGCAAAAGCGGTTTATCAGATCCGCCTTACGTCACCTGCCGTGGAACCATCCCGAAGATCTACCCCCTTATCCTCATCGGTGCCAGCTTTTAGGACTAGATTCTCTCGAATGTCGTCAAAAAACCCAACAGGTCACATTTGTCGCTAAAATTTTGAACGGAGAAGTACAATCACCAAACCTGCTTAGGATGATCAGCTTTAGGGCTCCGTCGAGAATGTCACGATGTCACAGTCGAACTCATAGGACATCCTACGATTACAATGAACCAATCAGCGCAATGATGCGCATATTCCAGGGTGTTGAGCACTTACATCAGTTCGGAGAGCCATCAAGTCGTTGTGCTCGTCGGTTACACCAATCAAGATTGTTTCATTCTTTGTGATCGTTTAGTTATCATTTAAACACAATTGTTCGATGAATTAATAAGAAAAAATAAATAAATAAATAAATATATACCTATATTTTTGGAAACTAAGTTCCAAACTTTTAAATGCACTCGGTGAAAGTTTGAAATAATCTTTTTAAGCATTAATTTTCAAAAATGTCTATGTTTATTAAAGTGTGACGATGGTCCTAATGTAGCACTAATTGTTCCTAATTATTAACAAATCTTTTCCTAATTATGGAAATGTTTCTTATAAGTTTAATGAGAACGTTCTTAAAAATCACCATTGCATCATAACTTTTGTAATATTTCTTAGATATGAACAAAGAAACATCTATTAAAATTTCACACGAAATTCGTTTATACCAGTTTTGAAGAAAGTAGTTGATGTTGAGCTCATTAAAAATCATACCTTTTTTTTCAATGGATACTGTTGAAACTTGTTTTATTTTATCTCATCGATTTTTTATCATTAAACATATCTTATATTTGAATAAATAGAAAGTTCTAAGTAATGGATACAAATAGAGATTGAAAAGTTATGGATACAAATTGAGAAATTCCCTGTAACTCAATGATTTTCGTTTCTATTTTTTTTAGTCTTTCTTCAATCCATTGCATTGTGTTTTTCCTCGTCAAACTTCTATTTCTCATCCATTGCTTTAGTCGATGCGGGTTCCAGCTTATAGAACAGGAAAATATTTTAACCTGTAGTTACGATGTTTTGTTTTTCTTTGTAGTGTCGAAGATTACTTCAAAAACTGCGAAAAGTCAGCAAAAATGTTAAAAAGCTTTTTAAAAGATCATTCCGTAAAACGGGGTAACTTTGATCACCGGGGGAATTTTGACCAACAATAAATTTTTGCACATTATCATCAATCACCCAGTCTATAGTTTGAATTTTGAAAACTGTTTTCTACGTTTGAAATCCTACACAGTAAACGAAAATTACCGAGTTCGGTAATTTTTTCACCGAAATCCTAACATGTGTAAATCGTTGAACTGCTCGGTAACTTTTTCGGTAAAAAATAAACGAACATCGGTAAATTGATTCTTCATTTAACGATGTTCATTTATTTTTTACCGAAAAAATTACCGAACAGTTTAACGATTTACACATGTTAGGATTTCGGTTAAAAAATTACCGAACTCGGTAATTTTCGTTTACTGTGTATTATCTATTTGAGTATCAAATAGGCAAAATTTGGTTTATATTTCAAATTTTTTTCTGTAAGTTAAAATGTAATTTCAAAATCATAAAATATCTATTATTCCAAGACTCGCAAACAAACAGCTCTCCTGATGATACCAAAGCGCATTTAGAAGCAATAGGGTTGTTGAATGTGAAAGAACTATTTTTTTTCTTTGTATACGTATAATTATAGTGCTATTTATAGCCATTTAGTGATACATTTTTGATACTTAAAAAATAAGGACATTTTACAAGACTAAGCCCAAAAGACAAATGGATAGGAGCAGTGGTTTTCAAAGTGGTCCCTACCGCCCCCTTATGGGCGTTGAGCACTTCCAGGGGGGCGGTGACCCAAATTTGGGGGGCGTTTTCAAAATTCATGAAAAAACGTAGATTTGAAATAACAACGAATAAGTTCGATGAAAAACAGTAAAATTACGTTACAAAACTAAATATCTGGTTCAAGACTAAAATATCTATAATTTTACAGCGCTGCAAGCAAGTTTTTGTTCCAGTATATCAATTTTTTTTTCTTAAAATGTTTCTAAAATTTTTTATAAATTGTCAAATATTTTGTATACGCTCTAAATGTTGATCTTGTTTTGTTAAATTATATTGGGTTATGTGGTGAGTGATCGAGTAAGGAACTCACAAATCAAGAGGCTGAAGCCGAAAGATGAAATAAAGAGATGATCAGTTCTTATCATATAGCTGTGCTGTAAAGTTGTCTTTCATTGCTCTTATAGAACATCACAGTTTTGGCGACGTGGAGAAATTTTTAGAGTCTTGAACGGCTAAAATAATTCAGTGGAGAAGTGTAATCCTGGTTAATAATTTATAACCAGTGTGATTTTCTGCTGTGGTAAGAGGAATAAAGATTCCAAAAACTTCATAGATTTGAGGAATTTATGTTCAGCGAATTAAAAAGGAATTCGTCTTTTGTTTTAGGACAAAGGCGTGGTTGGCTTTTGTACTTCTGATTCTGTGAGGATAAGTTTTTTCTGCGTTTTTTTTTCCGGTGAGAAGGTGAGGTGTTAAAAAAAAATAAGTGAGGACGCAAGTATAAGATCGCGCCAAAGATCAAGTGGCAGAGTATCCTCAGAGAAGAACAGCTTGCTGGTAGTGCTATCACGTGCTGGTAGCTGGTTTGTGCTGGTTGCTAGCTTGCTAGTTGATTTGCGGGCTGGCTTGCTAGTTGTTGTTGGTTGCTGTTAATTGCTTGCTGTTGTTGGTTGCTTACTGGTTGTTGGTAAAACCACTAGTCGCTGGGTTTGAGAGGGTAGACGATTGGAGTGTGAGTCTATTGCTCTTACAGGTTTCAGCGGCACTTTCGGTGAGTATATCAAACCTTAGTGGTGTTATCCCATACTTGAGTTACTTTTACCATCGGTGTACATCTTTCCTTCGTAAATACAATATGAGTAACATAATGGGAAGAATTGAGCCTTATGAACGAGGATCATCGTTTACGAATTATATCGAAAGAATGGAATATTTTTTTGAGTATAACAAAATACCAGCAGAATCGCAGAAGGCCTTATTTATTACACTTTCGGGACAGCATGTTTATGAAGAGTTGAAAAGGATTTATCCCGGAAATGACCTGACGAAGTTGACTTACGTTGAAATGGTGAACAAACTGAAATCTAGATTCGACAAAACGGAAAACGAGATGATGCAAACTTTTAAATTTTTGGAAATTGAACAAGGTCCTGATCAAAGCGCCGAGAATTTTATTTTAGACGTCAAACTCCAGGCGGAGTTGTGTAATTTTGGTACGGCTAAAGAACGAATGATTAGAGATAAACTATTTTATGGAGTGTATGACAAAAGTGTTCAGAAAAGCATGATGGAAGAAGAAGAATTAACATTGGCAAAAGTGGAGAAAATTTTAATTGCTAGAGAGGTGACTGATACGCGTTTGAGAATTATCAACAAAAATATACCTGGCTATGTTGGATCGGTGAAGGAAAGATTGGGAAGGCGTGATGCATATTTAAGAAGAAGTGATGAAGGACGTTTTGGTGACAGAAAATTCAGTGGCATTCGCGGACAAGACCGTAGTCGTAGCCGAAGCAACGGACGTAGGCCAACAGATTACAGATACAATAAGAGATATACGCCAGTTGTATGTAATTTTTGCGGAAAGAGTGGTCATATAAAAAGAAACTGCTTTGAATTACATGCGAAAAGAAGAAATTCTGTCAATTTCATTGAAGAGCAGAAACCGACTAAACACATTGAAGAATATTTCAACAAGTTGTCAATGGATTTGGATTCATCTACAGAGGAGGAAACAGGTGAACTAAATTGTTTAATGATAAAATCTATAAGTTATTTAGACAAGCCTTGTTTGGTGCAGGTAAATATTTATAACAAATTAATTAAAATGGAAATTGACAGTGGGTCAGCTGTGACAGTTATTGGTAAAAAGTTGTACTATTCATTATTTTCTGATATCAAAATTAAAACGTGTGAAAGACAACTAGCGGTAATAAATGGATCAAAGTTAAAAATTCTGGGAAGAATTGAAGTGGATGTTTGTTTGGCTGGGAGAAAACATTCAGCAAATTTAATAGTTCTGGATTGTGAAAATAATTTCAATCTTTTGCTTGGGAGAGATTGGCTAGATTTATTTTACTGCAACTGGAGAAAAAGCTTTAATGAATTCTCTGAAATTGATAAGGTGAACTCTATAGCCGAGAATACAATTCAGAAAATAAGACACAAATTTAGTAGCGTTTTTAGTAAAGATTTTACTGAACCTATAATAGGGTTTGAAGGTGATTTAGTCCTAAAGAATAGTAGTCCTATTTTCAAAAAGGCTTACAATGTCCCTTATCAATTGAAAGATAAAGTTTTAAATCATCTGGACAAACTTGAGAGAGAGAAGGTCATCACCCCAATCAAGACTAGTGAATGGGCATCGCCGGTAATAATAATTGTAAAGAAAAATAAGGAAATTAGATTGGTTATAGACTGTAAAGTCTCAATCAATAAGTTTATAGTGCCTAATTCTTACCCACTCCCTATAGCGGAGGATCTTTTTGCATCATTAGCCGGCTGCCGTGTGTTTTGTTCTCTTGATCTAGAGGGTGCTTATACCCAGCTGTCGATTTCAGAAAGATCAAAGAAATTCATGGTGATTAATACGATTAAGGGACTCTTTACGTACAATAGGCTACCACAGGGTTGTGCTTCTTCAGCAGCCATTTTCCAACAAGTTATGGAACAAATTCTTTGTGGAATAGATAATGTTTTCGTCTACTTAGACGATGTGCTAATAGCAGGAAAGTCAAAAGAAGAATGTGAAAAGAAACTCCATGAAGTTTTGGAAAAATTGCAAAAAGCTAATATAAAGGTGAACTGGGAAAAGTGCCAATTTTTTGTGAATACTCTTAGGTATTTAGGTCATATGATAACCGAGAATGGGCTTTTACCTTGCAAAGAAAAAGTAGAAACTATAAAAAATGCTAAAGTACCTGAAACAGTAACGGAGCTTAAAGCATTTTTGGGGCTCATAAATTTTTATGGTAGATTCCTTCCACATTTATCAGCAAATTTAAAAAGTTTATACAAACTTTTACGTAAAGACGTAAAATACGTCTGGAGTGAAGAATGTAACATTGCATTTAATAATTGTAAAAATCAATTAACTAAGGTGGACTTTTTGGAGTTTTATGATTCCAGAAAGCCATTGGTTGTCGTAGCTGATGCATGTTCATATGGCTTGGGTGGTGTTTTGGCACATTCAGTAGATGGCATAGAAAAACCTATAAGCTTTACATCTTTCTCGCTCAACGATGCCCAATCCTTCATTTGGAGGCACTTGCTCTGGTGTGCACTATAAAGCGTTTTCACAAATATCTTTATGGGCACAAATTTACAGTATTCACTGATCACAAACCTCTACTAGGTATTTTTGGGAAATCTGGAAAGCATACAATTTTTGTAACAAGGTTGCAGCGTTATATAAATGAATTGTCAATTTATGAATTTGACATATTTTATAGACCATCCCAAAATATGGGTAATGCGGATTTCTGTTCGCGATTTCCCCTCAACCAGTTGGTGCCAGAGGAATGTGACAGGCAATACATTAACAGTATAAATTTCAATCAAGATTTACCCCTTGATTTTGCTCTTTTGGCGAAGGAAACTGAAAAAGACACATTTTTACAACAAATTATTAAATACATGCTAACTGGATGGCCAGAAAGGTTGGATAAGCGGTATCATGATTTGTACGCTAATCATCTGGATTTGGATTTGATTGAAAATTGTCTGTTATACCAGGGTAGAGTAGTTATACCTGAATCAATGAAGAATGGAATACTTAAATTATTACACGCCAACCATGCTGGCATAGTTCGAATAAAGCAGATGGCTAGACGAACTGTTTATTGGATGGGACTAAATAGAGATCTGGAAAATTACGTTAAAAACTGTGAAATATGTACTAAAATGGCTGTGGTAAAAAAACCAAAACAAAATTCTTCTTGGGTTCCGACTAAAAGACCTTTCAGCCGTTTACATGCGGATTTTTTCTATTTCCAACAACGTGTTTTCCTACTGATTGTAAATAGT
Source organism: Uranotaenia lowii (assembly GCF_029784155.1). Lineage (NCBI taxonomy): Eukaryota > Metazoa > Arthropoda > Insecta > Diptera > Culicidae > Uranotaenia > Uranotaenia lowii. The sequence continues at coordinate 285,514,797 of NC_073692.1, read as the reverse complement.
CATTCTAAATGGTTGGAGATAGAAATTATGAGGCAAGGTACGGATACCGAAAAGGTTTTAAAAAAATTTATTAGTTTGTTTTCAAGATTTGGATTACCTGACGTAATTGTGACGGATGGAGGACCTCCGTTTAATTCCGCGCAATTTGCAAAATTTTTAAATAATCAAGGAATTGAAGTTTATAAAAGTCCTGCATATAATCCTGAAAGCAATGGACAGGCGGAACGTATGGTACGTTTGATCAAAGAGGTCTTAAAAAAATTCCTTTTAGAGCCACAAATGAAACAACTTGATACAGATGATCAAATAAATTATTTTTTATTCAACTATAGAAATTCATGCTTATCTAAGGATGGTCTCTATCCTTCTGAAAAGGTGTTTTGTTACAAACCTAAAACATTAATCGATCTACTCAATCCTCTTAACCATTATAAACAACAATTAGATTATGCAAAACATGGTTCAAAAACGAAAGAACAAACAGAACCAGCTACAAAAACATCTATTCAAGTAGATCCTTTTGATAGCTTGGAAGCAGGGTGTAAATTAATGTACAAAAATTCAAAAAATGATAAAGTAGAACGTTGGCTGGAGGCTAAATTTATGAAGCGCATTTCTAAAAATGTTTTTCAGATTACAATTGGAAACGTACAAGCCATGGCACACCGAAACCAGCTACGAATCGTAACACCAAAAACTGAAGTTAATTCTAACGTAATGGCCCGTTCTGGACGTGCTTTGAAGAGGAAAAGGGTGGTTAGTGTTGAACAAAAAGAGAATGAGGAAAACATGGTTTGTCGAGGATTTCCCGAAGACGAATGTGGCTTTCCAGGATTCCAAGAGCCATCGGTACCAGCTCTAAGGAGGAGCAATCGAATCAAAAAAGTGCGAATAGAAAATTGAAGTACATTCTAAAATTAATCCGAAGCAAAGCATTGCAATCGAAGAATTAAAAAGTGAATTAATAAATTTAGAAGCTACAATCTCAAGTTAATACACAAGTAACATTTGGAATAAATTAAGCATGAAAGTAGCATTCAAAAAACAAATGAAAAATTATTGTAATTATTAAACTTAAGGGAAGAGAACTGTGGTGAGTGATCGAGTAAGGAACTCACAAATCAAGAGGCTGAAGCCGAAAGATGAAATTAAGAGATGATCAGTTCTTATCATATAGCTGTGCTGTAAAGTTGTCTTTCATTGCTCTTATAGAACATCACAGGTTATACTTAGAAGGATCAATTATAGATGGCTTGATTTTTTTTTTGAGCAGGGAAAAGTCCGCGAGAGTTGAACTTCTTTTCGAGTTCATGCTTGATTTTAGAATGCTTGATAATCTTAAAATGAATTGTCTCCAAAAAACTGCTATTTCAACAGAGAAAATCTGTTTAAGAAGGCGATTTCTGTGATTTAGTGATAGAAATTTTGAAAAGAAGATATGAAAAAACTTTTTAACACAAGATCATTTTCAGTTCGAGTTTTTATTTGTTCATCTTTAATTCAATCTATTAAAAAATGAATTGTACTTTTTGCCTTGAAAACTTTCAATCTATTCGGTTATCAATAACATATATTCAGTTATTAGAATCTTATTTAACACTAAACGTACCGGAGGCGGTCAAATGACGGTTTTTGAACTTTAAACGATGATTACGCCTTATATAATTGTTTTTTCGCAAATTTAACGACAGGACTATTTTTGTTTTTGAAATGCAAGTATTTTTGCGTTTTTAAATTTTTTTTAAGTGTTACGGTTTTCGAATAACGTATGTGGTATACCTATTCATACCGCGAGCGGTCAAATGACGGCAAACACCGTTTTTGCTAAAACTCCCTTGTTTCTCAACCGATTTCTACCAAATTTAAAGTTTTGAATAGCTTATAATTCGACTCAAATATGTTTTTCAGACAATTTTCATCTACAATCAATAACTTTAAAGTTATTTACAGTACAAGAAAAAATTTATGAAAAAACATGCTTCAGGAAAAAGGTTGTAAATCAGTTATTAAATGCTCGAAAAAAATTTCACTTAGTGCCTGAGAAAGCTGAAGTTAGAAGCTATATGTTGCACATATGGAAATTTTTTTTTGAAAATTTTCTAAGATCATGGCCACAAAAAATGTAAAAAAGTTGTGTAAAACCCGTACTTTTCAATCAATCGACCGCCAAAGCTGTTCCTGTTACAGTAGAAAATTTTGAAAAAGTGAATTGAAAAGAAGACGTAATTTGTCACATTTTGGCATCTTTAGATTTTTTTAAATACGAAGTACATAATTTATGACGACTTTTCAAAGGTAGCTGTTTTTCGAACTTTTTATCATTTTGGATTTTCTAAGACAATTCCTACACCAAAGCTCAGCTTTGCACTGGATTTTGAGTACGTTAACGTAAGGTTTAGGAAATAAAACTATATGCAAAAGAAAGCTTATTTCATACCGGTTCTAGTGGTGTAACTGCATTGGCGGTGCAATGCTTAGCAAACATATGATAAATAAAACAGTGAAGTAGTTTCTGAATTTTGAGAAGTCAGCACAAATTCTTGCTTGGCAGACGGGCGCAATGGGTGGTAATATCTCAAAGCTATTTTGCACACGAAGACGGGTGAAAGGAAACGAATAAACAAACGAGCAATCGCTCAAATTTTCTGGTTTTACTTTCAGAAATATATTTATTATATTTTTGTCAAGCATTGCACCGCCAATGCAGTTACATCACTAGAACCGGTATGAAATTTGCTTTCTTTTGCATATAGTTTTATTGCCTAAACTATACGTTAACGTACTCAAAATCCAGTGCAAAGCTGAATTTAAGTGTAGGGATTGTCTCAGAAAATACAGATTCATAAAAAAAATTATGTATTTAGTATTTTAAAAATCTAAAGATGCCAAAATGTGACAAATTACGTCTACTTTTCAATTCACTTTTTCAAAATTTTCTACTGTAACAGGAACAGCTTTGGCGGTTGATTGATTGAAAAGTACGGGTTTTACACAACTTTTTTACATTTTTTGTGGCCATGATCTTAGAAAATTTTTAAAAATTTTTTCCATATGTGCAACATATAGCTTCTAACTTCAGCTTTCTCAGGCACTAAGTGAAATTTTTTTCGAGCACTTAATAACTGATTTACAACCTTTGTTCTGAAGCATGTTTTTTCATAAAATTTTTCTTGTACTGTAAATAACTTTAAAGTTATTGATTGTAGTTGAAAATTGTCTGAGAAACATATTTGAGTCGAATTATAAGCTATTCAAAACTTTAAATTTGGTAGAAATCGGTTGAGAAACCAGTGAGTTTTAGCGAAAACGGTGTTTGCCGTCATTTGACCGCTCGCGGTATGAATAGGTATATACAAAGTGTCGGTATGTTTAGTGTTAAACTTAAAGACCCGTGAATGCTGCATAACTTTGAACAGGACTCAAATTCAGACATTAAGAAATAATATTATTTTTTTAATTAAAAGATTTTTTGCAATTTGCTCTGGGGGGCGTTGAGCTCAAAACTTTTGTAAAAGGAGGCAGTAAGTGAAAAAAGTTTGAAAACCACTGGCCTACAGGAATGTATGAAGGTAAAATTTCATTTGTATCGTTAAGATCGAACTATTTAGCAATAATTTTTTTGCCCCTGAATGTATGCACCATAATAGTTCTTTTTTCGATAATAAATGTTTTTTTTTAAAGAAAACGTTGAATAGCAAGGTAAAATTGATAAACTAGCTTTTGTAGATATTACAAAGGTGTTTTGTATACTTTATGATCAAGAAAACTCGTTAAAACCAGCAAAATAGAAACTGATCAATGTTACCCCAAAGCATCAAATTCAAAACAGAGAAAAAAATGATTTTTAAATCATATTTAATGTAGTTTAATAAATGTCTGCAACCATGTTTTACATTCTTAAGAGTCCAGTACTGGTTTTAAAAATATGAAACATGTCACATTCCGCTTTACAGAAAAAATAATCGAAAAATATTGAAAAAAAGTGAACAATATTACTTCAGATTACGGTATGCGGAAAGTTAAATATAAGAAATTGAATTTTTTGTCAATGTTTGTTATTTTTTCTATTATTGCCAAAACGGGTTTGAGGATTATACTGAATAATTCAATATTTTTCAATTTTTTATGAACATTTTTGTTGAAATTAAGTATGGGCTCCGAAATTTCTCAAGATTTGTTGTATAAATATTAAAATTGATATTTTATGGTTAATTTGCATATACCTATATCGAAGTAAACATTGCTTGGTATACTCTGTATAAATACTTTCAAATGATCATTATTTAACTAAACAGCGTTCCACTCAAAGATAATGTATTCAAAATATCGCAAAAACTAACAGCTGATTTTAGGATATGCTTTTGATGAGGCTTTCACCTATCCCACGGTATATAATTTACCCCGGCGATCGGCAGCGCAAGCTATATTTTAGCTTCCGAAAAATAAATAGAGTAAATCGAAATTTTTTTATCATCAAATTTTGGGTTCTCAATCAGGCCAAACTTTATTAGTTCATGATATTGTGGAATTTTTTCATCTTAAAACTGTAAAATAGATTATAATAAATATGCTAGGGACCTTGCCAAGAGAAGACATGTTATAGGATTTAAACGCTGGAATTTGTTTAAAATAGGGTTTTTCATAAGTTTTGTCGCCCATCAGAAATTATCTGTCTTATTGGCTTGGTACCGGCTACACAACTTACGAGATCTAGAACTGGTTTTAATGACTCACGATTAGGCAACACTTTCAGCTTATTGCAGGAAAAAAATTACGTTTCAACGATCTACACTTAGTTTTTTTTTCTTTTTCTCTTACATCGTAAATATTTAAAAAATGCGTTAATTCTGAATTTTGGAAAAAATAGGTCTGATAGTATTTTTCACAGGCAGTAATGCTATCAAAATTTTTAATGCCTGATCACACTAGTCAATGAGCTATCAGCAAAAGAAACTGTCCCATTTCTTAAATAACTAAGCTATAGTGCAGCTTTTTAAGCCTTTTGGTGGACAACACCTTATAAATGACAATTCAAACAATGGTTAAAAGTTGTAAATCATTCATCAAATGGGTGAATTGACGAACGTAGGTTAAAAATATTAAACAAAAAAGCTACTGCATCACCTTTTCTAACAACAAGTAAGTGCAATTACCCGCGCACTTGAAAGGCTCAACCCACTTTCATGACAAAACATGACAATTTTTTATCAGCCTCTTTTTTCAATGGTTTGCGTAATTTCGACTGGAGTGTAGGTATAGTGAGATTCCACATGTCCCTCTCCAAATTTCTGTTGCCAGCTTAAATCGGAATCATTATCGCCAAAAGCGAAGCGCAACCTTCGGTGATGAATCGAATGTGGGTCACTAACAACTTCATTCAGGATTTACAGATCGAAATAAATATGTAGTTATGATGCCATCATATTTTTCGTTTTACAACGATTGTACCCAGGAACCCAAGCATTGTCAACCAGATTAATCTAAAGGTAATCCAGACAACTATCGAGCTCAAAAACTAGTTCGCACCGCATAATCTCCGAAGTTCACTCTCACAGTGGGTATGCACATGGTGGGGTTCCACGTGCTCAACTCTCTGTTTTTATTTTCTCAACCGCCAAGCGAACCGGCTTTTTTTTCGTTTTTGCCGGTTTGTTTTGATCGCACACTCAAACTTGAGCAAACTTACTTACCAGCATGCCAAGTGATCGCGAAACGAAGCTGGCGACCCTTCCAAGGGAGGGCTCTCCTCCTATAGACAAGTTCACCTTGATCTACGTGGTGGCATTTCGAGAATTTTCACCGGTAGTTAGTAAATAGGTTTTTTTTGTCTGGGTAAGAAAGGAAAGTGGAATGTTTGTGCTAACAGTTTATTTTGCTTATAAATATGTTAATGTTGTTTTAAAAATTTATTTGAATAGCAGCATAATAATCATTATAATAAATTATAATAATAAATCATTTTAGCTAATTTCTTTATTTTTTTTAGTGATTGTTGACTAAACTTTAGTTCATTAGAGTTATTTCGAAAACACATAAAATGACGGCATTTCGATATGTGCTCTGGATCTGTTAAACGTTGATCAGTTTTGGGATGTGAATTTCAAGAATAAAAATTCACAAAAATGGTGAAACACAATGAGGCACACTTAGAGGCAAGAGAATCTATGTTTTGTCCATAATTTTATGTACGTCAAATGTGTTTCGAAATTTTTGAAATTGCCTACAACGGGTTCAAAAAGTTCAGCCTTAAATGGACGTCATTCGCGAACAGTGCACCGTTTAATAAAAAAAATCCCCGACTATATTTTGCAGTATATATGTATGTATATCCAAGATAAGTTGGATAACCTTTGTTTTTACTAATCGCTGACACTTATTATATTTGATGACAACAAATTTGACTATTTGTTTTTATTTTTAGTATGAGTATAATATTTTCTCTAATTGTAAAATTGAATACAAGAATTTATAAGAAAAATGTTAAACCACTAGCTTTTCACACCCTTCCCGAGCAGACTTTTATAGCAAAATTAAAGCAAATTTTGCTATCACGCCTTGAAAGCCAAACTTGCTCTCATTTTACTTGACATAAGGGGGTACACAGCAAAAATGAGAGCAAAGATTTTCATACTTGGTTAGCAAAGTGATACCAAATTTTGCTAAAACTGAGACCCTAACTACACCTCATTTTTCGAGAGCTTAGAGAGCACAATGACGCCAATTTAAGGCATCACATAATATTAACTGAAAGCAAAATTTGGCCTCAATTTACCCTCAAATATAAAAAAGAGCTATCGTTTGGGTTTCGAAAAATGCTTAAATTGGCTTCACTTTGCTAACCTTGTATGATAATCTTTGCTCTCATTTTTTGCTGTGTATCATCTTATGTCAAGCAAAATGAGAGCAAATTTGACTTTCAATGCGTGATAGCAATATATGCTATAGTTTTACAGACAAGAATTTCAAGTTGTAGTTAGTATCGTTAATTCGCTGGGAAATTTTCTCTTGTCAACTAACCGCCTGAAAGTATACATCTACAGTCCAAATCTGAAGTTTCGCATAAAGAACAGAATTTGCTAACAATAATGTTTCTTTATACGTTCTACAATGCGTGAGAAATAGATAATCTGTCAAATTATGTTATTATTATAATTGCAGACCTTAAGGCGTATTGACTACGGTTCATTACTTTTCCATTACGTTTTCTGTAAAAAAAATAAAAATAAAACAAAAATAAGTTATTACCCTCAAAATAATGACTAAAAAATAACTTTTTAAATGTATTTTTTTTTTGGAAATAATAAAAAATAAAAAATTGGAGAAATGGGCTGTTATCGCCTGGAATGGGTTCACAAAATTCATAAATTTTTATGTCTTAATTATCACGAAAGCGATGATTGATGCTCCTGTATCGTTCTGATATATTGTATTTTGAATATCAATCGACAATTATCGACAAAATCCAAACACAAAAAAATCTGGATTGTTAGAAATTCTAAATAGACCCGAGCAGACTTTTATAAAAATTTTGTAATTCGTGTATGCAAATTGAGAACGACGATTGAAACGATTGGTATTGAACCACATTAATTTCGGCAAACTGATAACAAATTTCGCTAACAAAACATGATAACATAATTTGGTATATTTTTCGCAAAAGTCTTTTCTGTTTTCTACGATGTGTATTTAACGAGGTTTATTATTTTTAATCGAACATGTGAATGAAACTGATTGAGTTGATCGAAATTGAGCTGAAAAATAAGTTCATCAGTAAATTTCACACTCGGATTTCGGTTCATAAAAACCCTTTCTCACAACTCCATCAAGTCAAACGCCTGAATTTATGTAAAAAAATGAGGCTAAAATTTTGCATATGATAGTTTTATAAGGAACACCGGGGAAAATGTAGACTTTTTTTCGTATACATAGTTGAACATTGAAGAACCATAAAGAAATCAGTAGTAGACCAATTTTGATAAAACAAAGCTCAATTTGCTGCTGAAAAAAGCTTGACAAATAAATTTCTTAGGATTTTTTTTAAATATTCTGTGGATGGTTTACATTAGTTTACAGCCCTAATTTAAAAATATATCCAGAACCAAAGTTTAAGTGTTTAGATAAAATTAACTTTTTTCATCATATTAAACGTCGTTTTTTTTTTCCTTACTTTTTAATGTGAATGTAAGGATAGTCTCAATGAGGTATTGTCCCTTCTGATTGAACCCAATTGAAAATAATGCACATTGGATTGCAGCTGGACATCGTAGTGAAAAATCAAAAAGGGGAAAAAGTCCATACAAAGTTTCAGTGTTGGATACCATTTGACATTAACATTCAAAACAATAAGTTTGAAAAAAGTTCTTTTTTTAAATATCAACTGTCTCCACTAATCCCGTTGTACCTTAACACTAACGCCTTCATACAGACTACGCAATGATGAAGCATGACAAAAACACTATTTATTTCCTTTTTGTAATTCTAGGCTTTGCATATTCATAGGCGCTTAAATATGTTCAATTCACCGTACAGTTGATTTTTTTTTGTTAGAAGTTTTAAATCGCTTATTTAAAAAAGAACTAACAAATAATTTTTGGATATTGGCCAAAAATGGACTTGTAAAGGTTTTGTTTTTAAAAATTAGAATAGATAATGTTTTGAAAATTTTAAGTTGTTTATTTTAAAAGAACTAATAAGAGGATAACAAATTCCTCATTTTGAATATGTTCATCTCAGTATGCAAAATTTAAAAAAAATCAGAATGTAACATTCTCGTAAGCGATTGATTTGAACTTATACTCAATCTTTCCCTATTTAACTATAATTTAAAGTATAACTGTTTGCATTCTAATTTACTGCAGTATTGGGGAAAGTAAATTGTCATTCGAATAAAACCCGTACTCCTGAAACCTTTTGGAAATTAAAAATTCCGCCGATGCCGAGCTCAAAATTTCGGCAATTGATATTTATCGATTCTCTTGGTTAACTAGACAACAGGTGGTTGAACGAAAAAAATCAGCAGCAATGTCTAACGGATTGTTAGTTTTGTCAAGAGACTACTATTTAAACAATATGAAAACAACTTACGCATGGACAACGCTTTCCTTCCTATCTTCAATCCGGTTTTTGATACGAACCAGCTCGATGTTTTGACCAAATCAATGATGGAATTGGGCATTAATTGAGGGTGGTAAAAATTGGTTACTGCCTTGGATTCTACATTCTCCGTATTAAATACGTCGCGTCCGCTCTGAAGGATACCTCAATTTTGGTGTTACTTTCTCCACAGCCGAACTCGTAGGGGAAGAGTATTCACGTTCCAAAATTCTCAGGTAGAGTGACTCCAGTCGTCGGCGGATGACCCACTCGAGTCGATGACGTCTTCGCCGGGAACCATCCGAGTAGTTCTGTATGGTACCGGACGTGTGCTGTGGTAGACGGGAGCCCAGGCTGAGATGCTATTGACCGGTACACGGTCAACTTCTTGTGATAGTTATCACAGACGGGAGACGGTTTATTAAGAACTGAAAGTTTATCAAATATATGTGATAGTTACCTCGAGAGTTTCCATTTCCTTGAATGAGCGGTCGTTTAATTGCGAATATACGGTATTTATAATTTCCGAACCGGAAACTCGAACAAATGAACGCAAACACAAAAGTGACATGAGTGCATTTGTTTTGCTATTGAATCATACACGATCATTTTTATTTACGCATTATGGCTAAAAATATTGCTAGTTTTGTGTTGTTTTAAAACAACCCAGTAACTAAAATCAAACTACATATATTGGAAACACGTTAATAATGTTAAATGTATTAATTAAAAATAAAAAGCAATTATCTATCGATTTTTCAAAAGGGCGTATGCGCCAAATGTAAACAAATCGAGTTATCAACTGGTTGAAAAGTACGTTGGAAGACCTACATTTCGAACGTACTCACTTGTCTGATGGATGATTTGGGTTCAAATTATTGAGAAAACAAAATAATATTTTTGCTGGGAGCTTATGGACCTGTCAATCTTTGAACGCGATTTTCTTGAAACAGTGATAATGGCGCCTTCGCCCTTTACTAAAATCAATATCAAATTAGCCTATGATATTTAATTATTAGTTTAAGATTTAAGATGTGAGATGTATCAGACAAAATATGCTATAGTATTTTAATGAATAAACAATTAAAATAAATTATTTTTAATATTTGATGAACGAGAATTATGTCAAGACTCGAAACTCGTATCATTTGAAATAACATGATGAATGATTATTTATTAAACGAAATTCCCGAAATAGCAATATTCCTACTGATTTTCCAACCATAAATAAAAGGTGAAAGCGGATTTTTCTAACATTATATGCATTATTTTCACATTTATTTGTAATATATGTAAAATAATTTTTACAAACCGTTCATTCATAGCATTTCAAAGGCTTTTGATAGTAGTAAGGCGAGAAAGCAGTTTTTATAATAGATAAAAAAAAAAATGTTTGTAAGGTTTAAACAGAAATTGCATCAAAATAGCATCAAAGCATGCACGGGTAAGAATGTTGAAAACCAAAATGCGCTGTAATTCTGATCTTTCATTCTGTTATATGTACATTAGTGAAGCTTTAATTATGTCAAGTTTCGCTGTATAATTACGCTTTAAATTTGATTTAAGTTTTTTTTTTAAATTAAGGATGCCCTAATGATGCCAAATTTTGCTATTCGGTTAGTTGTACAGTAAATAATGCTAAACTTGGTCGTAGGTTTTAGATAAAAATCACACCTCATTGATGCCTAATTTTGCTTTTATATAAATTCTACATCAAATTTTGCTTCCCGTTTGCTGTTGACGCCTAAATATGGTCTCAACTTACTGTCAAATGAAAATATATGAAACCTAAATTATGCCTAATTTTGCTCTCGTACAAAATTTAATAGCAAAATATGCTATCAATTTGCTGTAGACACCTTATTATGGTTTCAGTTTGCTTTCAATTTGGGCATCAAAGTCTGCTCGGGTTTCACTAGCGATTTCACACCCTTTATCCGTAATAATTAGGGTAACGAACTTATTTTGGACCAGCGGATCTATTTTTGATCACCTTGTCTAGCGCTCTTATAAAGCAACTAATTATGAAAGTGCCCGGGCTTCAACAATATTTGTTGAAAAATTTCATGAATAGTTGCTTTATAAGAGAGCTAGACGAGGTAGTCCAAAATAGGTTCGCTGGTTCAAAATAAGTCCGTTATCCTAGTCAGTGCATCCACAGAGATAAGGCTATCTCCGGGAACAAACAAAACATTCGAAGGTTCTACTTGAACTTCGTCACCACTAGCGTTAACAACAACTAAACGACCTCGTCCAATTCCTCCAACAGCAGCCTTCTCAGCTCCTCGAAAAAACTTTTGCGACTGGTCATATGAACAAAAAATCCTCGATGATCCATTCAGTCGACAAACTTTTTCGCACTGTCTAGGCAAGAGGACCATGAAACGGACTTTGTGCCTTTTTCGATATAAGCCAATTTTCCTGCTGCATATCGAGTTCTTAACTTTTCGGCTTTATGTTTATCAACTCGGGGCAATTATATCGCAAGTGTTCTGGTTTTCTACATTGGTAACACTCTCGAGGACTACTATTTCCAGCTCCCCGTCCAACACTGCGCTTTTTGGTATAAATCGTGAACGCTTTGTTACCACCAGCGGCATCACTCGACCGCTCTCGACGCTTTTCTGCTTCCACATGCAACTTAGATTTCACTACACTAAGCGTCAATTCTTCTCGAGGTCGCTGCACCAAAGCAGTAGTCAACGGATCGTAGGAATCCGGTGGCGAACACAACAACATCGGCACCTGCAATTTCATCGGAATCGCAATCCGCTGCAGCAACTCACTGAACGACTGGATATGTTGCTCTGCTACAAACACCATAATCTCCAAGCTCTAAAATGGGTGAGCTTTTCCATAAGATAAACTTCCGACACTTTGCCGTGGTAGTTTTTCAAGGCCACCCATGCAGCTCTAGCTGAAACTGCATTTATTTAGGATCAACGTTGCCTGGCTGTCGTCGACACAAAGTCCAATTGTAGGCCTGGCCTTGTGATCCGCCTTATTCCATTCCACTGTAACCGGAGTGGGCGCTGCGTCCGAAATGACGTGCCATAACTCCTCCCGCACAAGCATCATCTCCATTTTGAACTGCCAAGACTGGTAATTTTGATTCGAAAGTCGAGGAAATAGAAATCGTGTTTGGTCCGCCATTTTGAAATTGGATTATACCGACGCGAATTTCAACGATTAAAATCTGACTTTTCCTTTACTCACGACAATTCCGATCGAACAACTATCTTTTTTTCGATCCCCTGGACCCACAACCTGTGGGAGGGGCAGATCTATTCGAATCCGGAACGACAAATGGAACGATTGCAGACGGAAATAAAAAAAAACACGCGGGATAGCTTGTACAGAATTTTACTTCACAAAGAACGAATCGGGAATGAATCAAAGAATACAAAGGTATAAATTGTACACGTATAAAATCAGGGTTGTATTCACGTTACTTAGGACCGGGGGACCCAAAAGAGGTTACAGTTTCTTACACGTATTCTGAGCTTGCACACACAAAAAAACTACATTCTAGACAACGCATCACGCACTGGGTTGATGTTGATCAAGACGAGACGGATATCTCACTTTTTTTTTGTAATTTCTTTATTTGAAACGGCTCATACCTTTAGGCTTTAAGGAGCCAAACTCGTTTTGTTTGATTACAATTGTGTGCTTATATCTAGTTCACTTTTTGAAGAAAAGATAGAAGATAGATAGGGAAATGTGAAAATAAAAAGAATTATAGACGAAGATCAATAGCTTTTAGGAAAAGATATATTTCGAACATGTAGTCCAAGTCTATCACAGCCAGCACATCTCTCACTGGAACATAGGGTGGTTTTCCTCGGGCCCTAAGGGAGTCTATAAAATTCGTTCTGGCGACAAGATGGACCTCGCACGACCAAACAATATGCTCGATGTCATGGTAACCTTGGCCACAACCACATAGATTGCTGCCAGCAATGTCAAAACGATAGAGTACCGCGTCTAAGGAACAATGATTGGACATGAGACGGGAAAATATACGAATAAAATCCCGACTCAAGTTCAATCTATTAAACCATGGTTTAAGGCTTACCTTTGGGATAATCGAGTGGAACCACCGACCCTGCTCATCCTCGTCCCATTTGCGCTGCCAGTTGACAAGAGAGTTTCTTCGAGCCAAATAGTAAAATTCGCTGAAGACGATTTCACGTTGATACGTGTCGCCTTCCATCGCTCATTGGATATCTCACTTCTACCCTTAATAATTTTTTTTAGTCTCAACTCGTATCATATCACTGTCTGGGCTTGAAATGAGTGAATTATGGTTAAATTAAAAAAAAAACAAATTTGTAGAGCAATCGATGCATGTGCATAAAAGTAAGAGTCAAAAAGATACGTTTGGCAGTATCACTAGAGCAAATACAAACATAATAGAAGCTCGTCTAGGGATCTCTTACACCCACAAATCAGACTCTACTTTAATAATGAACATCCTTGGAGGTGGAATTATCGGTTTTAGATTCTACGCCGGACCGGTATTAACAAGCTTTCTAATAAGTGGCATAGTTCTCCCAGCGCAACTGCATTGCATATGTCTCAAAGAAACCAAATAAAACATATCCCATATCCTATCACAACACGAAGCAGGATGGAAGCAAGGATATTCTCTGTGAGGATACTGTCGAACGACGTACCGCGCGCTGTGTGTGTAGGGGAACATGCTCTATTATGTCCCACCTAAGCGATTGGCTGATTTGCTATGTATTTCACGTACATTTTGTGTTAAAAACGAGTGTATTCATTCAAGAAAACTGTTTTCTACAAATGCTAATGATTTTTTATTACTCAAATTTCATTAATTTCATTAAAAATTTGATTTTTTTTAAACCATATTCAAAGCCACAGAACATAACTGTGTTGCACATACGCGCCGCTGTGTATTCAACACGCGCCTAGCAGGCGAACATACCCGAAAGCAGCTAAAGACCGAAAACACACTTATACTTACAGACACTTTGACTGAAAAAAAAGGAATAAAGCTGGAACAAATATCAATTTCCTTTTTTTGTCACCCTCAAAATTTCCAAAAAAAAAACCGAAGGGGGAAATAAAAAAAGTTTGAGGTAATTTATGTAAATTTCGATAAAAAATTCCAATAACTCAAAGATTTAAAAACCAAAAATCCAATTTAAGAAGATGGAAGTTATTTCGCATAATTTACGCATAATTTTTTTATTGAAGGTGATTTTTTATAGGCTAAATTAATTTATAGTTCACTTTCAATGAAAATTGACCGCTTTAAAAAACTAATGCTTTTTTCAGCATTTACTTACCCATGAAAAGCGTATCTTAGCGAGTTCAGTATGACTTTTTAGCATAAAATCATAGTTAAGATTCTCCTCTATCGATGTGTCAGAAAATATTGTCTTATTCATTTTCTCTGCTTGGTGACACCTTATTGAAAGTGTTTTTAAATTAAGATCGGAAAGCAGAAAAATCTAAATCCTAAAGTTTTCACGAAACAGGGGTATTTTGAGGAAAAAATCATACTTGCCATGGCCAATCACGGCATTCAAAACAAATATTTGTAATATTTTGCAGGCTTAAAATGTTACAGAATTTTCAAAACACGAGCGGCGCGTTTTATGAACTTTCCCCCTATCTAAACTAGCATTAGAAAAAACCATTCAGCAGATTTGCCCAGGTCTTAACGACTTCTTTTGGCGTTATTGTTTCGGTCATGGGCAGAGTTTTGTTTCGGTATTCATTTTTTAAGCAATAAAAATGAGTGTAACTGTTAGTCGATTGACAAGATTGATAAGCTGCCAAATGATGTTTCTGAAGGGAAAATTGCAAATCTGCAAAAATTGCGGAAATTGCAAAACCCGTCCGGATTTACTTCCTCGATTCAAACCATGACCAAATGACCAGCTTTATGCTCCCTTTCCACTTCTTCTACGATCCTTTTTCCACCATCAGCAAAAGACAGAACGTTTGCGAAATCAAACACAATCGTCTCATTGTGCTCATCTACGTCCTAACATCTACGTCCTAACATCTACGTCAGCGATAATAATTTTGTAATTTACAAATTCTGGTTTGGTTTAATTATATTATTCTTTGTATTCCTTTCGATTACGAAACATTCCCAATGCCTTTTGTTTTAATAAAAGAAATCACTATTTTAAATTGAAATTTATTAAATGCTCACTATCTTTAATAAGCGTTTTAAAGATACGCAAATGTTTCAAATACCCGAAAGATAACAAGAGCAAAAAGCAAATTCGGGAAGATGGGAGTTTTATTACCTTTTGTATCCTTGATTTCATTTGATCTTTTATAGGTTTTGTTCGATGACTTAATATAGAATTTTGTTGCATACAAGCTTTCGTGCAATTTATTCCCATTTATTGTTTTTTTTTCATCAATTTTTATTATCTCCCCTCCCTCCTCGCGATGTTCCAACTCAATGTTCGTAGATGAGGCAGGGGAACTGAGGGTGATACGCTCACAATTGGAGGAATTTGTTATGGCTCGGTCAATTCAAAGATTTTGTTGTGCTATTTAATCAACGTTTTCTAGAAATTTTAGACTTTAAGCTCGCACTCGTCGATTAAATACCATAACAACATATCGTGGTGATTAATTACAACTTTGCATCGATTTTGTTTATAAATGTTGCCTCGGAGTACGTGGAAACTTGGATTACCGGAGCTCGGGGTTCTACTGTATATAAAGAGGAATACTTAAATCAATAATATACGTCTTAATGGCTAAATTTTGTAATGCTTTCTAAAGTATAAATTCCATTTCGTTTGGGGCAAAGTGAGCATATGTGTGAACCCAAACGCACCAGTTAACGTTTCAGACGTGTTTTATCCATCCAAGTGCATCCGAAAGTGTTTGCTAGGTAAAAATTAGATATGATACCTCACAGATGGAGAAATATATTGCTAGGGGGTAGGCGGGCTAAATGCGCATATTAAGGAGAGTACTCATTTTCTCCCATATTCCAATAGGTAGGAGTCTGAAAACCATATGCACATGAGCGGATATCTGTTTTACATACGTTAAAACATTTTTTTGGATAATATTTCGTACGGTTTTTGTGAAAATATTTATTTATATTTATATTATATTTCATGTACGCTTGCAATATTTTGATACTATTTAATTGAAAATGGTAGAAATGGATGTTAAGCATACGCCAAGGCTAAAATTTTGGTAAAATTTTAGTTATCAGTAGTTCTTTTGCATGAAACATTGTTAGGTGTGCCATATGGCCATATTTGATGTTAATTTTTTGTTCATATCCTATATTTATCGGATCAGTATTAAGCTCTTCTGTTTTCACTGTAGGATTGTAATTAGAGCGAAATTTAATGTTCCAATGATTTAAAGTAAAAAATTTTTAAGACTAATCATTTTAATATAGCCATTTAACCTACCTGATATGAGCATTCAAAACCTTTCTCTTATTCCAATACCTAATCATTTACAACTTTGCCAAAAGCTTCAATTTGTTTAATTTCCGATTTCTAGTTGAATTAGAAAGAAAAATCATCAACATTTTTGTTTACAGCTTCTGTACGCACGATAATTAAAGTTCAATATATTTTAACAAAAGTGACAAAAAGCTTGTTTGATTTTTTAAAATTTTTTGACTTTATATAGCAAATAAATTTGTTTATGCCATGTTTTAAATGCGTTTTACTCTCAAATTGCACTGATTAGATATGATGAATCTCCAGCCTTATTGTCAATCGGCTCTATGCGCATATTACCCAATATGCGCATTTAGAAACACTTCCCCCTACTGATGGTGGCGCACCTTGCCTGCTCTGCGCATTTCATACCCATTTTCCCTTAGGCATTTTTGAAAATATGTATCCACAAGTGGAATAAAAATGTACTGTATTGCAAAATGTTCTTATAAATTCTGTACAGGCTTGACCTGGTTTTCTGGAGAAGCTTTGTGCCACCTTTTAAATTTTGAAATAATTAAGTATTGAAAACTTAGAAAAAATGATAATTTTATTACAAAAATTTAAAAAAAATCGATCATAGGTAACAAACTGGAGGTTTGCTAAGTTAATTTCGGAACTTAAAAAAAATATGTTTATAAAACGTTGCTCGAATTTTAATCGACAATTTTCGAGACGTACGGTTTGAAGAAAAATACTTGATCTGAAAATCATTATTTTTTCGGGATTTTCACACAACTCGATCAGCTAAAAACTAAACGGCACATTAATATCTACGTAAGAGGTTGTCTATACATCAATCTCTCAACGTTTGTAATTATCCTCATCTAAATATCGATCAAACAGTGAAAAACAATCCCAACATAGCTACCGCGATGATCATTTACTTTGAAATTCGTTTATGTCTCCAGCGACCGGCATTTGTAGCTCAAAACTCTTCAACCAGTACCATACCATACCTTGAGACTATTGAGACCCCAGCCCGTAGAGAGCAAGAGATCCGTGAGATGAAACAGCCCAAAAAGCAACCAAAATATGATTAAAATTTTCTTTCCAATTCGCGATATCTACCCGCCTTTCTGGCTCGGGTGGGTTTCTCGATATGATTTTAGTCCGAGGCCCTCGAAAGCCCCCCAAAAGAGAGAGAGGACCCAGGTGGCTGCCATATAAAAGAGTTTATCCGCCGGGGTAGATTCGTTACTAATCCCGTCGCAGCGTTTACGTGCAGATCTCGAGCAGAATCACCTCTTCGGGGTTTCTTGGCTCGGTTTGGCTTAAGTGTTTAATTGTTCTACAACCTACTGCATCTGAAGCGGGTGTGAATCGTTTAAGATTTATTGTGCCTTGGGATTAACCGTTTTCACAATGCAGAAGTTTTGCTTGGTAAGCTCACCAAATACTTACTACGGACTTCGGTACGATCCTATTGGGCTGCAGGAAAGTACAAGTGACTTAGGGAGTGTTGAACGTACATAATTCTTATATCGGGAGCCTTGATCAGCTCTCTTTCTCTATGAAGTGATCGAGGAACAAAAAACTAGCTGAATAAATTGCTGGTGGCAATTGGATTAATGTGATTTGTGTTGCAAATATGAATCCGCATGTTTGATCGTGACTATAATTTGGAAGGATTGCGGAAATGACACAAAAAAGTGCAGCATGCTCAAAACAGGAGAGCCAATGGATAATGGACTGAGATGTTGTGCAATCGATAAATTTGGTGAAAGTGAATCGGCACCGAATGGACCAATATTTTTGATCGTAAATTGTGGCATTTGTGCAAATAGGGCGTTGGACATTGTTGGACATTCAATGAACAAAAGGATTGAATGGTGCCAATTTAAATGTGAATGAATAGTCATTATGACGGAAATTGGTTGGTTTTAAAAAAGGTAGAGCCGTAGAGGTTGTGATATTGTGGATTATGTGTGAACGTTTAACACCATTTTCTAATGAAAAAAGAATCAAACGTTAGTCTCACAGATATATAAAGTATATTTATAAAATCATTTCTGGGTATCTAGTTTTGGCCAGTAATAAAAAGTTTTTCTATAATTCAATGGTGGTCCATCAGGTAAACTGATGGAACAAGGCAAAATCTGTTTTCACCATTTATGAACGATCAATGCTTTATGCACTGGTGCTGAAGTATGTTAAAAGCAAAACTGTATTTGAGAGAAACAAAATATGGCGAAAGGATGCAAATGACCTTTGGAAATGTGTTAGGTTATAGGTACTCATTTCATATTTTCACACCACTATCTGTTAATAAAGCTTAGTTCTTTTAGAAATGGGACAGTTACGAATGCGTCTATCTCAAAAACCTTTCGTTTGATCTAAATACTTTCTATGAAGGAAATGAAGGTAATCTTATAATAATTCATGAAAAAATTTGAAAAAAAATATTTATCGTTTTTTTGTAAGAATAAATTCTATTTAATTCTTGGTACCTCCCTTCGGCCAGCGCACACTTTTTTCAGTCATGATAATGATTAGATTTTCAAATTAATACTTCGTCAAATCTGTATTTTAGGTGGCTACATCCCCCTCTTTCAATTTCTGATACTTTTCGGACCAATACTTCTCTTTCAAAAGAAACTGAGGCCACTTTAGTGGATACAGCTGTTTCGAAATTAACAAATTTGATTATTTTTGAGCCACTTTTTGAGCGTTTTTAATGGAATTTCTGCTGGCAAAATCTGGCAATAACGAAGTAAAACCATGAGCAGATTGAACTTAATGTATAATTGGTTAGTATAGATCGTAGGTTGCGAAGGGTACATAAAAGATTACTCTTTTAAGGCTTTTGAAAAGAGTGAAAATCATAGTTTTCGTTTTGAAAATTGTTGTTTTTTTCCACAGCAGCAGAATTCTGGCAAATCATTATATTTTATACAAAATAACCAGCAAAAACATACTTCAATATACTCGGGAACTTGCAACGAGCAGACGTGGTATAGGATTCAAACGCTGGAATTTGTTTAAAAAGGGTTTTTCATAAGTTTTGTCGTTCATCAGAAATCATCTGTCCCATATCCTGGGAACCAGATATACAGCTTACGAGCTGTGGATCTAGCAAAAAATTTTTGTTTGAGGTTAGGTTTGAATGACTCATAACATGGCAACACATTCAGCTTATCGGAGAAATTTTTTTTTGGATATCTCAGCGACCTGCACTTAGTTTTCCGCTTATTCAAAATTAAAAATGCTGGTATGAGACTTGACTTCCCTGATGACCCTTAGCCGAAGTTGCCGATCATATGCTTCACTCAAATGGTTGATTTCAACTTTGTGGACATTTTTGACAGTATTTCCATACTTTTCCACCACTCACACTCAGTATTTCTTTGAATAATCAACGGTTTTGTAGGCTATCAATTTGATAATGATGGATTTTGAATGAAACTGTGCAAAATTATATTTTCCTTTTTCTCTTGCATCGTAAATTTCTCAAAAACGCGTAAATTTTAAATTTTGAAAAAAATAGGTCGGATAGTACATTTTACAGGCAACAAAATGCTGTCAAAATTTTGAATGTCCGATTACTAGTAAACGAGCTATGAGCAAAAGAAAGTGTCCCATTTCTAAAAGAACTAAGCTTTAGCAGCAGGAATTTCCCTTTTGTCGATATTCCTCCTCAAACCTTCACAGGTGATGTTTTTTTTTATATCGCTCGACTGCTTTTTAAGGGCTGGTTTATCACCAAAATATGCTGTTCCCTTCAAAATTAACTTTTCGTCAAAAAAAATAAGATGTGATCTACATATGAGCCGACATTAAACTCCAAGGTGAACCATTCAAGTTGAAGTACTTAGTTTGTTATTTCACTACTTATTGATGATACTAAAATTGATTCAAAATAGAAATAACAAATGGTTTGAGTTTTATGCATTAAACAAAGTGTATCACTTTCACGATACCACCCTGTAATTCATGAAGTTCCATTTTCTTAGTTATGTTGAACTTCTCAGGAGATCCTCACGATACTTTTCATATTATTTTACTTTTAGCTACTGCTGTTAAAAATTCTATGTCTTCAACGTTTAAAGATAAAATTCATGATCTTAAACCAGTTTTGGATCTCGCATTAAAAATATCTTATTACGACATACATAGCAGCACTTCCATGAACTCGCCTTGCATTAGAAAACTGGAAATAGAATTTAACGTCAGGTATTACCAAAAGGATAAAGTGATTCGCGTCAGTTTTGAAACTGATTTCCTAATACTTATCAATGTAGCTTAGTTCTTTCAGCCAAAGATGATGTTAAACCATTGGATTTCAAATCTTTAATTCGAACAAAATTCAATTTAAAAATATTTAGAGTGGAGAGGCAGAAAACCTCTCGATGTAGTAATGTTTTTACGATGTAAACCATCAGTTTTCATATTAAGAGTATGAACGCAACAAATTAAAATAAATAACACTGCCAACTAAATTAGTTTCTCATGAGTTTCATTAATCAAATAGTGCAAAGAAATATTTGAAATTTTTTTTATGCGTTTTTATGGGTTTTATGGGTTTTGGTAATTGCTTTGTGGTTTCTTATGCTTTTTTTATTTAAGTAATTACGAAGAAAATAAATTTTAGAAATTGAAAGGATTTTTAAGTACAGTAAACTGGGGTAACATTGAACACTTTTTCAATTAAATTTCAAACACTTCAAAGTTTTAAAATACCTACTGAGGTAAGGAGTATAAAGCATGATCGATCATTGATACAAGAGTATTCAAACGGCATTAGTGGCTATAACTGAATGTTTGCTACAAAACCAAATTTCACAGAAGGCATAAAACATCAAAAACAGTAATTTTTTGTTTGTTTTTCAACGTTTTCTTTCAAAAACAAATATACTCAAAAGATGGACAATGTTGCTGCATACATTTAGGGGCAAAAATTATAATCAATTCTCAATATTTTTGGCCTCAAAACAAATGAAATTATCCCTTCTTGCAAATCCCTAGGTCCTTCCACTTTTACTATGTTCTTTTTTCATTCAAACTTAACCATTTGATAGGGTTTCTAGCCATTTGTTCTATACAGGCTTTCTCATAGAAAATATCCGATTTTTTCAATATTCAAAAATTATCATAGAATGACCATAAAAATAACTCAGAAACTTTACCTTTACAAAGAAAAAAAAGTTAAACTTTCATATAAAATTACCCATTTGCTTCTCTTTGCTATCATTTGATCAGGAAAGGTGTTTGTTTGTGAGTCTTCGAAAAAAAAAACAGATATTTTAAAACTTTTAAACTACATTTTATGTAATATAAAAAAAAATCTCGAACTACATACCAAATTAAGGCTATTTGAAACTCAATTTATAGACTTCAAACGTATAAAACAGTTTTCAGATATTTTAACTTCAGACTTAGTTGATGTTTATGGTACCTTATAACATTTAATTTCATTTCATTTCATTTCATTACTTTTCACAATCTCCTTTAATTTCACATAAATTATAATTTTTGTCTCTCTACGAAATTTGTGCATTTGCATGCATTTAGAATCTATAAAAGACGGAAAGTTGCAATTTTTTCAAAAACATATGATCAAATATCCCCATTTTTTTCTGAATGTTGCTTGCAATATACTGTGGAATTTTTATAGCTTTTAAAGTGTTTGGGTTTTCCAGGGAAACAATCTACTTCATTGAAAAAATAAATCAACAGCCGTTCATTCACCTATTGGTTTGAATGGGGACAATCAATTCAAAATCCAAATTTGTATCTACAAAATGAAAAAAGGAATGTTACCATCCTATTTATTGGACAGTCAGCAGTACGGAATTGACAAACGCGGATACAATACAAGGAGAGCCCGAGATTTCAGACTACCGAATACAAAAAAAGAGATGACCAAACGATCTGTGTTCTACAATAGACTGAAAATGTATAACAGCCTACCAGAGATGCCATTTTCTACCGAGAAAAACGGAGAACGGAGAAAAAAACACCCCCGTGCGATAGTTGCAAATCACCCGGGTGAGATTTTTCGATCCTCTCCACACATTATTCGCACCCCGGTTTCGAAAGCCACACACACCTAAGTTCAATAGCTCCGGCGTGCGCAGGCGACGGCAACGCTATTCAAACCGTATGGAGCACATCTCTCAGATTTCCCCTTTTTTCCCCTCGTTTTGACAGATTTAAGCTTTTTTCCTCAGATTTAAGCTTTCGTCTCCTATGCTCTCATGGCAAAAAAAGCTTAAATCTGAGGAAAAAAAGCTTAAAAACGAGATTCACGACCACTTATTTAAAAGATGTTGGTCACACGATACATAGACAAATCGTGTAACGTTGCAGCCGCCTGGGCGTGCGACGATTTGTCACTGTAGAGCACCCCGGTGAAAACACAGAACCGACTAGTTGAAGCCACCAAAAAGCAAAGACAAAAACAAACACGACGGTGTGCATAATAATAGCATCAACAAACGATGAATGTTTCGGGCGAGTGGTTCAGCTTCGTATGTGTTGGTAAACGCAACAAGCCAAGCCAGCTGCCGTCGCTGTCGCTCTCCTTGGTGAAAACATTTTTTCACTGTAGTGTGTGTTAGCTCTGTCGTGTTGATTTACAGATTCTCTACAGAGGTTCGGCTGAAAATCTCTGCGGTGCGTTTTAGAGAATCTCTACAGAGAATCGAAAACCGAGCACATCGGTGATTCTCGTTAGAGAAATTGCAAGCCTGCAGCCTACCACGGAGCATCAAAGATAGTTCAAACTTGAATATTTTCAAGAAGTTGAAAATAAATTACAAAAAAAAAACATATAATTTGAAACAAGGACTAATCCTTAAAAGGATCATTTAAAAGTGATGAAGATCTGACGGAACATCAGATCGAAATTTGTACGGTGATGGACATACGCGGGAGTAAGACGAACAAGTCGTATAGAAATTGACAACATAAGTAAACAATACATATTATCCTAAGGATAAACTGTCCCTCCTTCTTCAAAAGATGCGTATGGGGTGGATGAATGAAAAAGTTCACGTTTGAAAACAAAAATAACCGTGGTTGAATTAAAGGGAACCTATCGATTGCTTTGGTTTAGAACAAAAATGTACTTTTTGATTAATCCTTTCAAAATTTTTTCACTACTTGGGTTTTACTCACGAGCCTATAGTAAACAAAGAGACGAAATGTCACGATAGGAATTATCGATTTACTCTCAGTGTCATTCCAATCGATCGAGCCTTGTCAAACAGAAAATTTTGGAATTGCGAAAGCGAAAGTATGGTTATCATTTGAATGAAAAAATTTGCCACTGTTAATTTTTTTTGAATTTTAAGGTTAATGTTAACAAATTAGATAAGCAGATCATTGCTAAATTATTTCTTATAAATTTCATACAAAGTAAATGAGTAGCAGTAATGCAGTAATAGAATTTTGATCAACCTTGTCAGCATTGCAGCATGGTATCTGATTGTATTATTTTGAAAGGAATCAGATGGCGTCTCTTTGTTTATTATAGTCTCTTTCGTTTTTACTCAAAAGATTTTTTGGTTCCTACCAAAAAACATTTAAGTTTTCATTCAATTTTAAAGATGTGACACAACGAAATTTGAGGGGGGGGGGGGGGGTTGTTTAGGTTTTCAGCGACAATTCATAATGAACGTTTTGACAAAACTTCGTTAATTTCCGTCAACAAACTGTGCAGAAATTTTGGACACTGTAAAGAATTTTGAAAACGCTGAAAAGTTGCCTGTTGTCATGTGAGGCAATAAAGGAAAAAGGCATTATCTTGTAAATCACTGCATAGAATTTTTTTTTATTTATGGTAAACTAAAGGTTCATTATCATTAAATAATTCCAACTATTTTAACGCAACTAGAATGCAATTATTATGGGAGAGTGGGGAATCATGGGCCACTTTTTTTCGTTGTTCCATAACTTCTTTATTATAAAAGATAAAATGAAAATAAAAAATGGTATGGTTTTCTACATTTTCAAGGTATCATAAGGTATTTTTTTTAATTTTTAAAATGTTATTTTCCCCAAATTCTGACTGATTGAAAAAAAGCAATATTTTTTGGATTTTGAAAAATGGTGGGGAATCGTGGGCCACCAAATCCAAATTGGCAAAATAACATGCAAAGTTTATGAGTTGACCCAAAACTGTGATTTTCTAATACATTTTGTTATTTTGAAGCAAATTCAGATGATGAAATAAAGAGAGCTGTGTATGATCGCATAAATTCCACAACCTGGCTCGCGAACGTTTTGGCAAAATTTCTTATATAGGATGGACAAAATATTTTTCATAACTCTTCATTTGGCATAAGAAAACTTCACAGATAGGTTAAACATATTTTAAGTTCTGAATGTGTATAAAAACATAAAAATATAGGTGATTCAAGATGTGTGGCCCACGATTCTCCACAAGCTATGATTTGCAAATTGGTTGCGTTTGTGTGACTTATTGATGTTTCATCAAAAATTCCTTTTCTACGTGAAAGACCATGACAAAACTAAGATCATAAGCGTATAAGCATATTTTTGTTATGCACTTTAGGTTCCCCATCGATGAAATTAGCGGGTATTTTTTTAATTATGTAAGTAAATTTTTCTAACTTTTAAAAGCTTGATAAATAAAAGAAGCATATGATGCGTATTTAAGTCAACAACATATAGGAATATATGGTCACACAAAGCGACGGCGATGACAGTTGGTTTGAGATTTTTATCTCAACACACATCTGAGATATTAAAAGTGGCCCACGTTTCCCCATGGCCCACGATACCCCACTCTCCCCTAATTATTAAGTCCTAAAAAAAATGTCAAAACTATTAATTTTGTTTCTTGAACAATTGAAACAACAAGATTTTGTAACAAATGGTTTGTTTTGAGGGACATATATAAAATTATTTCCATTGAAAGATTATTTGTCCAAAGCGCTTTCATAATTCATGCAGTAGAGGTTTAATTTTATTCGAATACTTTTAACTAAATGTTGTTGTTCTATTAACCTAGGGCAGATTTTCTTAGCCACCAACCGACTTTTCGTTACATCATCCCAAAAATGTAAGACGAAATTGCTCTGCAAAGCTATCTGATGTATGAACCTGTCAACGATACTGACTGCAATATTGTAGGCACAGAATGCTCCAACTCGCAAGTCGTTCACTGAAACGTTAGGTTAGATACTAAAGCCAGGCAATGGGTGCCGCTGGATTTCAATTTGTCGAGCCGTCCGTCGTCTCACACGTTAGTTTATTTTCGATAAAAGAGTTTGGATACTCTCCCCGGGGGCATATTTTTATGGCTGCAACTTCAAACTGTAAAATATGATACCGAGTCAAATTTTTCCAGCCTGAACGCTTTCTGTTGCCCTAGTTTTCAACGGGTCCCCACAATTTGAATAGATTTTATTTTACACCAAGTGACATTACGACCTGGTGGCCATAGATTGTTGTATGAAGTTTCCTTATGTAAAAGCACCATAAGCCCTTACTTGCTGTTACTTAATCTTTGCAAAACACGAAACTTCAAGGGGACAAACCATTTCAACGAAGAAAATATTCGGAGGTCATGATTGATTGCAATTCGTTGACTTCCATCAATTGATCACTCGTGGGCGACTTTTTGCTTCAAAAGCATGATAAATAACTTTTCGCTTAAAAAGGAATCTCATACCCACATCTTAACCTGCTGGCCGAATTTGGCCCCTTTCTAATTTCGTGGTGTTGTCGGTAGGTCTTGATCCATAAGTACTTGATGGGTAGGTAGCAATAACTGTTAGCTGATGAAGCAAAATCGCCTTTTTTCACAACCCTTCATTGGACCCGATCACGGGATGCTGCTGCTTAGTAGTTTTAAGTGAAAGGAACCCAAAACACTCACTACGCCCTTCTGGGGTAAACGTCTCGTCCGTTGGACATTTAAAGGCCAAGAAGAAGATAGCAATCGATGTGGAACAGTTACGCAATTTGGTTCATAAAAGGCCCGATGACGGCCGGTTCGCGATTTACCGGAGTCATCTCCGGGTAGCGCAGAAGATTACGGGAAAGTAACAGGGGTTGCAAATAATTCATTCTCGTTTTGGCGCACTAACGTCACTAACCTGACTTTGAGAGTTGCATCCTAGCTGGTTGCATAACACCGAGGAGCCCTCGGATTTTATTACGGCAAGGTCTTTTGAGCTCTGATCAATTGTAAGATGCGCCATTTCCGGCTAATATCAAACTAATCTTGAATATTCGTGATGATATAAATTTGAATGATTTTTATTAACTTTTAATCTTACTGTCATGCAGAGGAGCCAGGTGTCCTGATTTATCAGGATTTGTCCTGATTTTCGAGAGACCGTCCTGATTTTTCAAAAACTCTTGAGTTGTCCTGATTTTTGAAAATTGGTCCCTAAAATGTCCTGATTTGTCCTGATTTTCATAAAAACTTCTCAAATACAATCAAATTAGTATTTAAACTATGAGAAAATCATCGAATAAATGGGTAATAAAATAGCTTAACCCATTCAACAGATGGTATTCGGTTCAGATGATATTTAAATGGTGTTTTTCGATATAAACTACGCAGGCTTCAAACTAAAGTATAAATCAAGACGTTTACAGCACCTGAATTGCACCTTTATTTATGCAATCTAAGCAGAAATCCATATTATTTCATGAATCAAGAAGTGTCCTGAAAAATCCTGATTTTTGGCTTCAAGTTGTCCTGATTTTTGATGAAACCACCTGGCACCCCTGCTGTCATGAACCATTTTAGTTATCTTATTATAAACTACCGTCAAAAGGGGCATCATGCAACAGCAGGGTTCGATGCAATATTTGTATACCACAACACTTCAATTTTTATTTTAATATAATTTAATAAAGTTATCTTTTAATGATAACAAAATGATGATGACATAGATTCTCACATCGAGTGAAAAGGTTTTTTATTCTCATAGAAAATTTAAAAAAAAAGAGCAATAGATGCACACATTTTTACATTTTGCGGTGACATTAAAATTTTTATTCAGTTTGACGGATTAGCTTAACGATATCTACCAACACTATTGGTGTGATAATATTTTTCAGACAATCACTAAATTTTTTATAATAAATATTTTTATAATTCAGTTACCAGTCTGGATTAAGATGCATCAAAATGCATATCAAAGATTCACCTTTGAATCACGTTTCCATATGCTGGAATATGATTGTTTTGCATCACGCCTTTAATCATATCAAAATTTCACCCATCCAAACAATAATTTCTATAATAATGTACCGTCAACTGGGGCAACATGCAACAATTTTCAACTTCAATGGCTTCTAAAAAACTTATTTTCACAATTAATCCTACCCCTTATGCATCAAAAGTTTTAAGGATGCTGGGGTATCAAATTGGCGTAGTTAGAAAAATTATAGGTTTCTTCAGTTATTTTTAATTTTCTGAAAACATGCGATTTTCACCCTCCTTAGAAAATGGGATAACTTGCAACAAACTTTGTTTTTAATGAAAAATCTTATAAACACGTACGAAAATTTATAGTTTTTAATATATTAGCGATGCTTTAAAGACTATTACGCATGACAACACCAATTGCAGTAGGGGATTTTTTTTTATTATCTGACAATTTGCGCCGGGGGTCTTAGGATTTTCCCCAAAATTGAAAATTTGGTTCATTTTTGCGACTTAAAAACACATGTATTTTTTCAGATTTCTAACATTTTTATTTTTTGAGTTAGCTTCGGTTAGATTTTTTTGTAAATAAAAAATAATCATTTTTCAAAGCTACATAACTCTATTGTTTCTCAACGGAAATAATAAAATAGCACATCAAAATGCATTGAAATTTTATCAGCTTTCCAAATAGAATAGTTGAAAAAAATTAAATAATGACCTTCAACATGAAAAGTTGTAAATAAACTTTAAATGGCGTCTAAAAGTACCGTCTGCACCACCGAATATTTTACAAAAAATACCATTGTATAGCTCGATTCATGATGCAACTTTTACCTGAAGACACCAAAGTGGGCCATTAACACCTTGAAGAGTAATGAAAGAAATAATGACAATAAATCTCTTTTTTTTGAATCGAAAACAAACAATGGTGGAACAACTGCACTCACATATCGAGATAGCAAGCACTTCTAACAACATGGAAACAAAAGAACTTACCAAAGCAGGTATAAAACACTACTTTTTCGTGCTTTGCAGAGTGTTTGCAGCAAAACTGACTTTAAATTTTAACCAAAATTCTGAGTATCGTATTGTTTAAGTGATATAACTAATAATGGGAATGTTGCTTTTACAACCTGGTCATATACTATATAACTTATTAATTTTTCGATCAAAGATCATTGTGAAGCATAATCAGTGCCAATAGTAGAAGGTTCAGTCCCTGTGTTTGGGATCACAAAAATGTGATAAAAAAAATGAAATATAGACGTGCTTTACATAGTTTTTATATCGGGAGCTAAGCACTGGACACCAAAATCCTTTCCCATTGATCAAAAAAGTATGAGAAAGTGGCACAAATGTTGCAGAAATAATCAAAGAGCTCAGTATGGCCAGCCCAGACTGTAAAATGATGAAAATATGATACTTTTATTATTCGTTTTCTACATTCGCCCAGTTTCGAGGTTTACCATACTAGAACGAACATAATTCATCGTTAGTGTTTTGCTACCTCGATCGCTCACACACGAATCTTCAGTGTTCCACCGTCCATTTTAAATCAAATCTGGGGAATTACGGATGCAAAGCTTAGCGCATAAACTTCTAAAAATGACAGTAAAATGTGCATAGCTTGTTATGACCTGGTGCAAAACTGGGTATAAACGAATACGTTATTAGATTTTCAAATATAACATGAAGTCAGTTAAGCTGCAACAATCTGCAACAGAAGGGGCTTCTTTCATAACAGTCCCATATGCAAAAATAAGCAAGCGAGACAATCAGCTTTTTCTGTTTTGGAATATATTTTTAAATTGTGACCACCACTTTCAGCATAAACGAAAATCGTTTCTAGGTTGTCATAATAAATCGTTAGGCCTGAAATTTTCGAAATTATTCATTATGGGACTGTTAATCGACCATATTTGAAACCTTTTTCGAATCTACTAGCATAACAGTCCCATACAAAATATATTTTTCTCACCAAGCTACTTTCTAAGACTTAAATTTGATCTTTTTTGAACTTCTAAATGCAATTATCAGAATAAGAAACATACTTTTGCGAAAAAATATCATGAATTCCACATTGTAAGTTGAACCTTTTTACGATTTTTGATTGCATCCGATAGTTTTTCGCTCAGGAAGTCATTCCTAAGAAAGTCAGACCTGCCTTCGAAAACTAGTGTGCATCATTCAACATCAAGTGAGTTAAAAAAATGTTTAAATGATTCAAAGCAATAAAACAAAGACTATTTCGCCGAAAGAAACATTGAAAAGTAACCAAATCCGTGGTATTTCACATATGGGACTGTTATTCAGGTATATTTCATATAGGACAGCCACGAATTGAAATTTTTTTTCGAAATTTCTAGAACAAAACCTCTTTTTTTAGTCTTTTATGTTGAAGCGTTATGTTGACCTAAAATGACAAAAATTCATATGGGACTGTTATGCGAGTAGGGGCAGTCTGAAAAGGACGAAAAAATAGTGTTTTTTACCAACTTTGATAAGTTCTTTTGTTTACATGTTGTTAGAAGTGCTTGCTATCTCCATATGTGAGTGCAGTTGTTCGACCATTGTTTGTTTTCGATGCAAAAAAAGAGATTTATTGTCATTATTTCTTTCATAACTCTTCAAGGTATTAATAGCCCACTTTGGTGTCTTCAGATGAAAGTTGCATCATGAATTGAGCTATACAATGGTATTTTTTGCAAAATATTCGGTGGTGCAGACGGTACTTTTAGACGCCATTTAAAGTTTATTTACAACTTTTCATGTTGAAGGTCATTATTTAATTTTTTTCAACTATTCTATTTGGAAAGCTGATAAAATTTCAACGCATTTTGATGTGCTATTTTCTTATTTCCGTTGAGAAACAACAGAGTTATGTAGCTTTGAAAAATGGTTATTTTTTATTTACAAAAAAATCTAACCGAAGCTAACTCAAAAAATAAAAATGTTAGAAATCTGAAAAAATACATGTGTTTTTAAGTCGCAAAAATGAACCAAATTTTCAATTTTGGGGAAAATCTGAAGACCCCCGGCGCAAACCCGTCAGATAATAAAAAAAAATCCCCAGTAGTTTTTGGGTCTGTAATAACTAATTTTCACATTTTTTTTCTGAAAATGAAGATGCTGCATACATTTAGGGGTTAAATAATACTACGAAAAATTCTAAAAGCTGAAATCATTAAAATAAATGTTTCGATGAATAAAATTCCAATGTTTACAAACGCGTGATGCAAAACATTCATATTCCAACACATGGTAACGAGATTTACCAGGTATTTCTTTGATTTGCATTTTGTTGCATTTAACCCCAGACACCTAACGGAATTTTAAAAATATTTATTTATAAAAATTGGGTGATTGTTCGAAAAATATTTTTACACCAACAATGTTGGTATAACATGAGGAAACCAGTAAAAAGTTTGTAGGTAATATTATCAAGCCGATCCGTCATACTGGATAAAGTTTTTTTTGGCATAAAAAAATGTTAAAATTTGTACATTTATTGCTCGATTTTTCAAATTTTACATAAAAATAAAAATCTTAAGAAAACTAGCTTAAGATGTGAGAAATTATGTCATCATCATTTTGGGATCATTAAAAGATAACTTTATTACAATACATTAAATTAAAAATTGATTTAATGTAGTGTTATATAAATGTTGCATCGAACCCCGCTGTTGCATGATGCCCCGTTTGACGGTAGTAGAATTTTTAGTAGTATTTTTTTACCCCTAAATGTATGCAGCATCCATCAGCTTTTTTTTTAAACATTTTTGACAGAAAAAATGAGAAATGAAATTTTAAACATAACAATGAAATGGTCAGATGGAAACACATTGGCAACAAAATGATTATGCATTACGTGTTTATGATTATCTAGTGGTTCATCGTTAAGAAATGGATATTCAAGTAACCTTAACAATTTAAAATCAACACAACATCGACTAAATATATAATGCTTATAAAAATATTAGAGTTGATTTTATCAACAAAGTTCTAAAGATCATTGCCACGCCAAGTGCTAGTAAAAAATGAAAAAATTTAAGGTAAATTTTTCTTCAGAAATCTGTCTTAATTATTAATACTTTTTTTATCTAAAACTTCCTTTTAAGTTTTAGCATAATAGAAATGTAGAACTTCCTCAAAATGAATTTTCGTCCTGTTTGTTTATGTTTGTATATGTTGGTTATCCACCATAGGTGCACGGATTCACAGCAGCTATTGCCTAAAATGTGCCTGAAAAGGCACAATTTTCCCGTATGTTTAGATAACGTGCCACCATTAAGCCTACCCTCATTCTGATACCAATCAGGTGGGATAGTTTACTTACAGGTATTCCGGAATCTGTTTATATACCTGGCCTGATTGAACATTCTTATTATAGAGTCAGTTGTTATAGGAAACACCATCTTACCTGTCGCCCACTTCTAGGATTCGAACCCCAAAGTTTTCTCGCCGATACCGAGAATCGAACCCAGTAAGCCTGACACAGCAAAACTAGACTCGCGCCAGCCTATCCGCTAGACCAGATAAGCGCTACTTCAAAATGAATTTTCGTTCTATGTTTAAAATCAAATTTCTTCCATGATCTTTGGTTCATTTCTGATATTCTAATTCATTTTCACAGTTGTAGAGATTAGATGAAGGATATGCAGAAAATAAATCAAATTCCATAAAAATAAAATAAAAGTTTTATTTGGCAACACTTAAGATATATAAAATAAAAAAAAATCCACAGAATCGTTTGTTATGTTGGCAACAATAGGCAAAACATACAAAACAAAGTCGGTCATTGATCTATTCTTGTGAGCGACAGACGTGTCCGAGTGAATCTCTGAATTGCAGGGTTTGAAAAATGAATGAAAAACAACGATCGCCCCCTAAGTGATGTCTGTAAAATATGAGTGTATATCGTTCTATTTAGTAAACGGTTATGCATAACCAATGCGTTCATTTGTAAACCCGAGGGGGAGCGAAACCAAACGTTCGTTCGTGTGAGGTACTAGAATCGACGGAATTTGTTCGGTATTGAATTCGGTCGAACATTTTTCCGAATCACTTTGATTCGTTGATGTTACAAACTCGAACGAACATCAGTTCAGTTAGTTATGTTCAAGAATTTTATTGTAGAAATAATTTTAAAGTTTGTTTTTCTGGCAATTTAAAAAGTGAATTTCTTCGTAGCAATGGGTTAATCAACTAAATTCAAATGGAACCAAATAAAAATCATTCTGATAAAATATACCCCCAAATGATGAGAGATTTTCCTTTGAAAATTGTGTGAGAAGAAGGAAAACAGTTTCAAACGAGGAATCTTAGATTCGATGCAAACACGAAAAAAGAATATTTTCGAAAATAATGCTTACAGAGCAGCGCTTTATATGGATTCAAGGTTCTCATACCATGGATCGCATATTTTTCAAACGCACTGAAAGGTGTCAGTCATAGTGAGTTGGTAAACACGATTTGAAACTATTCATAATCAAAGTTATTTTTTTCTAACCTATCGAGAATCGATATGGAGAAACAAATGGAGAAACAATCCTCAACCTCCCTAGGACAAAAAAGGATATCGTTTATTGGACCAACAAAATATAATTCCCTACCTAATGAATTAAAAGAAATCAGTTCACGATCCATTTTCAAAGTCAAATTACTTCAAATATTTAAAGATAAATTAAGTCCGTAAAACAAGCCGAACAAAGCTAGCCTTTATTATTTTTGTAATTTTGTAGCGTTAATTATTGTAAAATTATAGTTATAACTGAATCTTTTAATTTTAATCTCTTAATTTTAGTATTGCTTTTTATCTAAATATTTAAAATTTTCTTAAAAATGAATCTCTTTAAAGGAAATCTCTTTCCATTGAGATTCAAAGTATAAATTAGTTAAACTTATATCGCCACATATCCTCGCATTAAACTATAAACTTTGAGTTCTCAGCACGAGTAATGTTTTGCTCGCGTCGCGTATTAGATTGTTTGTTGTTGTTTCTGCTGCCAGACGTGCTGAGAACAGTAGCGTCCATTACCAGGGGGCTCAATGGAGCTTTTTGGTATGGGGGAGTGTGGTGGGCCGCTACAAAAAAAAAAAAAATCCCATCAATCGATTTACTAGCGCAGGACGTATCAACTGATTCATCAACAAACCCAAAGGACCTTAATATGTATGATTTCATTAGGACTATGTTTGGTGAATGCAGTACCACCGCGAAAAATGAAACTTCCATTACAGAAGCCATCAGAAACATCCCAGATTAGCCGCATCACGATGGTAATGACCGAAACTTCAACATGGTTGAATACTGGTTTCAATAAAAACTAGAGAATCTTAGCTGGCCAAACAAAGTTGGAAAACATATTACAAGTAAAACTAAATGCAGATCTGATCAATCCAGCATCAGATGGAGCGATTCCGTTTTTCCAAGCAGGTCCTTCCCAAAGTGTTCTTAACACACCTCAAATATCATCTATCCACAAATTGTAAATACATATATACTTTCAATCTTCTTTACGAAACTATGACTCAAAAATGGTAGTTTAAACATTAACAGCACGTGAAAGTTAAACTGATGCAGCCATCAATTATAATATCAAGATGGCGTCGGATTACGAAATTCTGGTTCCACAAGAATCGGGTTTAATTTTGTTATTTTTAAGCCAGGTAAGATAGAATAGATGTCCCTTAAGGATTACTTCAAAACGAAAAAAAAACTTCGTTAATCATTTGCTTCATTGTATACTGTGTTTTAAGAATTCGTAAATTGAGGTGAATAGACCATATCGAAAGTTTTTAGACCATTTTTCTTATTTCCCGTAAAATTAAATTTTTTTCAGCATACGATTTTCTTTGGATGGTGAACTTTGTGAACCTTAACAAAACTTTATCAGAGAAATTAAATAAAATTGCATGGAATGTTTTCCAATGAATATTTGAAATGCTGGTTTTGTTCACGCATCATTTTGGGATGAAAGTGGACAGTGGCCTATTTATTGATATACTCGTGTAATTTGAGTGCCGTTGAACATAGAAAATGCGTTCAGTAGTGTTTCCAACGTATTGAACATAAATAATCTCGTTGGTATTCGCTTTGCTGATATTTTTTAAATTTTCATTTTATACAATGTCACAAAACAAGTTAAAAGAAAAACCCTGTTCGTTTCTCAAAACCAAATATTCAATTTTCTCATATCTATAAACAAATTTACTCATGTGAATGTTACTTTGAAATTCAGCCCGAAAGCATGGATGAGTTTTAAAAACAAAACGAAACTTTCAAAACCTTATGGTTTGCTAAATTCGAATATGAGAATAGATAGACTCAAACTAACCTCCATGTCCCTCTTTACCTCATTTTACGATATGTACACATCAACGGAAATAAGTTGACCCGAAACTTTTTCTTTTTAAATTATTAGCTTAACCCATAAATAACTCAAATTGTTTTCGCTAAAATATCCAAAGAACTTTAGTTTAATGATAACATACAACTTTTGTTTTAAATTAAAAAAATCATTATCGTTGAGGAAAATTTTAATATCTACTTTTGAAAAATTGCATAACCACAGGGGCAAAGAACACCAATTTTCAGTACATTCTTCGTTAGTAGTTTCTACACATTATAATTTTTTTTTTCAATTTTCGTTACATAACTGACTTAAAACTTTAATTTTTGATAATTATTGTACAAATTGTTCCATCCACATATACATAACTGAGATTTTCAAACCTATACGAAAATAAACCCATTCGTCGATTTGTTGTCGTTATTCCCAATTCCGCCTTTATTCGGGGCTTAAATTTCATTCCTCAACGTTAGCGATCGCTTATTGAAACCGCTAAACATGCTGGAAAATTTATCGCTTAAACTTAACCGCTACCTGTTGACCAAAAACCGTACACCGGAAAATCAATCATATTTTTCTTTGTTTATATCAAATTTTACTTTACTTTACATTACACATATAACACCGGAAAATACAAATAAAATATACTGTTTCATGACAAGTGAACTGAGTCATTTTAGAATTTCTCAAACCATAAGGTTCAAAAAGTTTTCATTTGGTTCAAAATTCATCCATGATTTTTTGGGTTTGATTAATCTGCTTTCAACTCCATCTGATGGAATGAGATACTGACACGTTCTCCGAAAAAGTTGTTCAGCAGAAATTTTTCTTTAAGAAATGTACAAATTGGCGCAAAAATTAACACACAAATGAAGAGTTCAAAGAAAATTCATGTTAAAACAAAATGTTAATTTTAAAATACCAACATAACAGTTAAACATGAAAACGGTAATTCAAAATGATGCGAAAAATGGTTGAAAACGCTGCTTTTATAAGTACCTCATGGTTTGAGAAATAAGAAAGTGATCCCAAATCGACTAAGTTTAACGCCCAGCTTAACAATACCAACTCTGTGGTAATTTTATCTTATTTTAACATGAATCTGCCAAATCTTCATAAAAGCTGTATCTATTAGGTAAATGTTCCATTCGCTTCAAAGATGTTTAAAATAGTTGTATACTGTTTAGCTTTTAATGGATTATTTTCTATGTCTCTTCGGCCTGATAAATTACAAAAAATATACTTCTATCAGTAATAATCCGTGATTTAGAAAGAAGATATGGGAATAAGAGGTCTCCAGTTAGCGAAGCTTTTTAATTCGCTAGTTCAGTCAAAATTGAGCGAAAAAATTAACCTCTAAGAGGCTCTAACAAAAAGAATCAGCGAACTAATTTGGATCGATTGCTGGTTTTTCAGTTATGAGATTAAGTGCTGGAAAAGTCAGTAAAACAAATGATCGCTGGAAATTTGTATTGCTGAACCTTTCAGCCATTTTTTTTTGCTGATAATCGAACGAAAATCTTAGTATGTAAGTCAATAACATGCCTACATGATTCATATGTATATTTTTAATCAAGAAACATTTACAGCATACATTAAGCATCAAAAAAGCGTAAAGTTAGGTTTCTATATAAAAAGTCAATTAAGGATAGAATTTTACTTAAATTAATGTTGCATTATGAAATCTAGTACATATGGACCCACAGACTCTAATTATCTTCAGCCTAGCCCTACTCATAAATATTTCGAAATTATGACAAATCTCCATCGGCTCTTGTTGATGAAACAACGGCATTAACTATGTTATTTTAATTTTTCACAGACTTTCGTCGTGTTGGTGGCCAGCGCAGTCCTCGCAGAACCACCGGTTAGTGGAGGATATTCCTACTCCAGTCCTTCTGGTCATGGACACGATGATCACGACGATCATGGAGGCGGCGGCTACATTGCCGTTAACAGCGGACATCAAACCTCCGAAGGCCTTCACGTGGACCCTCAGCTGCTACATAAAGTGAAAGAAGTTCTGTTGCAGCACGAAAACTCTGGATCGCACGGATCGTCGTTCGGTGGCTATTCGTCTCACTCGTCCCACGGCATTTCGGTCCCATCAACATCCTATGGCGTCCCATCTTCATCCTATGGAGCACCATCGCACTCCTACGGACCTCCATCGCAATCCTACGGAGTTCCATCGTTTGGCGGACATTCATCACACACGACCGGAATCGAGCTTGGCCACGTGCGACAAGGAATCCAGGTCGCTCAGTTCTTCAAGGCAGCTCACGGACCTTCTCATTCCTACTCTGCTCCTTCCTACTCTTCACATTCATCTTCCTACTCTGCTCCTTCTATCTCTTCTCACTCTTCTTTCGTACCTTCCTTCCCATCTCACTCTTACTCTGCACCTGCTTTTGTTTCTCAATCGTACGGTGCTCCATCTTTCTCAGCAGGACACTCGTCCCATGGATCGTCTCACGGTTCATCTCATGGAACGTTCCATGGATCTTCCCATGGATCCTCTCACGGATCTTCCCACGGATTCTCTCTCGGATCCTCTCATGGTTCTTCTCACGGCTCCTCTCATGGATCCTTCTCTGTCCCGTCTTCCTCCTATGGAGCTCCTTCATTCGGCAGCATCGGTGGCGGCAGCAGCTATCATCGGGCTCCTTCTTCAAGCTACGGCCCACCATCTTCCAGCTATGGAGCTCCTTCTGTCCATTCGATCTCCTCTTTCCGTCCTCCTTCCTCATCCTACCATGCCCCATCCAGCAGCTATCACGCACCAGCCCCAGTGTATTCTGCCCCCAAACCCGTCTATGGAGTGCCTCACCATCACTAAAGTTAAAACATGAAACCTAGCCATTCGAGGACACGTTATCTAAGTCATTGTGAAAACAGATAGCAATAATTTATTCACGCTCTTTCATTTGTCATGTGATTGTTTCATCAAGTATTGTTGTGTCTATAAATAAAACTCATTTGTTAAATACTAGTAAAAATAAAAGAAATAAACCAAAACAGTCGCTTTATTTCCACTTTGAGATCAAATCCTAACTATTATAATAGGTACGAATGTATGGATTCTGCGGCGTTGGGCATCGAAACTCTTTAAATAGTTCCCCCAATCCCAGAGTTTTCGATCCGGTCGGTTCCAGCATGTTGTTCCACAGCCCGTTGGCCGAAACCGCATGTCCTTTCTGGCTCAGATGGACACAATCAATCGACATGATGGACATGTCCGGCTTGCCGTCTCGCCGATAGAACACACTCGCATCCCTAAAGAATGGCTGATACACAACGGTGAAATCGTCGCTGTGAAATTCGGGCATGTAGCTGATGCGTTCCATAATTTTGACAAAGTTGCGTTCCAACGACCGGAATAGGTTGCGGCGATTCGAATAGGTGGGCCCAAAAAGACAGGAACACTCGATGGGCTGCAAAAGGTGGCAGGAAACTGGAAGCTGGACTTTTCCCATCGAAAAAGACAGGCTGATCAACGGCGACGGAACGAGATTTACGATGGTCCTGCGGAGAGGAGAACAATAACAATTTACATATTTTGTGAAACATTGTGAGAAGGTAGCGTAGTAGAAATTTGTGCCCCACTTCTATTATGCAGTGGGATTGAAATCGCAGATTATGAATTATTTTACCGGGGCAACTAAGCCGAAATTTATTTATTCCATATGGAATGTATTGCTTGATTGTATGAGAAAAGATATAAGTTAAATTTTTATTTTGAATTTATATATTTAAAGATTTAGATAATCATTTTTGTCAGTTTTGTGTGTTTTTTTTTTCAATTACCGTAAACTGGGGGAACTTTGATCACTTTTTTCATTCATTTTTGAATATTTTGGAAAGGGTTGCTTTTCGTAAATCCTAAAAGCCTTAAACCACTTACTGAGGTGAGGAGTATTAAACATGATCATTGATTGCAGTTAATTCAAACGACATTGGTGATTATAATTAAATGTTTGTTACAAAACCAGACTTCGAGTTTCGGGGTAACTTTGATCACTATGGTTTTTACGTATCTCAACATCTTCAAATTTATTGATTTGATGCCATTTATCAAAGAAGGTTCAAAACATCGATAACAGTAATATTTTGTTTGGACTTAATTGAATTTTTTAACGTTTTCTTTTAAAAACAAACATACTCAAAAGATTGACAATATTTCTGCATACAATTAGGGGCAAAAATTATAAAAAAATTTAATATTTTTTTGCCTCAAAAACAAATGAAATTTTTACCTTCATGCAATTTCCTAAGTCCTCGCACTGTTCCCGTGTTCTTGTTATCTTCAAACTTAACCATTTGATAGGGTTTTTAACTATTTTTTCTATACGGGC
Organism: Uranotaenia lowii; assembly: GCF_029784155.1. Taxonomy (NCBI): domain Eukaryota; kingdom Metazoa; phylum Arthropoda; class Insecta; order Diptera; family Culicidae; genus Uranotaenia; species Uranotaenia lowii. Next base: position 285,475,394 of record NC_073692.1, on the reverse strand, counting down.
TTTTTCATGAAAAATGACCGTTTTTTTCAACATCCAAGACCAAATGACTATAAAAATAACACTTGAACTAAACCTGAACCAAGATAAATGTTGAACTTTCACATTTAACAACCCATTAGCTCCTTAACGCTTGAATTTGATCAGGAGAGATGTTTGTTTGTGAGCCTTCAACTTCTATCAGTAATAATCCGTGATTTTGAAAGAAAATATGGGAGTAAGAGGTCTCCAGTTAGCGGAGCTTTTTAATTCGCTAGTTCAGTTAAAATTGAGCTTAAAATTAATCTCTAACAAAAAGTGCTGGAAAAGCCAGTAAAACGAATATTAGCTGGAAATTTGTATTGCTGAACGTTTCAGCCATTTTTTTTTTGCTGAAAATCGAACGAAAATCTTAGTATGTATGACAATTTCATTCCTACATTCATATGTATATTTTTAATCAAGAAAGTCATTCACAGTAGAGGAGAGTGAGGATCATGATCCCTGGGGATACTTGATGCTTTAGCTATATCTCGAAACTGGAATGTTCTACAAAGATCAAATGTTCTAGAAAAATGTGCCAAATGGAGCAAAACAACTGTGAGCCTTCAAAAAACCAGATATTTTAAGGTTTTAAAATACTATTTGAAGTAACATAAAAAATCTCCTGATAAAAACCAAATTTACCTTATTTGTAACTTAATTTATAGGGCTTTCAAACGTAGTAAACAGTTTTCAGATATTTTAACGTTATACTTAGTTAATGATGATTATCTGCAAAATGTTCATGTTGATCAAAGTTACCCCGCTGATCAAAGTTCCCACAGTTTACGGTAATTCATTTCTGTTATTTGTGATTATGTGGTTGGTTTCAATTCGCTTCTTTGAACGTATGGTTCGGACAATGCACACCAACTCAACTTCTCGAACGGCAT